>NC_143585.1:175269245-175601685 GCF_048544385.1 Mastigoproctus giganteus
ATCCCGCTAAACTAGTGTTTCGTAAGTGTTCCTAGAAAACGTTATGAGATGAAAAGCGTTCTGTAACTAAAAATGTTTGGGAAATGCTGACCTAGTGCTGGATGCATATTTATTCCAGTCAGCTTTTGAGAATTTCCATTTAGTTCAACTGCTTACTGGTAAGTTTCTCCTTGTGCACAGCTTGCAGATTATAGGAAAATGGTATCTATTTAATAAGTTGTCTAAAACTATCCAATCAATATCGGGGAATAATGTAGGTGATCATATTAGTATTAGCAATTAGTTGAGGTATATGATGCAAGAAACCAAGCTTATACAGCATCAGCCAAGGTAAAAAAAAAAAAAAAATCTTCCCATTTCACCCATCTAGTCACTCCAAATGTTTGTCTAGTTCAGCCTAATTTATTTAAGCTATCAACTTCCACAACAACAGATGGAAGTCTGTTCCAGCAATCAACTACCCACTGGCTAAAGGTAAACTTCTGCACATCTATTCTACAACTATCTTTCCTCAATTTGAATCTATGCCCCTTCAGGTTCTTAATGGGGGTAATTGTGCAGGCAGATATGAAGTTTTCTGAGCAGTGCAGACGGTCTGCAAGAGTAGCTCATGGTATCTTGTCAATGATATACAGGAATTTTTCTAGCAGGGATAAGGAGGTGATTATTTCCTTGTATAAGGCAATGGTCAGGCCACACCTTGAGTACTGTATACAGGTCTGGAGGCCTCATTTTAAGAAGGATGTAGAGCTGTTGAAACGAGTGCAAAGAAGGGCAACAAGATTAGTGAATGGAACAAAGGGGTTACTCTTACGAAGAAAGGCTTAAGTTTTGCAAATTACAGTGTCTGGAGACTAGGTACCTGCGAGGTGATCTGATTGAGGTGTATAAAGCCTTGAATGGTTTGAGCATGCTCAATGCGGATGGGATTCTTTCTCTTGGTTTGGTTTGGTTTGGTTTTATTGGCGCATTAGCTACTAAGGCTATAATGCGCCAAGACCAGGTCATTTATAAAAAATTTTAAACTTTCAGTGACCTAATTAGTTAGGTCACTATGTCAAAAGGTATAACAAATATATAAAAGAAAAGTGTAAAAATTTTATATACAAGTAAAAATATTTATTGATTTTAAAAAGCTAAAAACAGCAGACACATTGTCATTGTCAGATAAAATCTGACTGAGTGTATATGGCTCAGTCAGATGGTTAAAAGCGGTAAAACGGATATTGGTAAAATCTGGACATTCGATTAAAATGTGTCTAATTGATAAAATTGTGCCACAGGACTCACACATAGGAGGGTCATCAGCCCTCAGCAAAAAAGAATGAGTCAAATGACTATGTCCTATGCGGGTCCGGGCAAGAACAACTTCCTCCTTACGATTCCTGCGCAGACTAGAATGCCACGGTTCAATTACAGGCTTTATACGATATAGTTTATTCCCAGTCTGTTCATTCCACAAATCCTGCCATTGGGAATGTATCTTCTGCTGTATTGTTTGCCTGTAGTCTGTATAGGGGACTGACAGGCAGCGATTATTATTGGGGACTGCTGATTTGGCTGCGGTGTCAGCCAAATCATTTTCCCTAATCCCAATGTGGCTGGGAATCCAGCAGAAGCGGATATCATATTCACGTCCAAGGAGGAAGTGAATCTTCTGCTGAATACTAGACAGAACTGGATGAGGATTATATCTTACAGATATTAAAGCCTGTAACACGCTGAGAGAATCGGAATATAAAATGAAACGTTGGTATTGACATTCACTAATGTGATCCAAGGCTAACTCTATAGCATGCAGCTCTGCAGTAAATATACTGCATTCAGAGGGAATCTGCTCCGATGTAGAGCTGTCTGTAAAGACAGCAGCAGATCCCACATATGATTCCGACTTCGAGCCGTCTGTGTAAACTGGCGCGAAGTCAGAATGTTCAGCTCGGTGTGCTGAGTAAAGCTGCAGGTAGACCGATGATGGAGTGTCCGACTTTCCCCAATTTCTAAGGGACAAGTCACATGCCGGGGCATGAGCATGCCAGGGTGGAAAGGGTTGCTTTGGTGTTTGGGCAACCTTGTCTACCTTGATATTAAGTTTTTTGAGTAGCTCTTGGAGACGAATACCAAAGGGACGATTGGCAGTCTTACGGGTATTGTATAAATTTTCCCATCGTGGCTCAAAAACGAATGGCCACGTAGGGTGGTCTGGCAGGGATTTCAGTTTTAAAGCATACTTTAAAGACAACTGCTTACGTCGAAGCGATAACGGTGGTTCGTTTGCTTCGACGTATAAGCTCTGGACAGGAGATGTGCGATATGCTCCAGTAGCAATACGTAGGGCCTGATGATGGACGGGGTCCAGCCATCGCAGGACACTGTCTCTGGCTGAGGAATATACCTGGGACCCATAATCTAGTTTGGATCGCACAATTGCACGGTAAAAACGAAGAAGGGTACATCGGTCTGCTCCCCAAGATGTAGAGGAGAGCGAGCGGAGAATATTAAGCCCACCTGTGCACTTTGTGCGGAGTTCACGAATATGATCCAAAAAGGTCAGTTTTTTATCGAATATGAGTCCCAAGAATTTTGTGTTCGCTGCTACTGGAATAGCATTTTGTCCGAGCCTTAATTCAGGTTCAGGATGAAGATTACGCTTGCGACAAAAGTGTACGCAAACGGTCTTCTCCGGCGAGAACCTGAAGCCATTAGCAAGTGCCCAGGAATTCAGACTATCAATGGCTTTCTGCAGTTGTCTTTCAATAACCCTCATGTTGCACGACTGGCAAAAAATGCTAAAGTCATCAACATAGAGGGCACTGTGTACAGTTGGAGGAAGTTGTTCTGTGATGGAATTTATTTTGATGGCAAAAAGCGTGACACTTAATACTGATCCTTGTGGTACTCCCTCATCTTGGCTAAAGGAGCGAGAGAGTGAGGATCCCACACGAACTTGGAACGATCGATTGGCTAAAAAGTTTTGAATAAAAAAGGGCAGATGCCCTCTTAGGCCTAGGCTATGTAAATCTTTTAAAATGCCAAATCTCCAAGTTGTGTCTTACGCTTTCTCCATGTCAAAGAACACCGACACCAAGTGTTCGCGTTTTAGGAAAGCATCCAGGATGGATGCTTCCAATCTGATAAGATGGTCCAAAGTGGACCGGTTCCTTCGGAAGCCACACTGGATGTTGGAGAGAAGGTCATTTGTTTCAAGATACCATATTAAACGAGAATTAACCATTCTCTCCAGGATTTTGCACAGACAGCTAGTCAGAGCAATAGGACGATAATTGGTGGTGACTTTTGGATCCTTTCCTGGCTTAGGAAAGGCAAGAACGATTGCCTTTCGCCAGGAGTCCGGAAACTGCCCTTCAATAAAGATTCTGTTATACAGAAGGAGCAGACAATCCATAGATTTTGGTGAAAGATGTTTAATCATTTCATAATGGATGCCATCTGGTCCAACAGCACTTGCTTTGGAAAGAGTGAGGGCTCTTTTCAGTTCCTCTATAATGAACGCCCCGTTGTAGGGATAGTGGCCCTTGGACTTAAAATTAAGTGCTTGTTTTTCCAGTTTATGTTTCAGGACCAGGAACTCTGGGGAGTACGAGGATGTTGCAGAGATGTTAGAGAATGTTTCCCCAAGAGCATTGGCTATTGCAGTTGGATCTGCAATATTGCATCCATTATAATCTAGGATTGAAGTAGGGTAGGATGTATATTTCCCCTTCATTTTCCGGATTTTATCCCAGACTACCTTAGAGTTGGTAGACTGGTTAATAGATGATGTAAAACGGATCCACGATTCCTTTTGACTCTGACGACGGATTTAGAGTGCTTTGGCTTGTGCACGTTTGAAGGCTATAATGTTGTTCGTGGTAGGATATCGGCGAAATATCCCCCACACTTTGTTTTGAGCCTTTTTTGCTGCTGTGAATTGTGAATTCCACCAAGGTTTGGGAAATGGTGGAAACCGGGCAGATGTTTTTGGAACAGCATTCATTAGCATTAGTAGAGGCATTTGATGCAAGAAAGCAAGCTTATGCAGCATCAGCCAAAAAAAAAAAACCCACTTCCACTTCACCCCTCTGTTTGTTCAAAAAATCTGTCCAGCTGAGCCTTAAACTTATTTAGGCTATCAACCTCCACCACAAGGGATGGAAGTCTGTTCCACCAACCAACCACCCGCTGGCTAAAGGCAAATTTCCGCATGTCTATCCTACATCTGTCTTTCCTCAATTTGAATTTATGCCCTCTCAGGTGATTTTTCTGAGCTAGAGGAAGAATCCCATCAGCATTGAGCATGCTTAAACCATTCAAGGCTTTATACACCTCTATCAGATCACCTCGCTGGTGCCTAGTCTCCAGACACTGTAATTTGCAAAACTTAAGCCTTTCTTCGTAAGAGCACCCCTTTGTTCCATTCACTAATCTTGTTGCCCTTCTCTGTACTCGTTCCAGCAGCTCTACATCCTTCTTGAAATGAGGCCTCCAGACCTGTATACAGTACTCTAGGTGTGGCCTGACCATTGCCTTATACAATGGAATAATCACCTCCTTATCCCTGCTGGAAAAATTCCTGTATATCATTGACAATACTCCATGAGCTACTCTAGCAGCCCGTCTGCACTGCTCAGAGAACTTCATATCTGCCTGCACAACCACCCCCAAGTCCCTTTCATTCTCTACCACTGTCAGTGTAGTACCACAGAGTTGATACGTTGCTCTGGGGTTGCTGTTTCCCATGTGTAGTACTTTACATTTGTCAATATTAAACTTCATTTGCCACCTCTCAGCCCATCTGCTCAACCTTTCCAGATCCTGTTGCAGCAGCATAGTGTCAGTAGTGTCCTTGACAACCCTGCCAACCTTTGTATCGTCTGCAAACTTGGACATTAAGCTTGATATACCATCATCAATATCATTTATAAATACAGAAAACAATAATGGACCCAACACTGAGCCCTGAGGGACTCCACTAATAACATTAGTCCACGATGAGCAGTGTCCATTGATTACCACTCTCTGTCTTCTCCCCCTCAGTCACCCCTTTATCCACAGCAGCAATTGGCCTCCAATGTCACACTGCTCCAATTTGTGTAGCAGTCTTCCATGTGCAACAGTATCAAAAGCCATTCTAAGATCCAAGTATATAATATCAAAGTTATTCCCTGCATCCAGTTCTTTTGTGACTGCATCATAGTATCCAATCAAAGTTGGTCAGGCAAGACTTCCCCTTAACAAAACCATGCTGTGTCTAAGCTATAACTGAAGTCTTGTCTAAATGATCCTGCAGTGCTTCTTTAACCAGTGCCTCCATTAATTTTCCTGGAACAGAAGTTAAGCTCACAGGTCTATAATTACTTGTGTCAGCCTTTGATCCTCCTTTGTGAATTGGGGTCACATTTGCACATTTCCAGTCTATGGGTACCTGGGTACCTCCCCTGAGTCCAAGGAAGCTCTCATAATTATGGCTAAGGGTTTGCTTACTTCCTTTGCTGCCTCCTTTAATATAACTGGATAGATCCCATCCACCCCAGGTGCCTTTCTTGTGTTTATCTTCAACAGTTTCTCCTCCACTTTACTCCCAGTTATTTCAAGATTTTGTAGCTTACTGCTAGAGTTGAATACACCTCTGGCATTCCCCTTGCTGAATAACTCCTCATGTGTGAATGTCGATGCAAAATATTCATTTAGTTTGTTAGCTACCTGAGCAGGATCATCAACAGTTGACCCATCAATATCAAGTGGACCAATCTGATTCATCCCCTTCCTTCTAGAGTTTACATAAGTAAAGAACTCTTTTCTGTTTTTCTTTGCATCCCTTGCCAAGGATTTCTCGTAATCTGCCTTCGCCTGCCTAACCTCCTTTGTAACTTGGTTGCATATCAACTTGTATCTATCATAGGCTTCTGTGTCATGTGTTAATTTGTAAGTATCCCATGCATTTTTCTTCTCTACCATATGCCTCATTAGTTCATCTGACATCCATTTTGGCCTAAACCTTGAACAATATTTCTTAGTTGGTATGTAAAACCTAGTAGCTTCCAAGATAAGTTCTTTGAATGCTTCCCATTTTGAATTTGCTGTTGGTAACATCATCAGTTGGTCCCACTGTATAGAATTTAAATACTGTCTCAGTCCATCGTAGTCGCCTTTACGGAAGCAATAACCCTTCCCTTTACCCCTAATGGTAGTTACCTCTTTGAGTAAATCCCACTTCAGCACACTGTGATCACTGCCACCTAGTGGTTCATTTATTTGCAGATTCTTAATGCATGAAGAATCACTGCTGATAATCAAATCAAGGGTACTGCTCCCTCTAGTTGCCTCCCGAACATGCTGATGTAGAAAACAATCATCCAATAAATCCACAAAAGCCCTGCTGGTGCGTGAGAAACCAGCCCCCAAATTCCAGTCAATATCTGGGAAATTAAAATCTCCCATTATAAGACTCTCTGATTTACTGGCCCACTCTATTTCCCTGTACAGTTCCTTATTATACTCATCAGAGTCATTAGGCCTATAGCACACTCCTACTTTCAATTTTGATCTCCCAATGCTTATGTCACACCAAACTGACTCAACACTGCACTGTCCAGCGATGTCGACTGGCTTCACTTCCTTGGTTTTTATGTGTTTCTTAACTAATAGCATAACCCCTCCCCCCTTCCTATCCTGTCTATCCTTTCTGTAGACGTTGTACTCCCCAAATTGCAGTTCTGCATCCCTTATATCTGTGTGACACCACGTCTCTGATATCCCAACAATATCTGCCTTTGATGTTTTGAGCAATACCTCAAATTCATCAAATTTATTTACTAAACTCCTAGCATTGGTGTACACACAAGTATACCTGCACCTGTTTCTATTCTTAGCTACCCTAACACAACCCATGTGTTTACTTGTACCGCAATGGCTCCCAGCAGTCTCTGAAATACCATGCATCTTGTTTTTCAGGCTTCTGCTCATTCTAATAGAAGCAGTGCAAGAATCTCTTTCACCTCTGCCAGTGGCTACTGTCAATCTATTGGTCTTTGTTTCCCCCCAAGCTAGCAGTTTTCCGACCCACCTAACACTGCGTCGATAGCATCAGCAAATATTCTTGCACCCTTTCTATTTAAGTGTATCCCATCCCTGTAGAAGCAATCTCTCCTATTAACAAGTACAGTCCAGGCTGAAAAAAATTCTACCCCTTGAGCCTTGCACAATCTTTGCAGGGCTGAATTGATCGACAAGGCTCTCATCATATACTCCCTCCTATCGTGTCTGGGCAGAATTGCAGACACTTTCAAATTCAACCGTAATTCTCGGCTTTTGTTCAGCAGTGACCTGTACTTGTTAAGTAATTCTGCCGGTCTCCTACTCTTAATATTATTAGTGCCAACGTGTACAACTATATCACCTTTTGTGCCCTTAAAAGATGATATTCGCTCTACAACGTCATCAACCTTTGCCCCTGGCAGACATACCCTGGTCCTGTTCCACCTATCTTTTTTACAAAGCATGTTCCCCGTTTCCTGACAATAGAGTCACCAACAACTACTAGTTCCTTCGGGAGCAGCGCATTCTGCCTTGGGGGTTGCCTCTGTGTCACATGATGCCCAAGTACAAGCTCTGGCGTTGATGTGGGCAGCTGAGAGCTTGATGGGCCCCTCAATTTAGTTTCTTCGAGGGCATCCACCCTGTCCTTCAAGCTTTCATATAGGCCCACAAGAACGCCGAGTTGTTGCCTGATATTGATACACTCCTTGCATTGCGCACACACAAAGACATCCCCCATGGCAGTATCATATCCCGTACCCGATTGCTCTGCAAACATCAAGCAAACAGTGCATTTTATGCATTCGCAGCTGCTTGGACAATATTTTCTGTGATGTACTTAACTCCATCATTGATAGGCTCTTGACTGACCATGCTAAGATCAAAATTTGCCTGATGTTGGAAGGTAGTCCAGTCAGCCTGATCAATCTTCCACCGTGGTAACCTGAAGGGAAGACATGGTCTCCCACTGTATAACGAGGTTATCACAGGAAAGTGATCGCTTCCGTATGGATTCTCCTCCACTTCCCAAGTGAGTGAAGGGAGTAGAGAAGGGGAGCAGATAGAGAGATCAATGGCAGAAAAAGTACGGGTAGGCATGTGGAAGAAGGTGTTTGTTACAGTATTTAGAAAGGAAAGGTCATTGAGCATACGCTCTATGACCCATCCCCTTCCATAGATGTTAGCACTACCACACAGGGTGTTATGTCCATTAAAATCCCCGAGAAGTAAGAAAGGGGGAGGCAGCTGCGTTAGAAGATCATCAAGGTCTGCCTGGTAGATGGTCAGTCCCAGGTGGCAAATAAATGGAGCACACAGTTAATAAAAATCCCACTGAAAGGCGAATTGCAACAGCCTCTATGCTGGTTGTAATTAGCAAGGGCTGCACTGGGGTCTGGTTACCCACAAGGATAGCCACTCCCCCATGTACAGAGCTATCCGCAATTCTATCCTTTCAAAAAACTGTGATGTTGTGCATGGTGGGGTCATCATTTGCCTTTAGATATGTCTCCTGCAAGCAAAAGCAAACTGGCTCGTGCTTTTGCAGGAGGGCCTTGATGTCATCAATATTTCGCCTGAATCCACGACAATTCCATTGTAGGAATTTAGCCATTATTTTGGCTTGGTGGGTCCATCAGGCGGCTTCCGAGGTGCTGAGGGCTTACTTTTATCAGTCTTGGATTTGTCTTTTTTGGGGAAGAATGGACGCTGTCCCGTGTCCATTTCCTCCTCCGCAAAGAGTTCCAAGACTGAATCTTCGGGTACCTCCTTCTGCTCGACATCCATCTTTTCTTGGGTACTAGGGGGGGACTTCCCCTTTCTTATTCTTTTCTTTCATAATTATCTTTGTTACTTGTGGAGCATTAGGAGGTACCGATATAGGAGTGGCAGCTGATTGGTCCTTTTGTGCAGGTTTTTGAGAACTTAAGAGATACCGCGCGATAGGAGTGAAAGACTCCTTTGGAGGAATGGTCATGTCCGTCTGAGTTCCGACGGACCATCTCCCTGCTACCTTCTGGGCGTAGGTAGGTTTGTTGATATTCAGGGGTTTGACCGATTTCCTTGCCTCCTGGTATGATGTATTTAGCTCTGCCTTCAGCCGTTGAATTTCTTTTTCTTCTTTCCACCTCTGGCATGCTCATGAGTAGGCCGGGTGTTCGCCTTCACAGTTAATACAGGTGGGTTTTGCGGCTGAACATGCTGTTGTTTCGTGGTCCTTTGCACTGCATCGAGCACATGCAAGGACTCCACGGCAGGCCATTTGAGAATGTCCATACTTCTGGCATTTAAAACACTGTAAAGGGTTCGGAACGTATGGATGCACTGAACAGTTGATGTATCCAGCTTTAATCTCATCAGGAGGTTTAGGAGAGTTAAAAGTCAGGATAACGCTCCTGGTTTTAACAATTTTTCCATCCCTTCGCGCAGTAATTTTCTTGACAGCAATAACTCCCTGGGGTTTTAATTCGGAGCAGATTTCCTCCTTGGTTACGTCGAGAAGGTTCCACTCTGAAATGACACCTCTCGATGAATTGAGTGTTCTGTGTGGTGTCACTGTTATAGGGATTCCTCCGATTGATGTTGTTCGGAGTAGATGTTCGGATTGCCTGTCATTTTTAGTTTCAATTAAAAGGTCTCCAGAACGAAGCCTCTTAACTGATTTGGGTAAACCTGCTAACCCGTCTAACCCTTTTTGAATAAAAAAGGGCGACATTTTATCAATTGGTGTTTCATTGGTGGAATGCATAATTAAGAACCTTGGGACAGGCCCTGATGGTAATTCGGTTCGCTGCCTCTTTTTAGCAATAATGCTATCTGTCTCCTTTTCATTGATTTCAGATAGGGACCAGGTTGGGGCCCCTGAAGAAGTGAGTTTATCAGGATTCATGGAGTTTTTTTAATTGTTCAGTGCCCGGGCTCTCCACCCACCACGGAGCCCAAAGGGACGCCCACTACCCGGCATGGAATAAATGCACTCGGGAGTGGAACGCCAGGGCTACCCAGACACTATACCCGCACCGCCGCCAGCCTGAATCCTGTCCCTCGGACCATGAGGGTAGGGACGTGGCATTGACACGGTTGACCCTCGCAGGCAAGCCTACTAGCCGATTGATCCTAGCCGGGCCTTCCAGGACCACCCGTCTTGTCGAAGCAGGGGCCAAAGTGGTGTATTGAAGCTGGGCCCCTCAACCACCAGGATCCCGCTTTCCGAATTTCCACGGGTCGCAGCGCACGGCAAACACGCCGGATTCCATTGATGTAAGCCCGGAACCTGGGCTGTGGGCGTTGGATCCCAGTGATGCTAGTCTGGAAGTCCAGCAGCATCACTGGGAGGTCCCCTCACCACGTACAGGTGCCCACGTCGAGGGGATTCTTTCTCATGCTCAGAATAATTGCCTGAGAGGGCATAAATTCAAATTGAGGAAAACGGTTGCAGAATAGATGTGTGGAAGTTTGCCTTTAGCCAGCGGGTGGTTGATTGGTGGAACAAACTTCCATCTATCATTTTAGAAGTTGATAGCTTAAACAGATTCAAGGCAGAGCTTGACAAACATTTGGAGCGAGTGGATGGGTGAAATAAGTGTTTTTTTTTTGGTTGATGCTATATAAGCTTGCTTTCTTGCATCATGTGCCTTTGCTACTGCTAATGCTAATATCAGCAAGTGGAAGTATCCCATCAGTACAGAGCCTGCTCAAACCATTCAAGGCCTTAAACACCTCAATCAGATCACCTCCCGGGTACCTAGTATCAAGATGCTGCAATCTGCAGAACTTAAGCTTTTCTTAGTAAGAGCAACCCTTTGGTCCTCTCATCAATCTCATTGCTCTTCTTCTTCTTCTTCTCTGTATTTATTCTATCAACTCTACATCCTTCTTAAAATGAGGCCTCCAGACCTTTATACAGTACTCAAGGTGTGGCCTGACCATTGCCTTATACAAAGGGATAATCACCTCCTTGTCTCTGCTAGAAAAATTCCTATATATCATTGACAAAACTCCATGACCTGCTCTGACAGCCCGTCTGCACTACTCAGATAACTTCATATCTGACTGCACAATTACCCCCAGGTCTTTGTGACCTCTGCTATAGATATTGACAGATCTATAACAGAGGTTGAGCCTGTCGGAAAATGGAAATAGGTGTGACAGCCTGTGTTAAGCAGTGTGAGATTATGTTTCACAAGAAAATCCTCCATTATGTGTCCCTGGTTGTCTGTCTGTCTGTAAAGATTCCCATAACTGGTGATGTGCATTAAAATCACCTAACACACAGAAAGGAGAGGGTAGTTGTATGATGAGATCGTCTAGATCAGTTAGTGAGTAGATCTGATTTGGTGAGATATATATCAATACAAGAGTAAGCATTATTGCAAGAGCAAAGCTTACTGCAACTACTTCTAAAGAGGTTTGTAGAGGAAAGGATTTTACTGTCAATCAATATAGCCACACCTACACGTGAACTATGTGAAAGTGTCACTTGGGGAGAGAGATTTGTTTCTTGTAGACAGATGATTACTGGATGATGTCGATTTATCAAATCGTGAATATTGTCAATGTTGCTATGGAGACCTCTACATTTCCATTGAACCCATTATTTAGCTTTTGAAGTAGAAAGTATTTCTGACTGTTTTTTAGAGCCAATCTGTTTATAGTATTCCAATTTTATTTTTTCTTTTCTCGGAAAAGTAGGTCATGGAGTATCCATGTCTTCCTCAGCCTGTATTTCTAAGATGGTTTCATCATTGTTATTGTGTCATTGATTTCCATATCTGCGGTTAGTCTTTTGAGGTTTAAGATTTCTCAGCCTCTCAGTATCTGAACATGATGTTGTAATAGTTGGTGGTACGGTGACCGGAGTATTATTTGCTTGGTCTTTTAGACATTCTTTAGGGGACTCCTGCGGACTCCCTAGAACAGCCTGAGCCCAGTCGGAAATGGATGTAGCTGGTGGTATAGACACTTCAGTTTGAGTTCCTTTTGATTTATATTTCTGTGTTGCAGCTGCATATGAGAATTTTTGGTACAGTGAGTAAAACTTGCTTCTTGGTAAGTCACTTTGTTTTCTATTTTATACTTTTGTATTCTCTTTCCTGTTTTCCAAGTTTCGCAGACTTCTGAGTAAGCTAGAAGACTACTCTTACAATTTGGACATACTGGTGATTGTGCTGTGCAGTCTGTCTGGGTGTGTTGCTTGGATCCGCAGTTGGGGCACACTGAAACCCCTCTACACACTGAGTATGGACAAATTTTTGGCACTTGAAGCACCTGAGAGGATTAGGGATATAAGGTTGGATATGGCAGTCCAGATATCCAGCCCTAACTGTAGCTAGCAGGGTTGGTATTGAAAAGGTCAGTATAACACTACATGTCAGAACCAGATCACCATCTTTCTTGATTTTAATTCTCTTTGCCTGTACAACTTTTTGGTCTCGTAGCTCTTGGACTAATTCCTCTTCAGAAACATTTAAGTCCCATTCAAAGAGCACACCTTTAGAGGTATTTAGGGTGGAATGAGGAGTTACTGTGACAGGAATACCTGCAAAGTTTAATATTTTGAGTAAGGCTTCAGAGTGCCTATTATTCATGGTCTCTATAAGTAGATCTCCAGAGCAGTCTTTTCACCATTTTAGGTGATACGGCAGCATTCTCGAGACATTTCTGGATAAGAAATGGAGAAAGTGCACCTATTGGTTGACTTGTTTGGGAATGTATTATAAGGAACAGTGGTGATTCCTTTTTGGATCCTTCTGTTCTTTGTCTCTTGGGATGAGAAATGTCAAAATCAGTTTCATCTGTCCTTGAAAAAGTTGAGCCATGAGACTCAACAGATGGATAACGGTCATCGTGATTGATGTTAGCTCCTTTTAGCCCTTGGCAGAGAACCTTTTCTGCCAAGGTAACTGGCCCCGGAAGGCAGGAGCAGTCCCACTAGAGTGACCAAAGAAAAAAGAGGAAAGAAATGTGTTTTTCCTTTCTGAAACTTGCTTACAATTCATAAGACTAAGTTGTCTATTAATTAATAGGAAAGTAAAAGAACTTTTAAAACTGAAATTTACTGATTTTAAATAGCTTAAAATAGCAGACACATGATCATTGTTGGATAAAATCTTACTGAGTGTATAAGGCTCAACCAGATGACTAAAAACAGTAAAATATAAATCACGTTCATGTCCAAAACGTGGACACTCAGTTAAAATGTGACGAATAGTTAAAATGATGCCACCGTTCTCACACATAGGAGAGTCATCTGCCCTCAGCAGAAATGCATGTGTAAGAAGACTGTGTCCTATGCGGAGGCAAGCTAGAGCAACTTCCTTTCTGCGTTTCCTGTGCAGACTAGACTGCCAGTGTCGGATTACAGGTTTTATCTGATAGAGCTTGTTTGCCAAGATTGTTGCCATTGGAGGAGTAATTTCGCATGTATTAGCTGCCTGTAGTCTGTATAGAGACTAACATGCAATGAGTGTCGTGGGGTTCTGGTGATCTGGCCGCAGCATCTGCCAGTTCATTTCCCCTGATCCCAATGTGACTTGGAATCCAGCAGCAACGATTGTCAAATGAACATTCAGACAGAGAATGTAGTATCTGCTGAATCCGAGTCATGAATGGATGAGGATTATACCTCATCCCCGATAAAGCCTGAAGTGTACACCTTTGTGAGTTTTAATGTGGTCCAGGGCTAATTCTATAGCAGCTGTATATATGCTGCATTCTTGAGGAACCTTCCCAGATATAATACGACCTGGAAAGATAGCAGCAGATTCAACAGACAACTCTGACTTCGAGCCATCAGTGAAGACAGGCAAGAAGTGGGAATATTCGGTTGGGTGGGCAGTAGGGCTTGCATAAAACCGAGAAATTTCAAAACCGAGTTTAACCGAAGTTTACTCTTAAAACCGGTTTTAAAACCGATTTTCTCAGACTTAGGGAAAATAATTAAAAGCTTATAACACAGGTATTTATTTTATCTTGGGTAGATTGTACAAATCGTAATCAAATCTTTTAAAGAAAATCTATCACCTCTTATAGTAAAAAAAAAATTAAAAATTAAAATGCTTCAAAAAAGTAACCAGCTTGAGATTATACAAAATTACAAATTGTATTCAAATCCTTTGAATAAAAACTATCTTCTCGTATAATAAACAAAAAATTAATAACCCCTATAATAATAATAAAAAATAAATAAAAATAATGTGAAAAAAAACAGCTTGGGGAAATTACTTTACTATTTATTGCTCAGCTTTTTTCTGAAAATGATCCTTTAAAAAACACAGTATATTAAGCATTTTTCCTGATAGACTTGATCTTATTTTTGTGTTAAAGAGACCAGTGATCGAAAACACTCTCTCAGATTGGACACTTGTTGGTTTAATGGTCAGCAGTGCTCTATAAACTTTCTCTGCTTTTTAGAGAACATTTGATCGCAAATTTAATAGGAATAAAGAAGCAAAAAACTTTCTACGATTTAAATTTGATGCAATATTCAGCAAATCTGTTTCTTGTGGGTAACCATCAATAAGGAGCGTTCCATAACTTGCCTGGCAAACAAGATGGATGGAACGGAGAAATGTTGAGCATTTTCTTTTACGCTATCACTCTGACTCACTCAGTCGTAAATGAGTACACCTGCATCGTGCCATGATACAGGTGGGAAGATAAAATGTACCCCTCCTAGATTTGGGCCACTTGCCCATGAGATTCATACCTAAACATAAAATAAAATAAAAAGCATGTTTAAAACATAAAGCAGTTGAACGGTCCAGACAAACGAACAAACAAAAGAAAATGTGCGTAACAAAAAACTATATTCGAGGGCTAACTAAAAAAATATTCGAATCCGGTTTTAGAAGCTCGGTTTCGGTTTTAACAACTCATTATGAAAACCGGATTTAACCGGTTTTATAAAACCAGTTTGCAAGCCCTAGTGGACAGCATAGAGTTGTTGGTAGACAGAAGATGGAGTTATGGCCTTACCCAAATTTTTAATGGAGAAGTTGCATGATGTTAAGCGAGCATGCCAGGGTGGAAGTGGTTGCCTTGTTGACTGGGCAACATTGTCTACCATGATATACACCATACCAATCCATGTTCAAGAGCTGCTCAGACAGCTCTTGGCAGTCTGACGAGTGTTGTATAGATTTTCCCATCATGGCTCGAAAACGTATGTCCACATAGGGTTGTATATTTAAAGACAATTGCTTTCATCAGAATGACAGTGGTGGTTCTGTTGCTTCAATATATAAACTCTGGACAGGGGATGTTCTAAATGCTCTGGTAGCAATACGGATGGCTTGGTGGTGAACTGAGTCTAGTCATCTAAGTACGTTGTTTCTAGCCAATGTGTACATTTGGGACTGGTAGTCTACTTTAAATTGGACAAGCAAACGATAAAGGCAGAGTAAAGTGGAGTGGTGTGCTCCCCATTTATTGGAGGAGATAGCACATAGGAGGTTCAACCTTCTTGTGGACTTTGTTCACAGTTCACAGATATATGGTAAAAATGTCAACGTCTTATCGAAAATGAGCCCCAAGAATTTTGTCTCAGGTGCTACTGGAATGATGTTTTGTCCGAGTTTAATTTCCAGTTCAGGGTGAAGGTTCCGTTTGCGACAAAAGTGTATGCAGATGGTCTTCTGTGGCAAGAACCTAAAACCATTAGCCACTGCCCAAGAGTTGATGTGGTCAATGACATGCTGCAATTGTCTTTGAATGACCCTCACATTGCATGACTGCAAAAAGATGCTAAAGTCATCTACAAAAGGGCACTGTTTATGGTGAGAGGAAGTTTAGCATTAGTAGAGGCACATGATGCAAGAAAGCAAGCTTATGGATTGAGCAGGCTCAATGCTCAGCTCAATGCTCAATGCTCATCATCAGCAAAAAAAAAAAAAAAACCTTCCCCTTTTACTGATCCAATCATTCCAAATGTTTGTCTAGTTCTGCCTTGAATTTATTTAAGCTATCAACTTCCACAACAACAGATGGAAGTTTGTACCAGCAATCAACTAACCACTGGCTAAAGGCAAACTTCCATACATCTATTCTACAACTGTCTTTCCTCAGGTTGAATCTCTGCCCCCCTGAGGTTTGTAATCTGAGCAAGAGGAAGAATCCCATCAGCAATGAGCCTGTTCAATCCATTCAAGGCCTTATACACCTCAATCAGATCACCTTGCAAGTGCCTAGTCTCCAGAAGCTGCAATTTGCAAGGTGCCTCCATAGCCAGGTGGGCAGAAGCAGCAGTGCGTAGCACACGCTTCTTGATTAGACTGGGGTTCGAGCCCATGACCACTAAATATGGAGGATGCGGAAAGGTCAGGGAATGACCACCGCATATCACCGGATATGGCCTTAGTTGCTAATGCTCCTAAAAACCAAATAACAAACATAACAAACAAACTCCAATTTGCAGAACTTAAGCCTTTCTTCATAAGAGTAGGAGAGAGAGAGAGAGAGAGAGAGAGAGAGAGAGAGAGAGAGAGAGAGAGAGAGAGAGAGAGAGAGAGAGAATCTTCATTGCAACATTTGATTGCAACTGGTTACGAGGTAAAGTATTGCAACTTTCCCTTCACGGCCAAAAGGCCAGGTGTTTACAGATAAAAGGTGTTACAAAAACATTAAATACCATAAAACATTCAAGAACAAAAATAAGATATTAAATGATATAGGAATAAAATGAAATGACAAATACATATACAATTTACAGTAGTGACTATTGTCCTCGCAGTTCGTGGTAGACAGCACTGTCAAGCTCGTTTTCCATTATGCTCACTAATTAATTCATAGGGATCTCCAACCGGGACAGTTTCAGTTCCGTGTAGACGGTTACAATGGGTTATAATGCTTTGTCAAGAGATGGTGGTAGCCCTTCCCTGTATTAGTTAAGGGGTTTGGCGATTATCAGATGCAGCTGACAGTTCGCGGGCCTGGGCCATTTCATTTGTATGAACATGGGGCGGTAACTGTGCTTGTAAGTTACCCATTTGAGGAGCCAATATTCCGCTGAACAAATGGGTTTTCTGATCGTAGTTGCTGCTGACGCCCACATTTCGTTGTTGTTATTTGGTTTTTAGGAGCATTAGCAACTAAGGCCATATTGCTCCAGGGATATGCGGTGGTCATTCCCTGACTTTTCTGCTTCCTCTGTATTCGGTGGTCAAGGGCTCGAACCCCGGTCTAATCAAGAAGCGTGTGCTACGCACTGCTGCTCCTGCTCACCTGGCTACGGAGGCGCCCGCCCACATTTCAGCTGCATAAAGTAGTGGGGAGTATATAAAGGCCCTGATATATTTTGTTGCTCTAACCCTGTCTGAGACGTAATGCAGGTGTTATTTCGCTCTCCATTTCAGGTGAGCCACATGACTGATGAGTTTGTCAATGTGCTTGTTGTCTGTCTCAGATACTGTCTCAGACAACACCCCAAATTCTACAGGGATGGGATACACTTAAATAGAAAGGGGTGCAAGAATATTTGCTGATGCTATTGAGACAGAGTTAGGTGGGTCGGAAAACTGCTAGCTTGGGGGGATACACGGACTAATAGATTAACAGTAGCAGCTGGCAGAAGTAAAAGTGAATCTTGCACTACTTCTATTGAAATGCAATTGAGCAGCAGCCTGGAAAGCAGGACAATGTGAATTTCCAGGACTGCTGGGAGTCATAGTGAAACAAGTAAATACATGGGCTGTGTTAGGGTAACTAAGAGAAGAAACAGGTGCATGTATACTTGCATGTACACCAATGCTAGGAGTATAGTTAATAAATTCGATGAGCTTGAAGTGCTAGTCAAGACATCAAAGGCAGATATTGTTGGGATATCAGAGACATGGTGTCACACAGACACAAGCAGTGCAGAACTGGAATTTGGGCAGTACAATCTGTACAGAAAGGATAGACAGGACAGGAAGGGAGGAGGGGTTATGATGTTAGTTAAGAAACACAAAATCTAAGGAAGTGCATCCAACTGATGTGGATGGACAATGGAATGTTGAGTCTGTTTGGTTTGACATAAGCACTGGGAAAGGAAAAATGAGAGTAGGTGTATGTTATAGGCCTAATGAATCTGATGAGTATAATGAGCAGTTGTACAGAGAAACAGAGTGGGCCAGTAAATTAGAGTGTTGGTCACTCGCACACTAGCAAGGCTTTTGTGCTTTTGTGGATTTATTGGATGATTGTTTTCTACAAAACTTCAAAACTACAATTTTTTTTTATATTTAAGTGGTGGTCATGTGAATTTTTGTATTCCTTCATTATAATTTTGATTTTAAATCTGCAATTATGTTAAAATTCAAGGAGTATAGCCGTTAAAAAAAATCTCTCACTGTTACTGTTTGCAGTACACTAATGTTCCTGCTTAAAAAAAAAACTTTTTTTTTCAGCACAACTGACTTTATTGAAAAAATTATATAAAATAAATAAAATAAATTTTCTGTTTATACTCCGGGACGACCAAACGGTCAGAGGAGTTTACAAGATACACAGAATACAAGAAACAGCACCGTATTCAGCAGTCACGGGCTTGAACCCCGGTCACTCAAGGCACGTGTACTTATGCACCCGCGCGCCTGACCACTAGGCTGCGGGCGCCTCCGTAGCCAGGTGGGAAGGAGCAGCAGTGTGTAGCACACGCTTCTTGATTAGACCGGGGTTCCAGCCCGTTACCACCAAATACAGAGGATGCGGAAAGGTCAGGGAATGACCACCGCATATTCTGGAGCAATATGGCCTTAGTTGCTAATGCTCCTAAAAACCAAAATAACAAACAACAACAACTAGGCTACGGCGGCCTATTTATAATTAAAATAGTGAAGAACAAACATCAGCACTCTTTCAAATTATTTTCTTTTTATATATTGTCAAAATAACAGGTCATATCATAAAGTGCACAATTTTAAATTTCAGTATTTCTAGCCTCCTTTTCCAAAAAAAAATTTAAACTAGTGAACTTTGAACACCGGAGTACATGCTAGCATGCTCACTTGATAATTAAAAGGCATGAGGAATCCTTTCCAGCATATACAGGTATACATTTTTTCATGTGCAGACTCTGAGAAATATGCATGTATATATACATTTCAAGGGTATCTCAAATAATGTGTCCATTCCATTAATGTATGAATGAAGTATGTGCTTGCACTATATGCTTCCTTCTCATATGTGTTTTCTTTTAATACTAAAATCACTTTATAATATATGGCTATTTCCACAAAACTGATTCAAGATTTCTTCTACCTACTAGTTATGCAATACTAATAAAAATTTCTCCCCATGCAGATAGGATTTTTTCTCTGCATGGGGAGAAATGAGCCCTGCAGGATTCCTCAAGTCTTAAGGAACTGCAAATACTGCCATATCATACCTTGTTTTAATCTGAATATTTAGTACATTTTCATGTTTTAACAGAACTAACTGAACAACTATGTACATTTCATGTCTGAATATTATACAGGGTGTTTCAGTTAAACGTTTCAGAACTTCTAAGAGGGGTAGGGTACATCCTGACAACTCGAAATCATATAGCAATGTGGGGTCGGAAATGCTTTCCTGAAGCGGTGTTGTACACAGAAGCACCATAAAGAAAAGAGACCGTAAGTGAGAAATCGTTTTAATAATACATGAAAAGAAGCAAAAGGTACATGGATTAAAGTAAGTGTTCGAAGTTTCTTCCACGGGCTACAATGCACGCCTCACATCTCCGACGCATGGACATCCGAACATTCTGGAATACTCCAGGCGAATTTCGAATTTCTTCGGCAGCTACTGCGATTCTTGCAACCAGCTCCTCAGCATTGTCAACAGGGGTGTCATAAACTAGCGATTTCATATGACCCCAGAAATAAAAATCAAGACATGATAGGTCGGGTGACTGAGCAGGCCAACGCACGGGACCACCACGTCCTATCCACTGTTGACCAAATGTGACATCCAGGTAGTTACGAACATATCCGCTATAATGGGCAGGGGCTCCATCGTGTTGGAACCACATTGTCTGTTGCGTCGATGCAGAAATCTGTTCATCTCTCAAAAGTTTTGGCAATACTTGCTGCAGAAAGATCAAGTAGATAGGTCCGGTTAGACGACACGGTAACAGGTAAGGTCCGATGAGGTGATCTCCCATAATACCGGCCCATACATTGACCGAAAATCGAATCTGTGCTGCACGACGTCGTATTGCATGCGGGTTCTCGACCGCCCAGATATGGTCGTTATGCGTGTTGAAAATTCCTTCCCTTGTGAAGGATGCCTCATCGGAAAACAACACTTCAGCAGGAAAAAGGGGATTTGTAGCACATTTTCCAAGGTACCACTGTGCGAAAGCAATACGAGGTGCATAATCCTCCGGTTGTTGTGTCTGGACACGCTGCACGTGAAACGGATGCATGTCTTGTTCTCGGAGAATCCTCCAGACGCTGGAATGGGAAACCCCGACTGCGTTTGCTAGACTTTGTGTACTCGTTCTTGGATTCCCCTGTAGCTGGTTGCAAGAATCGCAGTAGCTGCCGAAGAAATTCGAAATTCGCCTGGAGTATTCCAGAATGTTCGGATGTCCATGCGTCGGAGATGTGAGGCGTGCATTGTAGCCCGTGGAAGAAACTTCGAACACTTACTTTAATCCATGTACCTTTTGCTTCTTTTCATGTATTATTAAAACGATTTCTCACTTACGGTCTCTTTTCTTTATGGTGCTTCTGTATACAACACCGCTTCAGGAAAGCATTTCCGACCCCACATTGCTATATGATTTCGAGTTGTCAGGATGTACCCTACCCCTCTTAGAAGTTCTGAAACGTTTAACTGAAACACCCTGTATAACCTTAACAAAGATAAACAATTTCAATCTGATGATATAAAGACTGAAACCTTACCTTTGAGGTAATATCAAAAAATCTTTCTGCAAATATTGAGTGATAAAACTGCAGACCTATAACAGCAGCTGGTGCTTTCTTTTTACCTGTTCCAAGGAAAACTGCATGACTTCCTGTTACAAGAGAGTTCTTTTTAGTACCTAACAAAAAATGACCATTGTCAGTAATGTAGCTCCTTTTATAAATGTTAAATAAAAGATATCGTGCATTGGTGTGCAGTACAGTTTTAATTAGTAAGACACTTTAAAAGTAAAATGTCTTAGTAAAAGTAAATCTCAATTACTGAGGAACGAATGTTTGCATTCCTTCCTTATAATTTTGATTTTCAATCTAAGAAGATCTAAGAGCACAGCCTCTTTCTGGAAGGATAGGCAAATATTCATACATGAATAAATGACATTGTATTTGATTGCAATTCCATTGTCGTATGGCTGTTCTGCAACCTTGGATTTATAGATTAGCATTACAGATAACTGCCTAAGGTACCAAATTTTGAAGGCAAATTTATTTTTTTCTTTAAAAACTGGCTTAACATGTGAAAACTTCAACAGAAAATTCAATGTTCATTAAATTATAAATCACTACAGTGTGTTGAGAAATCATCTACATACTTGAGAGCGAAAATATCTTTTTGAAAGTTCAAAGGGTTGTCATTTGCTCACCAGTTCTTATACAAACATAATCCATCACAAATATTGTCCTACATTATTACTATAATATACAGGGTTTTTCAAAAGTGATGGTCAATAATTTAAAGGTGAACTGTACAGACTATAATATGAAAAAAAGCCTAGTAAATATGGGTCCTTAAGTAAATTGTTTTCGAGATATTGCACATTGCTAGTTTGGATCCACAAATGACAAGGTGAACTGTACAGAGTAGGACTCCACCACTGACTTGTTTTTTTAGGTTAGGTTATGCTCATTCTCTCCATTTCTGCTCTCTCAATGATCTCTGACGTAGCAAGCATACTAGTCAAAGGATAGTCAACATGGAAAGAGGTTACAGCAAAGAAGAGTATGCGGATATGCACTTCATGTATGGTAAAGCCAACGGCATTGCATTCGAGACTGCACGTTTGTACTAAGAAGCATTTCCCCGCCCTGAGGCAGCCCAACAGGCGCACATTCATCAGGGTACATCAACGCCTAAGAGGACATGGGCACTTCGCATATGGAGTATGAGCAGATAGGCCCAGAAGCATAACATCCGATGTTGAGGAAAGGGTGTTAGAAAGAACATCCTGTAACATTTGTAAATTCCTGTAGTGTTGAAACCAAAAATTAAAAATGTATTATCTTATGTTTAATCTTCACTGGGACATTTTTTGGTTATTTTACTTTGTACTTTTCACCTTTAAATTATTGACTATCATTTTTGAAAAACCCTGTATATAAGGAAAAAAAAAACAAAAACATAAAGTTGTCATAAGTTAGCTTGTGACTGGGAGTACAGATGTTGCATCATCAAGTTGCACAACTCTGTCCCTGATCCTCCTTATTGAAGTTCACCTTAATGTCATTAAAATTAATTAAAAATTAATTTTAAGCTAACAAAATCATCTCCTTCAAAGGAGGCTTATCAACTTGTTCTGTATGTGATAATGAACTTTGTACTTCTAACATTTTAGTATTTACATTAGTAGAGGCATATGATGCAAGAAAGCAAGCTTATACAGCATCAGACAAAAAAAAAAAAAAAAAAAAAAAACACTTTTGCATTTCATCCATCTATTCACTCCAAACGTTTGTCCACTTCTTACTTGATCTTATTTAAGTTGTTGACCTCCACTACAACAGATGGAAATCTGTTCCAACTATCAATCACCCACTGGCTAAAGGCAAATTTCCACACATCTATTCTACAATTGTCTTTTCTCAATTTGAATTTATGTCCCCTCAGGTGAGTAATCTGAGCAAGAGAAAGAATCTGATCAGCATTGAGCTTGCTCAAACCATTCAAGGCCTTATTCACCTCCATTAGATTGCCTGGCAGGTGCCTAGTCTTCAGAAGCTGCAATTTGCAGAACTTAAGCCTTTCTTGGTAACAGTAACCTCTTGTTCCACACACCAATCTCATTTCCCTTTTCTGTACTCGTTCTAGCAGCTCTACATCTTTCCTAAAATTAGCCCTCCAGACCTGTATACAGTACTCAAGGTGTGGCCTTACCATTGCCTTTTACAAGGGGATAATCACCTCCTTATCCCTGCTAGCAAAAGTCCTCTTTATCATTGACAAGACCCCATGACTTACTCTGTCTGTCTGCACTGTTCAGAAACCTTCATATCTGACTGCACAATTACCCCTAGGTCTCTTTCAGTCTTCACTACCTGAGTGTAACATCACCCAGTTGGTACATTTCTCTGAGGTTACTGCTACCCATATGCAGTACTTTGCATTTGTCAATGTTCAGTTGCCACTTCTCATCCCATCTGCCCAACTTTTACAGATTGTGTTGCAGCAGCATACTGTTATTAACAACCCTGCCAACCTTTGTATCATCTGCAAACTTGGACATTAAGCTTGATATACCTTCATCAATATCATTGTGATAAATATACAAAACAATAATGGTCTGAACACCACTAATAACATTACTCTAAGAAGAGCAGTGTCCATTGATTACCATTCTGTCTTCTCCCACTCAACCAACCTTTTATCCATTGTAACAACTCACCCTCAATGCCATACTGCTCCAATTTGTACAGTAGTCTTCCATGTGCAACAGTATGAAAAGCTTCCCTGAAATCCAAATATATGATATCAAAATTATTTTTTGTAACCAGTTTCTTTGTGACCATAGTATCCAATCAAATTGGTCAGACAAGACTTCCCCTTAACAAACCCATGCTGTGTCTGAATTATTACTTGCCTAGATGATCCTGTAGTGCTTCTTCAACCAGTGACTATTATTTTCCATGAAACAGAAGTCAAACTAACAGGTCTGTAATTATTCGTGTCATCCTTTGATCCCCCTTTGTGAATTGGGGTTACATTTGCATACCTGCAGTCCATGGGAGATCTCCTCTAAGTCCAAGGAAGCTTTCATAATTATGGTTAAGTGTTTGCTTACATTCTTTGCTGTCTCCTTTAATATAACTGGATGGATACCATCAGCAGTGATTATTCATGCATTAGGAATTTACTATATAATATCGGTATAGATACACCACAAACAATTCTTAAAGAAAAAACTACAATAGTAGTGTAAAGGGCATCATTTCATCTGTATCTCACATTGTGCTCATCCTTCACAGCGAGTTACCATGTATTGCACTACCTTGAACAAGTAATGCTTCACTAATAGAGAAGACTATATAGGCTTCTCTATTAACGAAGTAAAGATGAGCACAATATGAGATACAGATGAAATGATGTTCTTTACACTACTATTGTAGTTTTTTCTTTAAGAGTTGTCTATGGTGTATCTACACCGATATTATATAGCAAATTCCTAATGCATGAATAATCACTGCTGATAATCAGATCAAGAGTGTTACTCCCTCTGGTTGTCTCTCTAACATGCAACACAAGGAGGATGCTGAAATGAATAAATATAGAGCTGGTCGGTCTAATAGGGCAGAAAAATAAAGCATGGGAAAGTTACAGTCATGAAAACAACTGAAGCCTACAACAGCTACAAATTTATCTCTAATAGTACTGATAGCACCACAGATAAGGCTGAAAGGCCAAGGCTGAGCAAAGAATGGCGACGAGGAGTTTTTCATGTTTATGAAAAAAAATAAAAAATATGAATCAGGTTGGACTGGTGTGGGAAAGTCTTAGATAACCCTTAGGTGACACTATTGCTGGCAAAATGGGAAATATATTGTGCAAAAAAGGATAGGTGGAATAGTACCAGGGTATATCTGCCAGGAGAAAACGTAGATGACGTCGTAGAGCAGATATCATCTTTTAAAGGCATGAAAGGTGATGTTGTTGTACACGTGGGTACTAATAATATTAAAATTAGATCTGAGGACTTACTTAAGTACAGAGCAAAATGTTGGGGAAAAAGTCACAAGTTAGGATTAAATTTGAAAGTGTCTGCAATCCTGCCCAGACACAATAGGAGGGTGTACATGTTGAGAACCTTGTAAGGTAATTTGGCCCTTGAGAGACTGTGCAAAGCTCATGGGGTATAATTTTTCTTAACTTGGTCTGTGCTTGTTAACAGAAGAGACCATTTTTACAAGTTTGGGGCACACTTAAATAGAAGGGTTCAAGAATATTCAAAGAATATTTGCTGATACTATTGAGGCAGTGTTGGTGGGTTGGAAAACTGATAGTTTGGGGGGGGATACGCACACTAAATGATTAACTAATAAATGATTAATAGAGCAGCAGGCAGAAGTGAAAGTGATTTTTGCACTGCTTCTATTGGAACTTGCAGCAGCCTGGAAAACAAGGTGTCAGGGATTTCAAGCCTGTTGTGGGTCTTCATGAAACAAGTAAATACAAATGTGCTATGTTAGTTAAGAACAGGTGCATGTATACTTGCATGTACAGTAATGCTAGGAGCACAGTAAATACATCTGATGAATCTGAAATACTGGTTAAGTCATCAAATGCAGATGTAGAGATACAAACATAATATTCTTTCTTTATACAATGTATAAAGAAAGGATATAGTGTATAGTGTTACATGTCTTGTGGCCCGTGGGATTTTCCCCAACTTAGCAATGATCTTTTTGGAGGAAAATCAAACTGTGTAAAGGCCAGAAAAGTATAGCTTGTATTGTGGTCTGTGTAGTGTGCTGTTGGGGCATGTTTGTCTGTTCTTCATCTGTCCTCATTGTCATTGATTGGGCCCTTGGTAGATCAAGGTCCTACTGTTGCCTGTTCTTTACTATGTGCAGTTGGGCCAGGCAGATGAATCACTTAAGTCTCTGGCAGGGTGAACCCTGGCAAAGCATAGCCTTGCCAGGGGTATTTTGAATAACAATAGTGTTTGGGGGTGCTAGGTCCCACTGGGCAAAAAGTGTGAGAGTGGGGCAGAGCCTTTGGGTGAGAGAATGGGAGTAAAGTCATAGGGCCAGGGCCCTATGCATGGTTTATGTTGCCATCTAGGCATTTTTTGTCAGAATTCTCAAGTCCCACACTCTCCAGACCAGTTAAAGCCAGTAGCAGTCTCATGCCATGCTAACTAAGAAAAGGAAATGGTGTGGCATCAGCAGGGTTGGTGGAAGGTGCCTTTTAAAATACAAGGGATTACACATACACTCTGAACAGTTACACAAACTCTCATGCCTACATGTACACTGCACCACATTTTTATTTACTTATAGACATATATTCTGGTGCACTGAAAAGATGCACAGGCACAATCACATGTTTTCACTCACCATCTACCATCACTCATTCACACTTGCATGCTGACCAGACAGTACATCCAGGATATAAACGCAACAACACTATATATGAAGAAAGATGTTGCCGTAATTAAGGGTAAAGGCACAGGTATTAACTTCACAAGAGGGGGGCTTTGACAGTTTAAGTTGTATTATGACATCTGTGAACTGGGCAGATTGCTGAGGGATGGTGAATACATTTTAATTATGGAATCCTTTTAAAGCAAAAATCACAGAAGCCACGAATGCATACATACTTCTAAGAAAATATTGCAGGAGGAGGACGATGAAATGGATGAATTCAGAGCTGGCTGGTCAAATAGAGCAGAAAAAGATAGCATGGGGCAGTTACACAGCAAAGAAAAAGTAATGAAGTCTACAACAGGTACAAGTTGATCTTTAATAGTACCACAAATAAGGTCAGGGAGGCCAATGCTGCATATGAGAAAGCATTGGCTAGGAGAGAAAAGAATGGGGACAAGGAACTTTTCATGCATGCAAATACAATAAAGAAGAAGAAAGCTAATCAGATTGCATTTCTGTGCACTGGGTGTGGGAAAGTTGTAGATAATGCAGATGATGTTGCAGATGAATTGAATAGATACTTTCCATCGGTTTTTACTGATGAAAGACCCTTCATGCTGAGAAAAGTGAATTTAGTGATGTCATAATTACAGATGTTTGTTTATTAGAAAAACCTTTGAGCATAAACGCAAGTTAGGCTCCTGGAGTTGATGGCATATACCCTATAGTTTTGAGGGAGAACACAATGGAGTGTATTGAACCATTGAGGTTAATTATGAGGGCATCTTTGGACTTAGGGGAGATTCCTTTGGATTGGAGAAGTACCAGTGTATTGCCAATACATAAAAGCAGTTCTAAGAGTGAAGTTGGTAACTACAGACTGGTTAGTCTGACTTCAGTGGTAGTAAAAATCTTAGAGAAAATAATTAAGAGTGCAAACCAGGGATAGGGCATTCTGAAGGACACACAACATGGCTTTGTTAAGGGTAAATCATGTTTAACTAACTTAGTAGACTATTTTAAAACAGTTACGCATGAGATGGATTTAGGGATTAATTTCCACAGTTTATTTGGATTTTAGCAAATCATTTTACTTGGTCCCTAATGAGAGATTACTGTATAAGCTTGAACAGGTTGGAATTACTGGTAAGATTCTAGGGATAGAAGGGATATCAACGAAGGGATAGAAGGCTTGATGTTAAAAGTTGCAGATGACTTAAAGATTGGCAGAGTCGTTAATTATCATTGCCAAACAGTGCTCCTTCAGGATGATTTAAACAGACTTCAAATATGGTCAGTGAAGTCGCAGCTATGTTTTAATTCTGCTAAATGCAAGGGGGATAGTAACACACTTGGGGAATAGTAACACACATGGGGTTGAATTAAAAACAGTGGAGGAGGAAAGGGCTCTGGGAGTTACAATCACAGGAGGTTTTCTGAACAGTGTAAACAGGCAGCCAGGAAAGCCCATGGTGTCCTGTCAATGATTTATCGAATGCTATCCTGTAGAGACAGTGAGGTCATAATTCCACTGCATAAGGCAATTGTTGTTGTTGTTATTTGGTTTTTAGGAGCATTAGCAACTAAGGCCATATTGCTCCAGGGATATGCGGTGTTCATTCCCTGACCTTTAAATATCCTCTGTATTTGGAGGTCATGGGCTCAAACCCCGGTCTAATCAAGAAGTGTGTGCTATGCACTGCTGCTCCTGCCCACCTGGCCATGGAGGCGCCTAAGGCAATTGTCGACCACATTTGGATTAGAGTATTCAAGTATGGAGACCTCATCTGAAAAGAGACATCGAACTTCTTGAAAGGTCCAAAGACTGGAAAGTTGAATGATGAGATCACCAAAAGAATGACCGTATGAGGAAAGACTCTGATTATGACTTATACAACCTTGGCACCCAGGCACCTCAGAGGTGATCTGATTGAGGTTTACAAGCTCTGAATGGGATTGGCAGAATGAATGAAAGTGGAATTCTCACTGTTCTAAACAATTCGGTATGGGTGTTGTAGTCTTGGAGGTGAACGGGTGGCTTGCATGAAGCTCCACTAGATATGTAAAGGGCGGACAGTAATAGACTGGGACGTCAAAGATTTTTGGATTTTCTGTGCATTCAGCTATGGATTTTGAATCTCAGTTTGCTTACAGATGAAGATATCCAGTAATACTAAGGTAAGATTATTGTTTGTACTTACTTTGGCCTATTTTTGGATTTTTGATTGTGTTTTTGTTCGCCATAATTGTTACCACTAGCAAAACCAACAATTTTCCAGCAGCTCAAAAATCCAACAAACTTGATCTAATAAGGATAGAAAATAGCTGTGTACATGTTAATCTGGCCAAAAACCTCCAGTTCAACTTATTATAAGATTCAAAAGCACTTTACTTTGTTAAGAAAATTTTTCCTGCCAAAACAGAAATAACTCCAAATTTGGATCCTAATAGCAAAATGCCACAAAACAGATATTGTTGAAAATTGTCCAGAACCAGAAAATTGTCCCCAGGTCACCTTAGCATTAAAAAAAACTAAGAAAGAGAAAGCTCAAACAGAAACTAAAGACAGCAAGAACAGAGCCAGAACTAGGCAATCCTACACCTGGGGCAAAAGTGTTATAAGTATGCCCCCATTATTATTATTATTATTGTTGCTCATATTATTTCTCCCTGATTGGGGGATTCCACTCCGTGACAGGTACTGCTACCAAGTACACAGGGTGGTTGTAATGTCTGGTGTTACTGTTAGTCGAGGAACTCAAATAAATTCAAATGAGGAAAGACAGCTGTAGGATAGATGTGCGGAAGTTTGCCTTTGGCCAGCGGGTAGTTTTTTTTTTTTTTTTTTATGTGAACCCCAAACAGGAGAGGTATTAGAACCTATAGTACTTAGTACCATGCTTGGGTTGGAGGTTGAGAAGATGAAAGAAGATATTTGTTGACATTGGACTTGAACTTCTGTAGATTGTAATTTTCAGGAAATACGTATGAAGGAAGGTTGTTCCAGAAAACGGCAGTTGAATGAATAAATGAGGAAGATGAAAAGTTGGTTCTGTGGGTTTGAAGTTGGACAGTAAATGGATGTTGGCTGGTGGTGGCACGTGTTCGGACTGTTTTGAAAGAGAGAGCGGGAATTATAGAAGCCAATTCAGAAGAACAGTGCCCATGGAAGTATCTGTAGAAGAGGCATGCAGCAGAAACAGTATGTCTATGAGAAAGCGAGTGGAGAGACTCTGTTAGAGATGAATCATTAATTAACCTAACTGCCCTCTTCTGAATGGAATCAAGAAGCCTGAGAGAGGTTTTGGGGGCACCATCCCACATGTGGGAACAATATTCCATGGCAGGGCGGATTTTCAATTTATACAGAGTGAGTAGCTGTTTGGAAGAAAAGTAATGCCGAGAGCGAAAGAGAAAACCAAGTTTTTTAGATGCAGAGGAAGCAATATTAGTAATGTGCTTGTGCCAAGAGAGATTAGAAGTCAGGGTAATCCCCAAAAGAGATATATCATTTTGCCTAGAAATCGGAGTGTCACTAAAGATAAGCATAGGAGCAGAAGAATCCTTTTTGTGAGATATAAGACAAGACTGAGTTTTAGAAGGGTTGAAATCAACTAAGTTGTCTTTGCCCCACTGGAGAATTACCTGAAGATTTACATTTAAGGAATTGGTAGCAGATTTTCGAGAAGTTGAAGCTGATTGAGCAGGACAAGATTTCTCAAAATGGAAAGTGGAATGCAATGTGCTATCATCGGCAAAACTATGGATAGGATTTCCAGTCAATGGAAGAAGGTCATTAATATACAAGAGGAAAAGAATGGGGGAAAGAACTGAACCTTGGGGGACACCGGCATTAATGGAGAAGTTAGAAGACAGAGAGCCATCTACCATCACCCTCAGTGAGCGATAAGAGAGAAAACTAGATAACCAATTACTAAAAACAGTTGGCAAACCATTAGATGGAAGCTTGTTTAGAAGACCTTTATGCAAAACAAGATCAAAAGCCTTTGAGATGTCAAGAGCAACTACTTGTGTTTCACCGAACCTTTCCATTGAATTAGTCCACAAATGGGTAACATAAGCCAGAATACCACCAGTGGATCGACACTGACGGAATCCATACTGGCAATCGTTGATCAGACGGAAGGTTTCTAGGTAGTTGGCGGTTAATTGATTTCTCCATTACTTTAGAAAGAGTACAAGTAATTGCAATGGGACGATAATTGGATGGGAGGGATTTGTCACCCTTTTTAGGAACTGGCTGGATATGAGCAAATTTCCAAGCAGTAGGAAAAACACCTTTGGAATAAGAAAGTGAAAAAAGGCGGCAAAGAATAGGAGTAAGTTCAGGAGCACAGGTTTTGAGAACAAGTGGAGAAATACCATCAGGACCTGGAGCTTTCTTAGCATCAAGATTCATCAAAATCCTTCTGATATCCTTTTGGCGGAAGACCACAGGAGGCATTGAATGGACCATGTTGGGAATGGTGGGAGGTGTTTTACCAAGATCATTAATACATGAGTTGGAAGAAAAATGGGATGCTAGCAGGTCAGCTTTATCCTTGGCTGAAGTGACAACAGAACCATTTGGTTTGGACAGAGGTGGGAGCAGAGATGGGCAAAAGTTGCGGCCAATAGCTTTGGCAAGAGACCAGAATGCTCGGCTACCATTAGGGCAAGAAGCAAGTTTTCTACTCTTAGCCTGTTCAAACTCTAGTTTGGACTGATTAATAACTGCTTTACAATTGTTGCAAGCTTTGGTGTAGGCAGAAAATGAAACTGAAGAATTAGAAACAAGCCAATTACGATATGCAACATTCTTCTCTTGAACAGCCTTAGCACATTTATTGGAAAACCAAGGTTTAGATAAAGGACGAGATTTTAAAGTGGAGTGTGGGATAAAGGATTCCATTCCTGCAAGAATAATTTCACTGACACGATCTGAGCAAACGTTGACATCAGAAGTTTTGAAACAGTAATCCGACCAAGGAAAAGAAGAAAAGAAGTCTCGCAGGTCATCCCATTTTGCATTCTGTAATGCCAAACAACACAAGGTTGGGAATAGCCATGAGATAAAGGTTCCATTGGAGAAGAGACAATGACCAAGTTGTGATCTGAAGTGCCTAGAGGACCTCTCACTTCAACCGTGTACTTAGAAGGGTTGTTTGTGAGAAAAAGATCGAGCGTATTGGCTGTATGATTAGGATTGTCCGGTATTCTTGTAGGTAAATGAACAATCTGTGCTAGGTCATTAGTAATTGCAAAAGCCTCAGCATCTCGACCTGCTGGGTCGGTGTGACTAGAAAACAGAAGCCAGCTGGAGTTGTGAACATTAAAATCACCAAGGAAAATTACCTCACTGTTAGGAAAGTTGGACTGGAGAAAGTCAAGTTGCAAAGAGAGGAAGTCAAAGAGCTCCAAGTGATTAGTTGAGTTGGGAGAACGGTAGAGACAACAGATGAATTTGACACAATGAGATAGAGAGATTTTAAGCCAGAGAAGATCAAAGAGAGGAGATTCCAAATTGCCAAGTCTCTGACAGGGAATATCAGAACAGACATATGCACAAGTACCACCTTTGAGGCGAAAGGAATCATACAGTGAATAATTTGGGCATCTGAGATGAGCAGTAGTTGAATCAACCGATAACTGAGATTCAGTCAGAAAAAGTACATGGGGTTTGGCAGACTGCAAGTGGAAATGGACATCGTTGAGATTAGAATTGAGACCACGTATATTTGTGAAATGAATTAGGAAGTGCTTGGGAGGTTTAGATCTTTTCGCAGATAAGCTTGCTCTATTAATTTGACAATTCGTGGTGTATTCAATAGTAAGAAAAAGTGGGTGGGACATGCTGTATGAAGTAATGAAATTTTTGGATATGGCGTACATGTGGTAAGAATATACCCAGATCCTTGACGTAACGTGGCCTCGACAATGCTCCCCGCATACACATTACTCGGACTCCCTCCAGTCACTATCTGGCAGAGTAGAGGTAGCAAGATTATACATTAGCTGATCTGGAAGCCTCCTAGAGGTTCGGCCCGGTGTACTGACTAGCGGCCGGCCTGTTTTAGAGCTGTACCCTCAAAATGTAAGGAATATTGGATCTCGCCACGACGTTCTTCATAACCTCAAAAGTCATCAATCATACTACATGATGGAAGAGATAGGGAAGGGTTGACCGGAACTTAGCTCTAGAGACTAAACATGGATTCCACCACTTCGAGCCTCCAATAAGCAAAGTGGTGGTATTTCACCGGTTGATATGAGTCATCTACCATCTAGTACTGCCTGGTAACATAGAGGGGCAGCGTTCCTCCATGTGGTGTGGGCGCCTCTACTAATGTTAATGCTAAAATGCTAATGCTAACCCTCTGACTATCCTAAGGGTGTTCAGGATTGCAGCTTTCTGGAGTTCCTTGTAGGTGTTCTCTGGGAGACCTATTGCTGCTAGACAGCTATATAGGGTCTTTGGCACCATGCCAGTGGTTGACACGATCATCGGGATGGTGGTAACTTCTTGCATATGCCGCATCTCCTTGACTTCATGTCTTAAGTTTGTGTACTTCCTAATTTTTTCCTAATGGGTTTTCTGGACATTGCTAGTGTTGGGCACTGGTGGCATTGTCGACATGTGTCAGGAGGGGAGGAGCCCCCTCCCATCTGGGCCCCAGATGACACAATTATTATTATTATTATTGCATCCCCAGGGGTCTCTTATCTTTCTTGGTGATTCCCTGCTATTTCTCTCTCTCTCTCTCTCTCTCTCTCTCTCAGGGTAACTTGGAAATTTATTTTAGCTGGTGTATAAGCCTCAGGCTTCCTTGTACTATAAGGCTAGTAATAATAATAAGAAGAATTATTATTAGCCATATGGTGCAAGGAAGCCTGAGGCTTATGCTGCACCAGCCAAAAAAAAAATTTAGTTACCCTGAGAGAGAGAGAGAGAGAGAGAGTCAGAAGTAGAAGGGAATCACCAAAAAAGAAAAGAATGATGATATCCAGCTCAGGACCCTGGGTGCACCAATGCAGGTAGTTAATCTTTCAGTAGCATAGCTAGGGTTGTCGATGCTCGGGAGCAACATGTCTTACTGGTGCCCTTGAGTGTGATAGTGTAATGTGAATGTGATAGATAATTCCTTCAGTTTGCACCCCTGAAGCTTGGCACCCAGGGGAAATTGTCCTCATTGAATCCCCCACTCACTACACCTCTGCAATCTTTATGAATTTATAAAAATTACAATTGCAACTGTCTATGATTTGCATATATTTATTAATAAAATAATTTAAATAATACAATGAATATAACAAAAAAAAATATCAAAGAAAAATAAACTTACAAATATTCATTTATGTCTGCAGAGAATTTATTTCTGTATAAACAACAAGGAAAGTATATATAACTACAAAGAAATTAAAAAACCAGATAGTTTATTTTGATATATCTAGTATAAAATCATAGAAACAAAATATTGAGAAATATAATACTTTTAGCATTATAACAAAAATATGCAATGAAGGTGTATTATTTTAATTGAATTTTTCTGGCTTTGAAGGACTTTTCACAAGAAGCTACTGTTGCAGTCAGGGTAAGATGACAACGCTATTTCTATATTTGGATACCATTCTATTAAACAATACTCATGAACGAATTGGAGAGGTTGTAAAGGTGTTACAGATTACATTATGCGTCCATAGCCGAATGGTCAGGAGCATGAGTGCAATAGCACATGCTCTTTGAGCAGACCGGGGTTCAAGCCCCTAACTGCTGAATGCGGTCGATCTGCCAACCCGCAACATGAATTGTTGAGGAGGCTTCCATCCTGCAGTGGTTTGATAATGGCTGCACTTTATTTTATTTTACAGATTACATATCCTGCAGAATTGATAAAATGTGATTTTTCAAATATCTGTTGAAATATCTGACACATTTAAATCTTTGCTGTAAGGTCGGAGGCAGCCTTCTGCAAGTCCGATTTATTAATTAATGCAAGCAATGTTCCAAATATAAAATCAAAATCTGAAGAAATAGTATTCAGTTTTTCAAATCTAGTGGCTAAGCCATTCATAAGAACATCCAAAACATTTAATTTCAATACAAAATTGTTCGGTAGATAAATTTAAATTGGCTGAAGATTTGTAAAGTGTCCTTGTTTTTTCTTTCTTCTTCTTTCATCTGGAAATGTAGCTGGTATATCTATTTTTTCTACTGTGGTAGCAGCATATCCGAAAATATCTTGAAATTCACTTTCTTGTATTTCTTGAAGATTTTTTTTTCTATCTGCTTATTAATTGGGAAGGGTTGTGTATGCAAAGATTTGAAGCTTGCATTGCTTTATTACACAGTCAGTATTATTGAAGAATTTTATTCCATGTAGCCAATCTTCATAAAAATGGATAGTCTATTTGTAAAAGGAGGATTTGAGTAATACTGCATTGCAGAGGTATCTTCAATATTAATTAAGACTTCATGAACTTTTGTCATTTGTAAGAACAAAGATTTTATAAATTGTTCTTTGTGTCTATATGTCCTTTAAGTGAAATCATCAAAGTATTCATTAAAATTCTCCAGAGACTAGTGGAACTAAAATAAAAAGAAAATATTCTTTGAACATCATTAAAAAAAAAACTTATCATCCCAGACGTTATTGATGCTGCATATACACCAGCTAAATTAAGACTATGTGCCAAACATGGTACAAATGTGGCAAATTCATTTTTTTTAAATGAATTTTCCCCACCATATTGGCCCCATTATTGTATCCTTGCCCCCTTACATGTTTAATGTCAAGCCCATCCTTTTCTAATTTGGTAAGGATTTCTGTTGCCAATCTAATGGCAGCCTTTTCTTTGCTGTCTATATAATCAATGAAACTATCTTCTATTGATATTTTTCTATCAATAATTTGCACATATCTAATTATTTGGGACATTTGTTCATGATGTGATAAATCAGGTGTGCAATCAATTAACAAGGAGAAGTATGGTACTTAGCTTTTTTTAATTTTGAAATAATACTGGCCCGAATTTCATTTCCAATTTAGCATATAAATTCATCTTGAATTTTATGCAATAAATAATTCACCTTTTCAATGATTTGAAATTTGTTCTGCTAATTCTTTATTATAATGACTTATAAGTTCAATAATATTCCAGCTTTCAGATTATCAACCATTAGTACAAGACTATTTTTTTTCACAAAAAAATATTGCATCCAGAATAATTTTTAAAATTCTTCTCCATTTTTCTTTCTCTGTTAAAATTGCTTTTTGTAGAGCATCATCAATAAATCCAGAATTTTTTAGATTCTTTTTCATTGATTTCCATTTTAGAAAGCGTTCACAGTGTTTTGACAAATATTCATGATTTGGAATACATCGATATAAGTGTTTACAAGAGGAAAAGGCTTTCTGTGAATTGACTAGTGAAGGCACATTGCCAGTATTTTTATTAGTTCCAAATAAAATTCATGGAAAACAATACAACAGTTTAGTTTTTTTGGAGTAAATCAGCCAATTTCTGTCTAAAATTCACCATTAGCAACTTTTTTTTTTTTCAAACCATTCAACAGAAAAATCGACATCTGTCCTTGGAGAAAGAATAACAAAAATCCTCATCTTTGCCTTGATCCATTCCATTTTCTATTAAAAAGCATCTTATTTTGTCAGAAATATTTGATGGCCAAGATGCAGGATTATTTAAGTTCAGCATGATATCTTTCTATACATTAAAATAATTTTCCCCCTAGTGATATTTATTCAGCCAATGGGAGAAGACAGATGCTGGTTACATGGTAATATGTAACAAATACATATTAAGCTTGTTTTACCACAGTAAAACAAGCTTCTGTTTTAGTGTGATCATGTTAGTAGTAGTAGTAGCATGTGATGTAAGAAAGCATGTGTATGAGCTTATGCAGCAACAGCCAAAAAAAAAAACACACCATTCCCTCCAAATGCCTGTCCAGTTCCTCCTTAAATTTATTCAACCTATCAACTTCCACAACGACAGATGGAAGTTTGTTCCAGCAATTAACCACCCGCTGGCTAAAGGCAAATTTCCGCACATCTATTCTACATCTGTCTTTTCTTAATTTGAATTTATGTCCCCTTAGGTTTGTAATCTGAACAAGTGGAAGGATCCCATCAGAATTCAACGTGCTCAACCCATTCAAAGCCTTATATACCTCAATCAGATCATCGCGCAGGTGCCTAGTCTCCAGCCACTGCAATTTGCAGAACTTAAGCCTCTCTTGGTAAGAGGATCCCTTCATTCCCCTCACCCATCTTGTTGCCCTTCTCTGTACACGCTCAAGTAAATCTACATCCTTCCTAAAATGAGGCCTCCAGACCTGTACGCAGTACTCAAGGCTTGGCCCGACCATTGCCTTATACAGAGGGATAATCACCTCCTTTTCCCTGCTAGCAAAATTCCTATATATCATTGACAAAACCCCATGACCTGCCCTGGCAGCCTGTCTGCATTGCTCAGAAAACTTCATATCTGCCTGCACAATTACTAACAGGTCTTTTTCATTTTCTACCACCTTAAGTGTAGTACCACACAGTTGGTACGTTTCTCTGGGGTTACTTCTAGCCATATGCAGTACTTTGCATTTGTCAAGGTTAAACTTCAGTTGCCACTTCTTAGCCCATCTGCCCAAATTATATAGATCCTGTTGCAGTAGCACACTGCCATTACTGTAATTAACAACCCTGCCAACCTTTGTATCATCTGAAAACTTCGACATTAAGCCTGATATACCTTCATCAATATCATTGATAAATATACAAAACAACAGTGGACCCAAAACCGAACCCTGTGGGACTCCACTAATAACATTAGTCCACGAAGAGCAGCACCCATTGATTACCACCCTCTGTTTTCTCCCACTTAACCAAACCTTGTGCACAAGGTTAGATAAACCTTGTGCACGTGCTTTGTTTATCTAGCATGACCACGTGGTACCATTCTTGATTCCATATGTAACATATTTATGTATTCGTAGCTACCATAAGCTTCTGTAAGTATTTTATTTTATCAAAAGAAGCTAGCAAAGTATGCAGGGGTAAAGCCCCCCCCCCAGTGATTATTATTATTATTTTCATTTTTTACAATCTGAAGGGACTCGTACTCTAACTCAGTTTTCTAGTCGAATTATTGTTGTTATAACCTCTGTTTCACTACAATTTTCTTCAGCTTCAAGAATGACTGAATTGCAGCCAACAGAGTTTTCTTTTTGTGGTCAGTGATCTCCACTAGCGCTAACCAATTTTGAAAATTATTTGACAATTTCTTTGCTTTTCCTCCCTCAACTTCTTACAAAATTTTGCTCCAATTGGTCATTTGGACATCTTATTTACTTAAAATTTACAAATTTAAAATTTTTACAGATTTTTTAATTTAAATTAAATTTAGAGCACAGCCAAATAAATAACATCGTTTATTGTAGAAATGTAGACTAGAATGAAACATTTTTAAAAATTGCTGTTTAAAAAATTTAAAATATATGGTTACAACTAAAGGAAATTAAAATGCATAAAGAAAGGTTTGTTTATAACAATTTATTAAAACTTACTTTTTTAATGTGGAAACAAAGCAACTGAATAACAAAATTTGAATTACACTTTTGTTTTTTTTAACCTGTGACTACTCAAACTCGAGCATTTGTACAATTCAAGCAAAATACAACTGCCAACTCGCCAGCACTGTAGGATAAATCACTAGATGATAAGCCAACTGGTAGCACTGGAGGGGCGCCTCTGTAGCCAGGTGGGAAGGAGCAGCAGTGCGTAGCACACGCTTCTTGATTAGACCGGGGTTCGAGCCCGTCACCACCAAATACGGAGGATGCGGAAAGGTCAGGGAATGACCACCGCATATCCTTGGAGCAATATGGCCTTAGTTGCTAATGCTCCTAAAAAACAAACAACAAACAAACAAACAGCACTGGAGGGAAAACCAAAAATCTCAGAGGTCTGACATAACAAAACGGGCCATACTTTATAGAAATTTGTAATTGTAGTTTCTCTGTTACTTTCAAAATTTGTAAAACACCATTCCTCCCTGATATTTTTTTTCCAAAAGTGATTATAAATCCCAAATTTATAATTTTTTTTACTTTCACAAAATCACAAATTTCTTGAATCATAAGTAGAACATACAAAAATAATGCAGTATTATTTAATAAATAGTAGCAATAGCTTAATTTCCAGTACTTACCTTACATAAGGTAAGTATTGGAAATTAAGCTATTGCTACTATTTATGAAGTCAATTAAATCGGTACCCTAAGGAATCCTACAATTTATTTAATTGCAGTATTACTTTTAATATTTTTTTTTTTTTTAAACAAAGAACACAAGTTGACCAGAAGCTATTTTCCGTGTTGGGAATATGCCTAAATCTTTTGACTGGCTATAAAAAGCAGTTGACTAGCATGATTTCTCGGTATGTGGCTACATATGTTTTACATTCCACTTACATTGTAGAACGGTAATCCCTTTAACCCTTAATTTGCACTTGCTAATTGCTTAAATTGCCTTGGCCATACAAAGTCTCTCATAATCCGTTTGTTATATGGAAATTTTCTTCGTTCTACAGAAACTATTTTAAATGTAATTACCAAAAGGAATTCAAAAAATTCCTATAAAGAAGTTCGTTAAACACAGGTCTGACTGTAATTAAATCAAAAATTAGGCAATTTTAAAATATATAACTAGTCAAATGCACCCTTAAAATGCTGCACCTGGGGCTGGCACCTTGCTCACCCCACCCTAGTTCCGGCTCTGAGTGATGTTATTGTTGGTATTGGATTTAACGACACAAGGGCTACTAAGGCCAAATTGTGTCTGTTCATCATTTATTCACAACAAGCATATCGTTAGAGATGTTAAATTACATGCTTCTGTACAAGCCAATATGTTTTAGATACATTAAAAGTTCTTCAATATTTGCTTCATTTCCTAAGAAATGAGATAAATCAGGTAATATATTCAATATGGAGAGTAACTGAGAAGTGTTTGACCAGATGGTTGAATGTAAGGGACAATCAACCAGAAATTGATGGACCATAAGTTGTGTCTGGATGGGTACTGGGGTGGGTTTTCTCCCAATAATAGGAAGAGATGAGTAAGATGAGTGTGTCCAATTCTTAGTCTTGCCAATACCACTTCTTCTCGTCTGTTTCGTCAGAAGCCAGACAGCCACAGCTTTGGATCTTCTTTTATATGGTAAAGTTTATTGTTCGTGTTACTTTTCCAGATCTGTGCCCATTTATTGTAGCACGCTTTGTGCATGACAGACTTATAGTCAGTGTAAGGAACTTGAGGATGTTGTGAGAGAGCGGGTTGAGGATGTTGAGTGGCAAAGTCAGCACTTCCATTTCCTGGAATACAAGAATGGCCAGGGATCCAGAAAAAACTGATTGACTGATTGGACACACTGCAAGCAAATAGCTAGGAAAGAATCTGTTTCAATGTGGGATGAGAAGAGGAGAAATTCTTTCTTATCACAGAGACAGCACGAATCATCTTTTAAGGGCACAACAAAAGGTGATATAGTTGTACACGTTGGCACTAATGATATTAAGAGTAGGAGACCAGCAGAATTACTTAACAAGTACAGGTCACTGTTGAAAAAAAACCGTGAATTAGGGTTGAATTTGAATGTGTCTGCAATTCTGCCCAGACATGATAAGAGGGAGTATATGATGAGAGCCTGTCTATCAATTCGGCCCTGGAAAGATTGTGCAAGGCTCAAGGGGTAGAATTTTTTTCAGCCTGGTCTGTACTTGTTAACAGGAGAGACTGGTTCTACAGGGATGGGATACACTTAAATAGAAAGGGTGCAAGAATGTTTGCTGATGCTATCGAGGCAGTGTTAGGTGGGTCGGAAAACTGCTAGATTGGGGGAATACAAGGACTAATAGATTAACAGTAGCCACTGGCTGAGGTGAAAGTGATTCTTGCACTGCTTCTATTGGAATGAGCAGCAGCTTGGAAAATAAGATGCAGGATATTTCAGAGTCTGCTGGGAGTCACTGGGGTACAAGTAAACACATGGGTTGTGTTAGGGTAGCTAAGATTAGGAACAGGTGCATGTATACTTGCGTGTACACCAATGCTAGGAGTTTGGTAAATAAATTTGATGAATTTGAGGTATTGCTCAAAGCATAAAAGGCGGATATTGTTGGGATATCAGAGATGTGGTGGCACACAGATATAAGTAATGCAGAACTGGAATTTGAAGAGTACAACATCTACAGAAAGGATAGACAGGATAGGAAGGGAGGAGGAACACATAAAATCCAAGGAATTGTGACATGAGCACTGGGAGATCAAAATTGAGAGTAGGAGTGTGCTATAGGCCTAATGACTCTGATGAGTATAATAAGGAATTGTACAGGGAAATACAGTGGGCCAGTAAATCAGAGAGTCTTATAATGGGGGATTTTAATTTCCCAGATATCGACTGGAATTTGTGGGTTTGTCACTCACACACTAGCGAGGCTTTTGTGAATTTATTGGATGATTGTTTTCTAAATCAGCATGTTTGGAAGGCAACTAGAGTGAGCAATACTCTTGATTTGATTATCAGTAGTGATTCTTCATGCATTAAGAATCTGCAGATACAGGAACCACTAGGTGGCAGTGATCACAGTGTGCTGAAGTGGGATTTACTCAAGGAGGTAACTACCATCAGGGGTAAAGGGAAGGGTTATTGCTTTCGTAAAGGCAACTACAATGGTCTGAGACAGAATTTAAATTCTATACAGTGGGACCAACTGATGATGTTACCAACAGCAAACTCAAAATGGGAAGCATTCAAAGAACTTATGTTGGAAGCTACTAGGCTTTACATACCCACTAAGAAATATTGTTCAAGGTTCAGGCCTAAATGGATGTCAGATGAACTAATGAGACATATGGCAGAGAAGAAAAATGCATAGGATACATATAAATTAATATGTGACACAGAAGCCTATGATAGATATAAGTTGATCTGTAACCAAGTTACAAAGGAGGTTAGGCAGGCGAAGGCAGATTACGAGAAATCTTTGGCAAGGGATGCAAAGAAAAACAGCAAAGAGTTCTTTACTTATGTAAACTCTAGAAGGAAGGGGATGAATCAGATTGGTCCACTTGATATCGATGGTTCAACTGTTCATGATCCTGCTCAGGTAGCTAACAAACTAAATCAATATTTTGCATCTACATTCACACGAGGAGTTATTCAGGAAGGGGAATGCCATAGATCAAGTAAACACTGGCAGTGAGCTAGATGATATTGTAATAATTGAGAGTAAAGTGGAGGAGAAATTGTTGAAGATAAATACAAGAAAGGCACCTGGGGTGGATGGGATCTATCCAGTTATATTAAAGGAGGCAGCAAAAGAAGGAAGCAATCCATTAGCCATAATTATGAGAGCTTCCTTGGACTCATGGGAGGTACCCACAGACTGGATGTGTGCAAATGTAACCCCAATTCACAAAGGCTGACACAAGTAATTATAGACCTGTGAGTGTAACTTCTGTTCCAGGAAAATTAATGGAAGCACTGGTTAAAGAAGCACTGCAGGATCATCTTGACAAGAATTCAGTTATAGCTCAGACACAGCATGGTTTTGTTAAGGGAAAGTCTTGCCTGACCAATTTGATTGGATACTATGATGCAGTCACAAAAGAACTGGATGCAGGGAATAACTTTGATATTATATATTTGGATCTTAGAAAGGCTTTTGATACTGTTGCACACAGAAGACTGCTGCGCAAATTGGAGCAGTGTGGCATTGGTGGCAAATTGTTGCTATGGATAAAGGGATGGTTGAGTGGCAGAAGACAGAGAGTGGTAATTAATGGACACTGCTCATCGTGGACTAATGTTATTAGTGGAGTCCCTTAGGGTTCAGTGTTGGGTGCATTGTTTTCTGTATTTATAAATAATATTGATGATGGTATATCAAGCTTAATGTCCAAGTATGCAGATGATACAAAGGTTGGCAGGGTTGTTAAGGATGCTACTGACACTATGCTGCTGCAACAGGATCTGAAAAGGTTGAGCAGATGAAGTTAACCTTGACAAATGTAAAGTACTACATATGGGAAACAGCAACCCCAGAGCAACGTATCAACTCTGTAGTACTACACTGACAGTGGTAGAGAATGAAAAGGACCTGGGGGTAATTGTGCAGGCAGATATGAAGTTCTCTGAGCAGTGCAGACGGGCTGCAAGAGTAGCTCATGGTGTCTTATCAATGATATACAGGAATGTTTTTAGCAGGGATAGGGAGGTGATTATTTCCTTGTATAAGGCAATGGTCAGGCCGCACCTTGAGTACTGTATACAGGTCTGGAGGCCTCATTTCAAGAAGGATGTAGAGCTGCTGGAACGAGTACAGATAAGGGCAACAAGGCTAGTGAACGGAACAAAGGGTTGCTCTTGCGAAGAAAGGCTTAAGTTTTGCAAATTACAGTGTCTGGAGACTAGGCACCGGTGAGGTGATCTGATAGGTGTACAAAGCCTTGAATGGGTTGAGCATGCTCAATGCTGATGTGATACTGCCTGTTGCTCAGAATAATCACCTGAGAGGGCATAAATTCAAATTGAGGAAAGACAGATATAGGATAGATGTGCGGAAATTTGCCTTTAGCCAGCGGGTATTTGGATGGTAGAACAGACTTCCATCCCTTGTTTTTGAAGTTGATAACCTAAATAAATTTAAGGCTCAGCTGGACAGGTATTTCGAACGAACGGAGGGGTGAAGTGGAAGGGTTTTTTTTTTTTTTTTTTTTGGCTGATGCTGCATAAGCTTGCTTTCTTGCATCATATGCCTCTACTAATGCTAATGCTAAATTATGGCAGATTAGATGGAAAGCTCAATAATCTTACTAAGTGCTAACGTAATGGCATATAATTCAGCTGTGAAGATGCTTCAAGCAAGCAAGCGGTAGTGTGGCTGAACTTGTACATAAAGGAAAAACTGCCGCAGCACCTATCACACTCTCAGTTTTGGAACCATCCATATAATTTTTACAGCATGGTTGTTCATAGTAGCATGAGCTGAATGTAACTGTCTGATATTGCAGGGAGGTGTAATATTTTTCTCCACCGGAGGAAGTGTTTATCTTGAGAGACAGACACATATGTCCAAGGAGCTACAGGTATATTTGTGTGTTGGAAAATTTCATTTAAATTGAAATTCCAAGTCTGGACAAGCTCTTTGATCCTGAGCAAGGCAGGTCTGTTTTCATTTGGCTTGCTCTCATAGAAGGATTCCCAACGAGTATTACAAAGATACTCCTAACTTGGGTGCAATGGTAGACTCTGGATCTTAGCAGCATAGTGGAGCAGTAGTGTTTTTCTACGCAGGTGTAATGAGGGATCATGTGCTTCAATATATAGACTTTGGATCAGAGAAGTTCTGAAAGCTCTCCAGTCCTCAGAGCACTGTGATGGACCATATTTAGCCATTTTAAAATAGTGCGCCTGGCAGAGTCATACACTGGACAAATATAATCTAGCCGTGAACGGATTAAACTTCTATAAAGATGCAGCAAAATATACTGATCAGTATACTTTGTATACTGATTGGTATATGCAAAGTATCCCCATGATGTTGTGAGAGAGCGCATTGAGGATGTTTAGTAGCAAGTCAGCATTCGTCAGAAAATGAACCTCAGAAAAAATTTGAATATCTCACAACAATATAGCAGATCCTGTGAAACAGGCTAAAGAGGTGCAATTTTTCTTCGAAGATTTCATGTAAAATCAAACCAATAAAATTACCTCTGCTATAAGGTTACAGATAATAAATTGCTGGACAATATTGGAAAGAGTATATAGAAGTGAATATAGAGAACAAAGTTCTAAAAACCAAGCAAGAAGTAACAACAGAGGAGAAAGTAGCTAAGGTTAAGACCAGTGCAAAAAATTATATGACCAAACAAAACAAGGAAGTAATACAAAGGAAACAAATGTAGTTATCTTAAAACCTAAACAGGACTCAGTACTAAAAACAAGTGAGGCTATGAGGGAAACAGTTATGACAAAGTTAAAGCCACACCTAAAAGATATAAAGGTGAACAACTTAAGAAAAATAAGGAATAATGGAGTCACACTTGAAGTGGCTACCAAAGAAGATCTAAAAAAAAGTGAAGAATCACCCTAAGATAACAAAATTAGGGTTGGAGTCTGAAAAACCGCAGGGTAAAAAACCAAATATATTAATATTTGAAATACCAGGGTCAACTCCCAAAAGGGAGCCAATGGTTGACTTCTATAACAAGAATTTTAGTGATTTACTTCCAGTTGATGAATATGCAAGGGAATTTATTTTAAAAAGAGTAACAAATAGTGGAAATAACGGACAACTTTATGTCATAGCGGAGATATCACCCTGAATATGGAAAGCCTTACAAGGACAACAGAAAATTTATGTTGGCTGGACCAGTCAGATTCAGGGAGCACTTCCAGGTACAAAGATGCTTTAATTGTCACTAATTTGATCATACTGCCAGGGATTGTAGTAAAAAAACTCCTGTTTGTGGTCACTGTGCAGTTCCTGGCCATGATTACAAGAACTGTAAAAATAAAAATCCTACTTGGATCTTAGGAAAGCTTTTGAAGCTTTGTGTATGTTCCAATTTGTACAAATGGAAGACTACTGTATACAAACTGGAGCAGTATGACATTAAGGGCAAATTGCTGCTATGGATAAAGGGATAGTTGAGCAGGAGAAGACAAAGAGTGGTAATCAATGGACGCTGCTTTTCATGGACTAATGTTATTAGTGGAGTCTCGCAGGGTTCAGTGTTGGAACTATTGTTGTTTTCTATATTTATTAATGATATTCATGAAAGTATATCAGGCTTAATGTGTAAATTTTCAGATAATACGAAGGTTGGCAGGAGTGTAATGCCACTAATGACAGTATGCTACTGCAACAGGATCTAGAAAAGTTAAGCAGATGGGCTGAGAGGTGGCAACTGAAGTTTAACATTGACAAATGTAAAGTACTGCATATGGGTAGCAGTAACCCCCAGGCCGACCGGGCTAGCCGGGTGGGTAAAGTGCCTGCCTGGCAACCCAAAGGTCGCGGGTTCGAATCCCGCCTCGGGCTTGGATCAAAGTACTGCAAAAACCTTGGGAGGTGCATTATGGCCACAGAAGTCGATGCGCCAACAACTACCAAAAAAAAAAAAAAAAAAAAAGTAACCCCCAGAGTAACGTATCAACCATGTGGTACTACACTCAGGGTGGTAGAGAATAAAAGGAACCTGGAGGTGATTGTGCAGTCAGATATGAAGTTTTCTGAGCAGTGCAGATGGTCTACAAGAATAGCTGATGGTGTCTTGTCAATGATATCTAGGAATTTTTCTAGCAGAGATAAGGAGGTGATTATCCCCTTGTATAAGACAATGGTCAGGCCACACCTTGAATACTATATACAGGTCTGGAGGCTTCATTTTAGGAAGGGTGTAGAGCTGCTGGAACGAGTATAGAGAAAGGCAACAAGATTAATGAATGGAACAAAGGGTTGCTCTTACAAAGAAAGGCTTAAGTTTTGCAAATTACAATCTCTGGGGTCTATAGGCACCTGCAAGGTTTTTTTTTTTTTTTTTTTTAGGAGCATTAGCAACTAAGGCCATATTGCTCTGGGATATGCGGTGGTCATTTCCTGACATTTCCGCATCCTCCGTATTTGGTGGTGACGGGCTCGAACCCCGGTCTTATCAAGAAGCGTGTGCTGTGCACTGCTGCTCCTTCCCACCTGGCTACGGAGGCGCCACCTGCAAGGTGATCTGATTGAAATGTATAAGGCCTTGAATGGCATGAGCAAGCTGAATGCTGATGAGATTCTTCCTCTTGCTCAGATTGAGAACCTTAGGGGGCACAGATTCAAATTGAGGAAAGGTAGTTGTAGAATAGATGTGCAGAAATTTTCCTTTAGCCAGTGGGTGGTTGGATGCTGGAACAAACTTCCATCTGATGTAGATGTTTGACAGCTTAAATAAATTTAAGGCAGAACTGTACAAACATTTGGAGTGAACGGATTTGTGAAATGGGTAGGTTTTTTTTTTTTTTTTTTTTTTGGCTGATGCTGTATAAGCTTGCTTTCTTGCATCATATGTCACTACTAATGCTAATGCTAAATAATATGCAGATAATACTTCATATTATCTGCATATTATTCAAATGATTATTTACAAATAATTTGAGTATCTTACCTGCATCAAAAGGTACAGAGAACACAAAAGCTGAACTGTTAATGTGGTGGAAATCAACAGCCCTCTTATAAAAAAGTTCATCAATACTTCTGGTATATATATCATAGAAAGATCTGGAAAAGAAAATTAGATAAAAAAAAAAAAAAGTTCAATGTCAGGTATTAACTTTGGTAAAACATTTTCTTCAGAGTGAACTAAAACAATAACACATAACCACTATAATATTGCATTTTATTGTTGTCTTTTGTCTGAACAGTACGAAGGATTCCTCCACATATGAACCTTATGCCTGTGATGACATAATGCAGTTAAACCAGTTGTGTAGGTGATGCAGACTGTAGTGTGTGTTTTATATGTCATATTGTTTAACAGCTATGGAAATTGGAAAATGGGTGATAGTTGATGGGGAGAGAAGGGTGGTGAAAGAGAAAGAGAATAGAATGTTTTCTCCAGAAAGTATCTCACTCTCTGACACATCAAAAATCAGCAATAAAAAATAACAGGGGAATCGTTGTTTAGCAAAAACAGTTTACACACATTGAAGGTAAGTCTGAATAGTAGGATGATCTCACCTCTGGGTTCAGAATTCAGAGGTTGGTAAATCTCACCCTTATAGGGAATGGAGGGAAGGTAGAAACAAAAGATCCTACTCTCATAGTTCATGTGGTAACAAAAATCCCACACCTGGGGAGAGGCTGAGTTATCAGCATTGATTTCATCGGCGGTGGTGCTAAGCAGTAGCACTGCAATGCTATGTGCCACCAGTCGGCTGAAATAAAATTTGCCGCCCTAAATGTTGAATACTAATAAACAATAACCAATCAGAAAACAATGTCAAAAATATTTTCGGCACCCTTCTGAACTGCCACCCATAAGTGACGCCTACCTTGCCTACCCACTAGCGGCAGCCCTGGTGCTAAGTTTGGAGGTTGGTGAATTCCACCCCTACAATATCTAGGAGACTGCAGTAAACCCACCACTGGCAAGTCTAAGAGTCACACATAGGTTGGAAATCTGGGAAGTTTATCACTAGCCATGAAGTGAAATAGATCTAAAGAAGGAAGAAAAGTTTGATGTGTTGACGGAGGGAATGATCAAAACTGGCATAATAATACTACATATTGTTGCAGAAAATTCCCACTGCTGAAAAAAAGATGAGTTTTTCAGAAATGTTCAATGCTTAATTATCATAATAAATTATGCTAATCACTAACATTAGCTCATTTTTGGGTTTAGCAAAGGATTTCAAAAGTTGAATTAATAATCACAGAGTCTTTCTTATAATTTTGGCACAAACAAGATTCCTCATAACTATCAATTTGTAGTGTCATACATCATTTAAATTGTAGTAAATAAATGGTCCTAATCAGGTCAATTAGCTTATTTTGTATATAGCTAAGCATTTAAAATTGAGCATGCTCAACGCTGATAGGATTCTTCCTCTTGCTCAGAATAATCACCTGAGAGGGCATAAATTCAAATTGAGGAAAGACAGATGTAGGATAGATGTGTGGAAGTTTGCCTTTAGCCAGTGGGTAGTTGGTTGGTGGAACAGACTTCCATCCTTTGTTGTGGAAGTTGATAGCCTAAATAAATTTAAGGCTGGGCTGGACAGGTATTTGGAAAGAACGGAGGGGTGAAATGGAAGAGCTTTTTTTTTTTTTTTTTTTGGCTAATGCTGCATAAGCTTGCTTTCTTGCATCATGTGCCTCTACTAATGCTAAGTCACCCGCATTATACAGAAATGTATAGCATGACACATCAAAGTACAGCTGTCAATGAAACAGTGTTGAAGAATTATTAAACTCAGAGATTATATTAAATTAAAAGAATTATCATCACTTAGTGTGCATGTGGTATTTTTAAATTAAAATTAAACTAGAGCTTAAGCAATAAGACTGTTTAAGCTCAGAAAAGAAACATTGATGGCAATGCTCTTGTGAATGAAAGTTGATCAACTGACAGAAAAAAACACACTGCTTCTTGCTGAATTTTGCAGTTATCTCTAGTGGGAAATAAGGTCAAATGAGATGTTTTTGTGTGCTTTTGTTGCATGGAGTGGGAGAAGTGGAAAGCAAATTCAGTGTTCTGTAAGGGCTGATGCACACAAAAGAATAAAAAAAAGTGGGACTCATCAAGCACTCAGCCGCCCATCACAGCCATCCGGCATTATGAAAACATTCTCCTCTTTCCTCTTGATGGCATCACATTCATGCAAGTTCTGGGCATGAATGTGATGCCATAGCCACCAGTGAGTATTAGCATTAGAAGTGACAAATATGCGAGAAAGCAAGCTTATAATAGCATCTGCAAAAAAAAAAAAGTCTGTTCCATTCTTCCTTGAATTTATACAGTCTACTAACTTCCACAATAACAGATGGAAGCTTGTTTCAACAATCAATTACCTACTGCTGAAGATGAATTTCTATATACTTTTCCTGCAACCATCCTTCCTCAATTTAAATTTTTGCTCCCTTATGTATGCAGTCTAAGCAAGACTAAGAATGCCATCAGCACTGAGCTAACTTAATCCATTCAAATCCATAAACATCTTAACCAGATCTCCCTGCAGGTGCCTAGTATCCAAATGATGCAATTTTCAGAATTCAAGCATTTCTTGGTAACACATCTTTTTTTTCCCCCTCACTAATCTTGTTGCTGTTATCTGCACCAGTTTAACAGATCAAAATCCATCCCTCCCTCCTAAAAGGAGGCTTCCAGACCTGTATGCAGTACTCAAGATGGAGCCTTATACAATGGGATAATCATCTCCTTATCCCTGCTGGCAAAATTCCTGTATATTATTTGAAGGCAATTCTTAAAATTATCTCCAACAATTTCTATATATACAAGTTTTTGTATATGTACAATACTGTTATTTTACCAATAATTTGGATATCATACTACAATTTTGGGAAGTAGATGACACTAATATGTTGTGGTACTTGCAAATAATAAGTTTTCATGTGCCCATAGATAGCAGTAATGTGGAAGTGGGTTAACAACCTGTCTGCCCATCTCCTCCATTTCTTTCAGTAACAGTTGTAGTGTGCATATGTGTACAGTTTATCTACATATCTATTGCTTGTTTCTTCTGCTTAAACATTTTAACAATATAGTTTAAATGTTTAAGCAGAAGCAAAGGAAGTGTTTGAATCACCCATAATAATGACCGTCAGGAAGAGAATCTACACTATATGTGCATATTCTTTGTACTCTGGTTGCAAGATTAGTGATCTGGATAAAACTTCGGCTCAGGTGTGCTGTATTACCTGCATCACAAATTTGGGGATGTCTGCCCTTTGCTATTCCTATGGTGTGTGATGAGAAATGTGCAGCCACATTGATGATTGCTGTTTCTACATGACAACAATACAAAGGGTGTTCAGAAAAACCTGGCATAGCATCAAATATTCTAACCTATATTGTTGTTGTTTTGGGTTTTATCGCTGCATCTGCGACTAAGGCTATAATGTGCCAAAACCAGATCAAATAAAATGCAGATTAATATTGCAGTGACGTAAGGAATTAGGTCACTAAGCCAAGATAAATAGTAAAAAATATGTAAAGAAATTTGAATACAGTAACTTTTATATGTGTAAAAATATTTAAACATTTTAAATAACTAAAAACAGCTAATAAACAGCTAAAGAAAAGCTCAGTCAGATGGCTAATAGCAGTAAAATATAAATACCATTTGTGCCTATATTTGGACACTCAGATAAAACATAAGACGTCAGATATGTCTTATCCTTAAAAAGGTGTCACATTACTCACACATAGGAGAGTCATCTGCCCTCAGCAGAAATGAATGAGTAAGATACCCGGATCCTATGGGATGGCAAGCAAGAATAACTTCCTCTCTGTGGTTCCTGGCAGACTAGACTGCCACAGTGATAGAGCAAGTCATGAACATGCATCGAGCTTGTTCATTACCTGCCCATGCCAAGATTGTTGCTTGCCACTGGGAAAGTAATTCTTTGCATATTAATTGCCTATAGTCTGTATAGGAGACTAATTATTTAAACATTTTAAAAATGTTTAAAACAGCCAAGTTTATTACTTTTGATTCCAGTGAGGCTTGGGATCCAACAGAAACGGATGTCAAAAGAACACACAAAAAGAGAATGTAACATTTGCTGGACCCGGGTCAGGAATGGATGAGGATTATATCTCATCCCTGATAAAGCCTGTTGTACACTTAAAGATCTGTATACACCATACACCTTTAGTAATTGTGAGTTTTAATGTGGCCCAAGTCTAATACAAGTCTGTTGAGTATATTCTGCAGTCATCAGGTATCTTCTCAGATAAAATGTTATCTGGGAAGATGGCGGCAGACCTGACATAACACTGACCTTGAGCCATCAGTAAGACAGGCAAGAAGTCAGAGCATTTGGCGCAGTGGGTAGCATAGTTGTTGGTAGATAGAATACAGAGTGGTAGTCTTTTCCCACTTGTTGATAGAGAAATTTTACATTGTTGCTCGAGCATGCCAGGGGAATTGGTTACTTGTTGATAGGGCAACACTGTGTATGGTTATGTTCAGTTCTCTGAGTAGCTTTTGGACACAAATACCAAAAGGACGGTTGGCAGTGTGGTGGGTGTTATAAAGATTTTCCCATTGTGGCTCAAAAACAGATGTACATGTGGGATGGTCTGGCAGGGATTTTAGTTTGAAAGTGTACTGTAGGGATAGCTGTTTCCTGCAAAGTGATAACAATGGCTCATATGTTTCAACATATAGACTTTAGACTGGAGATGTTCAAAATGCTCCAGTGGCAATGCGAATTGCCTGAGAGTGGATAGGGTCCAACCATCGCAGTACACTGTTTAGCAGATGCACATACCTGGGACCTGTAGTCTAACTTAGATTGCATGAGTGCACAATAGAGGTTCAGGAAAGGTGCATTGGTCGGTGTCCCAAGATTAGATGATATTTTACATAGTTGACAGATGTGCTGTAGAAAGGTCAACTTACTGTCAAATAAGAGCCTCAAAAATCTAGTCTCAGGTACTACTGGAATAGCATTTTGTCCAAGCGTTGGTTCAGGTTGAAGATTGTGCTTGTGGCAAAAATGCATGCAAACTCTTTTGTGGGTAGAACCTGAAGCCATTATTCATTGCCCATGAGCTCAGATGGTCAGTGGCACGTTTCAGTTGTCTCTCCATTACTCTCTATCATGTTGCAAGAAGCTAAAATCATCAACATATAGAGGGCACAGTTTACAGTTGGAGGAAGTTGCTCTGTGATGGAATTCACTTTAATAGCAAAAAGCGTAATGCTCAAAACAGATCCTTGAGGTATTCCCTCCTCTTAGCCAAAGGGCAGAGAGAGAGAGAGAGAGAGAGAGAGAGAGAGAGAGAGAGGGCAGATCCTACCCAAACTTGGAAGGAACGGTGGGATAAAAAGTATCTGATAAAAGCTTTCGGATGACTTCTAAGGCCAATGCTATAAAAGTCTTTTAAAATACCAAATCTCCAAGTTGTGTCATACGCTTTTTCCATATTGAAAAACATGGACACTAGGTGTTCTCGTTTTAATAAGGCATCTCGAATGGATGTTTCAAGCCTAATTAGATGGTCTAAAGTGGACCTATTCCTTTGGAAGCCACCTGCACTCAGAAGAGGAGGCCATTTAAGGTGAGCTTTAACCATTCTCTCCAGGATTTTGCATAGACAGCTAGTCAGAGCAATAAGATGGTAGTTTGCTGGGATTTTTGGATCCATTCCTGGTTTAGGAAAGACAAGCATGATTGTCATATGCCAGGAATCTGGAGACTGCTCTTCTGGAAAGATCCTATTATACAGAAAGAGCAAATGGTCCATGGATTTAGCTGACAGGTGTTTGATCATTTCATAATGGATGAATTCTGGTCCAGCAGCACTTGTCTTTGTAAGAATTAACACTGTTTTTAACTCTTCTAAACTGAAGGGCCAATTATAAGGATGAAAATCCTTACATTTGAAGTTAATAGGATGCTTTTCATGTTTATCTTTCAGGGCCAGGACCTCTGGGGGTAAGAGGATGTTAAGAGATGATAGAAAAAGTCTCCCCAGGAGCACTGACTATTGCATTTGGGTCTACAATAGTGAAAACTATTGCAGACCCAATAGTTTGGCTCTTGTGCGTGCATGATTGAAGGCTAAGAAATGGCCATGGTAGGATATCATTGGAATAATGGCCCAGCTTGGTTTTGTGTCTTTTTTGCTGCTGTGAATTCAGTATTCCACCAAGGTTTTGGAAATGGTGGCAATGGGGTAGATGTTTTCAAATTGTAGTTGCAGCTGCACGGACAATACTTTCTGTAATGTACACCACTGCATTAATCATAGGCTCCCGACTGGCTGTACTGATGTTATAGTCTGCGAGATGTTGAATGGCATTTCAGTCAGCCTGATCAATCTTCCATCACAATAACCTAAAAGGTGACTAGACTGATTATCACTGGAAAGTTATCGCTTCCGTAAAGATTCTCCTCTACCACCCAAGTGAGTGTATATAGAGAGATCAAAAGCAGGGAAAAAAGGTGTTAGTTCCCACATTTAGAAGGGAAAGGTCATTGTCAGTGAGCATATTAGCATTACTGTTAGTAGAGATATATGATGCAAGACAGCAATAGGTTATACAGCATCAGCCAAAAAAAAAAAAAAAAAAACCCTTCCCATTTCACCCATCCATAATTGCTCCAAATGTTTGCCTAGTTCTGCCTTGAATTTATTTAAGCTGTCAACTTCTGCAACGACAGATGGAAGTTTGTCCCAATTACTTGTGTCACCCTTTGATCCTCCTTTATGAATTGGGGTCACATTTTCTTATCTCCGTAGCCGAGTGGGCAGGAGCGGGAGTGCAGTAGCACACGCTCTTTGAGTAGTAGACCGGGGTTCAAGCCCCTGCCTGCTGAATACGGTCGATCTGCCAACCCGCACTGGACCAGCGTGGCAGATTATGGTCCATCTCCCTCAGCATGAATTGTTGAGGAGGCTTCCACCCTGCAGTGGGTTGATAATGGCTGCACTTTACTTTTTTTTTTTTTTCTTATCTCCAGTCCATAGGTAGTTCCCTGAATCCAAGGAAGCTGTCATAATTATGACAAGGGTTTGCTTACTTTCTTTTCCACCTCCTTTAATATAACTTGATAGATCCCATCTACCCCAGGTGCCTTTCTTACATTTATTTTCAAAAATTTCTCCTCCACTTTGCTCTCAGTTATTACAAAATCATTTAGCTCACTGCCAGGATTTAATACACCTCTGGCATTCCTTCCCCCCTGAATAACACCTCATGTTTAAATGTAGATGCAAAATACTCATTCGGTTTGTTAGCTATATATGACACATCCCCTTCCATTAATGTCAGCACATCTCCAGAGGGTGTTATGTCCATTAAAGCCACCTAGGAGTAAGACAGTAGTAGGCAGGTGCATAATGAGATCATCAATATCTTTCTGGGAGATGTAAGCCCCAGTGGAAAGTAAACCAAAGACTGTTAGCAAAAATCTTACTGTAAGGCAAACTGCTACAACTTATATATTGGCACAGCGTGGAATATGATGAAATGGGGCATGGTTGCCCACAGGTAGGCAACACCCCCCCCCAGAGTAGGTTTATCCTCAGTTCTGTGCTTAGGAACGATAGTAGTATTATGGAAGAAAGGGTTTTCATCTGCCTTCAAATATCTCCTGTAAGCAAAAGCAAATTGGCTCATGCTACTGCAGGAGGACATTGATGTCATCATTGTTTCATCGGAGTCCACAACAATTCCATTGTAAGATTTTAGACATTATTTTGGCTTGGTGGGTCCATTACGTGGCTTTCAAATTACTGAAGACTTTTCTCAAGCTTGGATTTATCTCTTTTGAGGAAGTATGGATGCTGTCCTGTTTCCATTTCCTCCTCTGCAGAAAGTTCCATGGTTGAATCATCTGGTACCTCCTTCTCCTCAACCTCTGAATTTTCTTGGGCGCTAGGGGATACACTCTGGCTTCTTATTCTTTTCTACTTCAGGCTTCTTATTCTTTGATTTATGTGAAAACATCTATGGTGGCACTAGAGTAAAATCATTTGGTAATGAAATTTTCTTACAGTAACGGAAATGATGCAATTGATGTCACTTCCTATTAGGTGGCTGTTAGATTTTAAATGACATCACTTCCTAAATGGCGCTAATGATGCTATCTCAGTCACTAACTTTGATTTGGTATGGTAAGTAGTTGATTCAGTAGAGTAAGTTCATACTAAGATACAGAAATGACATCACTTTCTAAAAGATGCTAACTCAGTCACTAACGTTGATTTGGTAGGGTAAGCAGTGGGTAGAAATATTATGCATGAATAAAAGCTTTGAAGACACCAAAGAAATCTCGTGTCAAAAAAGAACAAGTTCAAAAACATGGAGAACAACAAAAATGCAGACTAATAAAATGTACTTCTCAAGATTTTGATCAACGTCAACTTTCTAAGTAGCATAAGTATGTAAGTTTCGATCAAACTGTTTAAAAATTTAAGCGGTTTTGATTCAAGAATGCAACAATAAAACAATCACTTGAACAAACAACAATCACTTCTTGGAGTAGTTTTTGCTTATAACGTCATACTATTCTACAAATGGATTTCGGTAACTATTGAATTATGAAACTACCAAATCTAATTTCAGTTATCAACCTATAAGAGTATTTTGAAGATGGCTGAAACTCTAGATGAGCAAAATTGAAAGACATATGCAAGAATAAAAGCTTTAAAGCCACTGAAAAAACCTCCCTATCAACAAAAGAATGAGTTCAAAAACATAGAAAATGAAAAAAAATGCAGAGTTCAATAAAATCTGCTTCTCAAGATTTTGAGAAGCAGATTTCATTAAACTTTGAAAAATACATTTGGAACCCATTACTTCTAGAATTTCCAACTGCAGATATAATGACTATGAAGGCTTGTAATACTCGTTGAGCATCTCTCAAAAATGATTCCATTCCAACATTTTCGAAGAGCAATGGTTTCATTTATCCAGCTATTCCACCTCATCTGCCTCGATTGCATTTAGTGACAAAGGGGCTCATTTTTCCTTGTATTCCATTCATGCAAATTAGAAGACTAAGACATGGTTTTTGTCCAATACAGAATTTTGGACCAAATTATAAATGTTCCTGTAAATGTTAATTCGATGATCAATTATTTGCCTCAGAGAATAGATGACGATTATTGCATTAACATTCATATCAAACATAAGAAAAAATTCACAAATTGAGTAATTTAAAGGGCTTGGTTCATAGACGAGATGTTAGGGTTAGATGAAAGTATTTACTTACTTTTATCTACTTGTATCATCTGTATGTTATCGAGATTGACGAAGCATTCTTCGATGAAGACATGGAACAAGATCATGCTCCTACACATGGTGAAACAAGTGAAACTATACCTATTGAAGAAAGTCCAAATTCATAAACATATTTTTACTTGTTTAAGAGTTTGGAAGCTCCATTTATGCTATCACGATCTACAATGATTTTAATTCCTATGTCAAAAGCAGACACTCGACGATTCAAATAAAATGCCAAATACAAGATATCATGGAAGAATCTAGAGGACAATGAATAAACTAGCATTGATCACTTCTTCAAAGAAAATTGCATTCATTCGGAATCGTATTATATTGATTTACTTCGAGCTGGTATTACTCAGCCAAAAGTTTTTCTGAAATGAGAACCTCATCAAAGATGGCATAACCCCTTCAATCCTTTTGTGTTTAGCATTTTAAAGTCTAACATGGACATCCAATTCATCACGGAAGAATATTCTTGTTCTGCTTATGTCATTGGATATGTAAATAAGACCAATCATGGGATTAGCAATTTACAATGTAAAATTATTGAAATTATGAATGAGTAACCTGAGTTTGGCATCACTGAAATTACAAGAAAATTAAGCTTTGACATGGTCAACTCCTTTGAAATTACTAGTCAAGAAGCTGCTTGGTATTTTTCTTCATCAACTGATGTCCGAAAGTTCAGTTGTTGTTACTTATATACCCACCATGTGATGATTCTACTGACATTTGGAAAGAATTGGTTCGATAAGTACGAGAAGAGGATGATGAGGAACAATTTCAAACAAGCAGGAATTGGTAATGACATCTTTGACCTTCCACCAGTAAATAGTGGGCTCACACCCTCTACTTACTCTAGTGAATCAATGTTAGTGACAGCATTGATGTCATTTAGGAAGTGACATAATTTACTTAATTTCTGTTTCACATTTTTGTCAAAGATGTTTTCACATAAAATATCTTTCTTGCATACAGGTACACACAGGCTTTTTTTACTGGTGATGCATTAGGATGTACCAATATGGGAGTTGTAGCTGATTGGTCTCTTTATGTGCAAGTTTTTGTGCACTTAAACGGTAACACGCAATGGGAGTGAATGACTCTTTTGGGGGGCAGTGGTCATTTCAGTCTGAGTTCTGATGGAATACTTTGCTACTACCTTCTGGGCATAAGTAGGTTCATTATTTACAGGTGGCATAACCCCTTCACCACTTTTCTTGCCTCCTGGATTGAAATGTTCAGTTCTTAAGTCGTTGAATTTATTTTTCTTATTTTCACCTCTGGCATGCTCTCGAGTCAGCAGGGTGTTCTCCTATGCAGTTAATGCAACAGTTGGCTGAAAATGTCGTGGTCCTTTGCAGCACATCGAGCGCATGCAAGGACCCAACAATTGGCCATTTGCGAGTGTCTGTATTTCTGGCAGCTAAAGCACCATAAGGGATTTGGAACATATGGATGCACTGGACAGTTGAAGCAAGCAGCTTTGATCTCATTAGGAAATGTCGGTGAATTGAACGTCAGGATGATGTTTCTAGCAGGAACAAGTTTCCCATCGCTATGTGCAGAAATTCTTTTAACAGCAATCACTCCCTGTGGGTTTAATTCAGAGCAGATTTTCTCCTCAGTAACCTGAAGGAGGTCCCACTCTGAAATGACACCTCTCAATGAATTTAGTGATTCTATATGGTGTTACTATAATGGAAATACTTCCAATTGATGTTGCTCATAGTAACTGTTCAGAGTGTCTGTCATTTTTGGTTTCAATTAATAAGTCCCAGAATGAAGCTTCTTAATGATTTCAGGGAACCTGATAACTCCTCTAAACCCTTCTGTATAGAAAAGGGCAAAATTTTCCGAATAGGTTTTTCACCATTAGAATGCATGATTAAAAACCTTGGGATAAGCCCTGATATCAGTTTGGGGTCTCTTTGCTGCATTAGCATTATCTGTATCTCTGGTTGTTTTTTCAGATAGGGATCATGTTCAGGCCCATGAAAAAATAGGTTTATCAGGATTTATATTTTTGATTTGGTTCAGTGCCCGGGCTCCCCACTCACTTTGGGGCCCATAGGGATGCCCACTACCCAGAAAGAACTAAATGCGTTCAGGAGTGGGACACCAGGGCTGCCCAGATCATATACCCGCATTGCCGCCAGCCTGAATCCTGTCCCTCAGACCATGGGGGTAGGGGCATGATAGTGACACGGTTGACCTGTGCAAGTGAACCCACTAGCTGATTTATTCTAGCTGGGCCATCCAAGACCACCCTTCTTGTTGAAGCAGGGGCCAAAGTGGGGAAATTGGGAGGTCCTCTCACTACACATACAGGTGCCCACTATCATATCATCTGCAATAAGGCCTGATTATGTTCCACATAATGAAGACTTACCAATGCCAGATCCTCCAAAGTCATGGGATAAAGGAAGCAGTGGTGAATATAGTGAGGATTCTTGAATTGCAGACTATGCTGTTACTGTCCAATTTAATCAGATTTGGACTGCCAAACAGAAAATAACAACACATGGCCAATTAATTAAGCAAGAAGATTTGAACAATTTAGTTTGTGATTTAAAGTTATCTAAAGGACAAGCAATACTCCTTGATTCTGGGTTAAATAGTACAAGTTACTTGAAGCAGGAATTAAAGTAACAGTATACGGAAAATGCTGCAAAGTGTTTTAAAATATTTTGTTATGCAAAAACTATGCATTTCTCTAAAGATATTTATGAATGGCATATAGTTATTGATGGCTCAAAATTAAGTTGAAGTATTTTTGCTGCACAATGGAAATGTTCTCATTAATTTCTCTACTTAATGCTGCTGGCTTGAAAGCAACATATTTTCATATCTTGCCAGGATCTTGTTGTTACTGCTGGAGTTGAAGTTGGAACAAAGGCTACTATGGCCAAATTGCACCTCCAACTTTGAAATGGTAATCAGTATTGTAAGGAAAGGAATTCAGAAGTAGTTATATAAATTTATTGTTTTTAGATAGGTGAACAGCTTGTTAAAATTGGCATTATCTCCAATAATGTTGCTTAGACTTGGTGGTTTTGTTATGTTAGCAATAGATCGGAATGAAGAGTTTCTAGAAGTAAGATGATAAGCACATTCCAGAAGGATATATTTTACGGTAAACAGAGAATGACCATGTAAAGGGTGTGGTGGATGATTACCGAGAATTGGAAAAATCCAATTCTCCTCAGCTGTTACCCAGCTAATTATTGAGGGGAGAATGGAAGGAAGAAGGCAGCCTGGGAGAAGATGTACATCACGGCTTGATAACATTAAGAATTGGACAAGACCAAACATCAAGCAGCTGTTCAGAGCTTCCAGAGACAGAGAGACATTTGCGATGGTGGTTGCTGACCTCCATTAGAAGATGGCACACAGAGAAGAAGTGTTAAATGGGTATGGATAATTCTTGTTCTCACTAATACAACTTCTTCATGTCTATTCTGTTGGAAGCTGATTTTCCATAATTGTGGTTTCTGCTTTATTTGTAATAATTTCTTACCAGTTTGGATGCTCCACATTTGGCATACTGTTCATTACCTAGGCTGTTGTGTGAGCAGTTTAAAATCTATAGGGTTTCTTGTTGCTTGATCATGTTTGTTTCTCGATATTTCAACATGCCCAGGAATCCAACAAGATAAAATGATCTGTTTGTTGTCACTAAGTTGAAATATTCGTGACCTGATTTGTCTCAACAGTGGATGCAAATTTTGAACGCTGTTTCTGGCATCATCACTGCACTCAAAGGGTACGTATAGATTACAGTCTGTGGGCTTGAAAGGCTTCTAAGTGGGGTTCAGGCCATTTTAATAGTGTAAAGTGTCATTGTACAAATGCTGCATTTGTGCGGTAATGAGAATGGTAGATGTTGGGAGGACAACTGCAGCTCCCACAGCTGCATCAGAGTTTGAGCTCAGTATAGATATGCAGAGCTTGTGCATTTGCTAAGGCATGGGCTGCATGGAGCTTTTGAAAATTTTTTTTTTATCCAGTGAGTGTTTCATTCAGTGATGGAAGTAGCTATCACACAGTGGCATTCTTAATTTCCATGGAGGTTGCACTGATTCTGTATCTTGAAATATGCTGCTCAGTTGTATATTCCGCTGCTGCATTATCCCTTATAGGTGGATTCCTGCAGATTTTTCTCATGATGTTTATTTTGGTAAAGGTTTATGCATGGAGGATCATAGAAGTGTCTCCAGATGGGATGGGAAGGGAGCTTATGAATTTTCACTGTGTAATTAAGAAGAAACATCTTTCTCTGAAGGTGAAGTGGAGGTTCATTGGCATCTATATAGAGACTTTGAACCGGCGAGATCCTGAATGCTCCAAGAGTAATCCTTAGAACACTATTTTCTACTAGACTGAGACATTTTAATAAGTTTTGGGTGTAGAGTCTTAAATTGACACTCCAGGATGTGATCACATGCAGAGGAGCATATAGTGATCCACCACCCCATATCATAGATAACTTTAAGTATGTTCAGTTTTTTCATGCAGGTAATGTGTATGTTTCCAATATATGTTTGTGGAAGGTGAGTTTGATAAAGAGTACTAGACCTAAGAATCGAATGTTCTTGGTAAGTGCTATTGGCTGAGTTCCCAACAGTAATTAAGGTTCTGGATGTAGTTGGTGCTTTTTGCAGAAATGAATAGCTTTGGGTTTTGATTGGTTGGTTTGATGTTTAATGGTGCATTGGCAATTAAGGCCATAATGCGCCAAGTCAAAATTAAAGGCGATATATATATATATATATATATATATATATATATATATTTTTTTTTTTTTTTGTTAGCCTATACACAGGCTACCATGTCAAGAAGGTAAGTAATATATATTACATAATATTATGGTGTAATACTATGGTATAAAGGTAAATAAAAAAATATAAACTTAAATCTTTGTATATAAATTAATCGAGTGTAAAAATTAAAAACACCAGACATATTGTTCCTCTCGTCTAATATCTGAGGAATGTAAATGGTTCAGCCAGATTAATAAAAGCCCTAAAAAATAAATGTCGTGGTTCTAAAAAACAGGACACTCTAAAAAGTGACAAATAGTTAAAACAGTATTTCACACTTCACACATAAGTGGGTCATCCGCCCTCATATGTGTGGAATGGATTATGACCTATGTGGAGCTGAGCAAGAACAACTTCCTATTTTCAGACTCTGCGTAGACTGGACTGCCATTGTATTATTACAGGCTTAATGTGATGTAGTTTATTCGTGGCCCGTCCATGCCAAGAATCTTGCCATTGGGAATATAATTTTGAGCATATTATTTGCCTGTAGGGGACTGACAGGCAATGACTGTCCAGAAAAATGGCTGACTTGGCAGCTAATTCATTTCCTCAGATCCCATGGCTAGGGATCCAGCAGAAAAGCAAATGCCCAATTCTGATTCAACAAGAGAGAAAACCATCTGATGTATTCGAGACAGGAGCAGAGGAGAGTTATATGTGCTAGCTAATAGAACATGTAACATGCTTGATGAGTCACTATATGCCATATATCTTTGGGAATCGCTATTTTTAATGTGATCAAGGGCTGTTTCTACTGCATAGAACTCTGCAGTATAAATGCTAGTTTCTTGTGGGATCTTATTGGATAATGTTTTGTGAGGGAATACAAAGCAGATCCCACATAGCATTACGACCTTGAGCCATCTGTATAGACTGGCAGAAAGTCAGAATACTACTCTCTATGTGAATCAAAGAGTTGTTGGTAGATAGGTGGCAGCATAGTAGCCTACTCGCAGATAAGGGAGAAGTCACAAGTTGGAAGGCAGGCATACCAGGGTGGAAGAAATTGCCTTGGGGACTGGGCAAAGGCCTCTGTCGTTGTGCTTAGTTCATTTAGCAGCCCTTAGATCTGAATACCAAAAGGTTTGTTGGCAGTCCGACAGGTATTGTAGAGATTTTCACAACATGACTCAATAAGATGCAGTATATTTCAGAGACTGCTGGGAATCATTGGGGTACAAGTAAACACATGGGTTGTGTTAGGGTAGCTAAGAAAAAGAACAGGTGCATGTATACTTGTGTGTACACCAATGCTAGGAGTTTAGTAAATAAATTTGATGAATTTGAGGTATTGCTCAAAACATCAAAGGCAGATATTGTGGGGATTTCAGAGACGTGGTGTCACACAGATATAAGAAATGCAGAACTGGAATTTGGGGAGTACAATGTCTACAGAAAGGATAGACAGGATAGGAAGGGAGGAGGGGTTATGCTATTAGTTAAAAAACACATAAAATCCAAGGAAGTGAAGCCAGTCGACATCGCTGGACAGTGCAGTGTCGAGTCAGTTTGGTGACTTAAGCATTGGGAGACATAAGCATTGGGAGATCAAAATTGAGAGTAGGAGTGTGCTATAGGCCTAATGACTCTGATGAGTATAATAAGAAACTGTTCGGAGAAATAGAGTGGGCCAGTAAATCAGAGAGTCAATATCTGGGAAATTAAAATGGGGGATTTTAATTTCCCAGATATTGACTGGAATTCGGGGGCTGGTCACTCACACAGTAGCAAGGCTTTTGTGGATTTATTGGATGATTGTTTTCTACATCAGCATGTTCGGGAGGCAACTAGAGGGAGTAATACTCTTGATTTGATTATCAGTAGTGATTCTTCATGCATTAAGAATCTGCAGATAAATGAACCACTTGGTGGCAGTGATCACAGTGTGCTGAAGTGGGAGTTACTCAAAGAGATAACTACCATTAGGGGTAAAGGGAAGGGGTATTGCTTTCGTAAAGGCGACTACAATGGACTGAGACAGTATTTAAATTCTATACAGTGGGATCAACTGATGATATTGCCAACAGCAAATTCAAAATGGGAAGCATTCAAAGAACTTATCGTGGAAGCTACTAGGCTTTACATACCAACTAAGAAATATTGTTCAAGGTTTAGGCCTAAATGGTTGTCAGATGAACTAATGAGGCATATGGCAGAGAAGAAAAATGCATGGGATACATACAAATTAACACGTGACACGGACGCCTATGATAGATACAAGTTGATCTGTAACCAAGTTACAAAGGAGGTTAGGCAGGCGAAGGCAGATTACGAGAGATCCTTGGCAAGGGATGCGAAGAAAAACAGCAAAGAGTTCTTTACTTATGTAAACTCTAGAAGGAAGGGGATGAATCAGATTGGTCCACTTGAGATCGATGGGTCAACTGTTGATGACCCTGCTCGGGTAGCTAACAAACTAAATGAATATTTTGCATCGACATTCACACATGAGGAGTTATTCAGCGAGGGGAATGCCAGAGGTGTATTCAATTCTAGCAGTAAGCTAGAGAATCTTGTAATAACTGAGAGCAAAGTGGAGGAGAAATTGTTGAAGATAAACACAAGAAAGGCACCTGGGGTGGATGGGATCTATCCAGTTATATTAAAGGAGGCAGCAAAGGAGGTAAGCAAACCCTTAGCCATAATTATGAGAGCTTCCTTGGACTCAGGGGAGGTACCCATTGACTGGAGATGTGCAAATGTGACCCCAATTTACAAAGGGGGATCAAAGGCTGACACAAGTAATTATAGACCTGTGAGTTTAACTTCTGTTCCCGGAAAATTAATGGAGGCACTGGTGAAAGAAGCACTGCAGGATCATCTAGACAAGACTTCAGTTATAGCTAGGACACAGCATGGTTTTGTTAAGGGGAAGTCTTGCCTGACCAATTTGATTGGATACTATGATGCAGTCACAAAAGAACTGGATGCAGGGAATAACTTTGATATTATATACTTGGATCTTAGAAAGGCTTTTGATACTGTTGCACATGGAAGACTGCTGCACAAATTGGAGCAGTGTGGCATTGGAGGCAAGTTGCTGCTATGGATAAAGGGGTGGTTGAGGGGGAGAAGACAGAGAGTGGTAATCAATGGACACTGCTCATCGTGGACTAATGTTATTAGTGGAGTCCCTCAGGGTTCAGTATTGGGGCCTTTATTGTTTTCTGTATTTATAAATGATATTGATGATGGTATATCAGGCTTAATGTCCAAGTTTGCAGACGATACGAAGGTTGGTAGGGTTGTCAAGGACACTACTGACACTATGCTGCTGCAACAGGATTTGCAAAGGTTGAGCAGATGGGCTTCGAGGTGGCAAATGAAGTTTAACATTGACAAATGTAAAGTACTACATATGGGAAACAGCAACCCCAGAGCAGCGTATCAACTCTGTGGTACTACACTGACAGTGGTAGAGAATGAAAGGGACCTGGGGGTGGTGGTGCAGGCAGATATGAAGTTCTCTGAGCAGTGCAGACGAGCTGCAAGAGTAGCTCATGGTGTATTGTCAATGATATATAGGAATTTTTCTAGCAGGGATAAGGAGGTCATTATTCCCTTGTATAAGGCAATGGTCAGGCCACACCTAGAGTACTGTATACAGGCCTGGAGGCCTCATTTCAGGAAGGATGTAGAGCTGCTGGAAAGAGTACAGAGAAGGGCAACTAGATTGGTGAATGGGACAAAGGGGTTCTCTTACGAAGAAAGGCTTAAGTTTTGCAAATTACAGTGTCTGGAAACTAGGCACCAGCGGGGTGATCTGATAGAGGTGTACAAAGCCTTGAATGGTTTGAGCATGCTCAATGCTGATGGGATTCTTCCTCTAGCTCAGAAAAATCACCTGAGAGGGCATAAATTCAAATTGAGGAAAGACAGATGTAGGATAGATGTGCGGAAATTTGCCTTTAGCCAGCGGGTGGTTGGTGGGTGGAACAGACTTCCATCCCTTGTCGTGGAAGTTGATAGCCTAAATAAGTTTAAGGCTCAGCTGGACAGGTATTTCGAACGAACAGAGGGGTGAAGTGGAAGTGGTTATTTTTATTTATTTATGTTACTTTTTTTTTTTTTTTTTTTTTTGGCTGATGCTGCATAAGCTTGCTTTCTTGCATCAAATGCCTCTACTAATGCTAATGCTAAAACGGATGCCCAAATGAGATGATCAGTCAGAGATTTCAATTTAAAGGCATACCGCAAGAACAAATGCTTATGTCGAAGAGATAGAGATAGTTCATTTCTTTCAAAGTAAAGGCTTTGAACAGAAGATGTGAGAAATGGTCCAGTGACTGTCCTGATGGCCTGAGGGTGGACTGGATTTAACCACTGAAGTATCTCTGCAAAACCATAAACCTAAGACCCATAATTGAGTTTGGAATGGACAAGGGCTCGGTAGAGGCGAAGAAGAGTAGAAAGATCTGCACCCAATGAAGTTGATGAAAGGGCATGAAGAATGTTAAGCCCTTTAACACACCTTGTCCTAAGCTGACGAATATATTGTAAAAAATGTCAGCTTCTTGTCAAAAATAAGTCCAAGGCATTTGACTTATGCTACCACTGGGATGCTATTTTGCCCAAGCTTTATTTAGCCAATGACCAAGATATAAGGTGATCGATGGTTTTCTGCAGTTGCCTTTTAATGACCCTCTCATAGTGGTGGCGCAGTATAACCGCAGTCGTTTTTGCGCCAATAAAATCAAATCGCCCTCATATTGCATGAATGACAAAATATAATAAAATCATCACTGTAGCGGGCACTGTTTACCATGGATGAAGGTCATTCTGTGATAGAGTTTATTTTGATTGTGAAAAGCGTGATGCTTAGAACGGATCCTTGTGGGGCTCGCTCTTCCTGAGAAAACACTCGAGAGAGAGAGAGAGAGAGAGAGAGTGGATCCTAAATGGACTTGAAATTTGAAATTCGAAAGAATGTTTTTAATAAAAAGAGGAAGATTACCCCTAACCAAAGTTATAAAGGTCTTGTAATATGCCAAATTGCCTTGTCCACTTCCATTGATGTTAGCACTACTCCTCAGAGTGTTATGTCCATTAAAATCCCCAAGAATTAAGCAAGGGGAAGGCAATTGCATGACAAGATCATCAAGGTCTTTCTGGGGGATGTCAATCCCAGGTGGAAAATAAACAGAGCAGGCAGTTAACAAAAACCCCACTGTAAGGAGAACTGCTACAGCCTCAATGCCAGTTGTAAGTTGCAAAGGTCTGGTTTCCAACTCCTCCATGAGCAGGACCATCCACAAATCTGTCCTTACAAATGATGGTAATGTTATGCCTGATGGGGTCATCATTTGCCTTTAAATAAGTCTCCTGTATGCAAAAGCAAGCTGGCTTGTGCAATAGTGCATGATGTCAGGATGATGTTTCTAGTAAGAAAAACTTTCCCCATCCCTATTCACAGAAATTCGCTTAACAGCAATCACTCACTGTGGCTTTAGTTCAGAGCAGATTTCCTCCTCAGTAACCTTGAGAAGACCCCACTCTAAAATGACACCTCTCAATGAATTGAGTGTTCTATGTGGTGTTACTAAAATCGGTATTCCTCCGATTGATGTTGCTCAGAATAGCTGCGTTGAATACCTGTCAATTTTAGTTTCAATTAAGAAGTTAACAGAACGAAGCTGCTCGGCTGATTTAGGGGAATCTGCTAACTCCACTAAACCTTTCTGAATGAAATAGGGTGACATTTTCCCAAATAGGTTTTTCACTGTTAGAATGCATGATTAAAAATCTTGGGATAGACCTTTGATTATCACTCCATTGTCCATTGATTATCACTCTCTGTTGTCTCTCACTCAGCCATCTCTTTATCCATTGTAGCAAGCCCTTAATGCCATATCTCTCAAATTTGTACAGCAGTCTTCCATGTGCAACAGTATCAAAAGGTTATCAGAAAACCAAGTATATGATATCAATATTATTTTTTGTATCCAGTTCCTTTGTGATCACATCATAGTATCCAATCAAATTTGTCAGACCAGTCTTCCCATGCTGTGTCTGAACTATTACTTACTGCAGTCTGTCTAGGTGATCCTGTACCACCTCTATAACCAGTGACTCCATTATTTTCCTTGGAACAGAAGTTAAACTAACAGGTCTATAATTATTTGTGTCACCCTTTGCACCCCCTATGTGAATTGGGGATACATTTGCACAACTCCAGTCCATGGGAACCTCCCCTGACTTTAAGGATGCTCTCATAATTATGGCTAAGGATTTGCTTACTTCTCTTGCTGCCTCCTTCAATATAGGCAGCAATAATAAAGGCACCTGGGTAACGTCATCATTAAAGTGATTCCTGCATAGAATTGAATAAAACTGTCTAAGACCACTGTAGTTATCTTTACAAAAACAAAAACCATTCCCTTTACCCTTTATGATAGTTTCATCTTTAAGTAAATTCCACATCAGTACACTTCAATCTTTGTCACCTAGTGGTTCCTGTATCTGAAAATGTTTAATGCATGAATAATCACTGCTTGATAATCAGATGAAGTATTACTCCCTCTGTTTGTCCCTCAAACATGTTGCTATAGAAAACAATCCTCCAATAAATCCACAAAAGTCTTGCTAGTGTGCAAGTGACCAATCCACAAGTTCCAGTCAATATCTGGAAAGTTAAAATCCCCCATTACAAGATATTCTGATTTACTGGCCCACTATTTCTCTGCACAACTGCTCGCTGTACTCATCAGAGTCATTAGACCTATAACGCACTCCTACTCTCATTTTCCGTTTCCTGGTGTTTATGTCACACCAAACAGACTCAACATTGCACTGTTCACCCGTGCACTGTTCAGCTGGATGCACTTCCTTAGATTTTGTATGTTTTTTAACTAACAGCCAAATCCCTCCTTACTTCCTACCCTTTCTGTACACATTGTACTCCTCAAATTCCAATTCTGCACTGCTTATATCTGTGTGACAGCATTTCTCTGATATCCCAACAATATCTGTCTTTGATGTCTTGATCAGCACTTCAAATTCATCATATTTATTTACTATACATTGGTGTACATGCAAGTATACATGCACTTGTTCTTACTCTTAGTTACCCTAACACAGCCCATGTATTTATTTGTTCCAAGATTACTTCCAGTGATTCTTTAAATCCCCAGGAACTTGCTCTCTAGGCTGCTGCTCTTTGTTACCCTTTTTCCCCAAACTAGCAGTTTCCCTGAACTTTCAAGGTATCCTCAACAATACTGGGAAAACTCTTGCACCACCTTTGTTTAAATGTATCCCATTCCTACAAAACAGATTTCTTCTGCCTACAAGTGTGGACCAAGCTGACAGAAATCCTCGCCCCCACCCCAAAGCCTTGTAGAGTCCTTCAAGTTTTGAGTTAATGAGTCACAATGTCTATGTATTTATACAAACATAGACATTGTGACCCAATATCACGGCATTTATTCAGCATGGTCCTATATTTGTGTAACAAATGGTCAGATTGTGTATGCTTAATATCATTTGTCCTACATGAATAATAATATTCTCTTTACATCCCCTTAAAATCTGACAGTCTGTTTGTGACATCATTAATAGTTGCTCACAGCAGACATACCCTGGTTCTAGTCCACCTTTCCTTATTACAAGAAATATTTCCCATTTCACCGAAAATGGAGTCTCCTAAAAGAACTAAGTCTTTTTGAACCAGAGTAGTTTGCACTTGATTATTCTGTTCTTGGGGCTGAACTGGGATGCATCACTTGGTAGGTTACTAGAGTTTTGAGTACCTGACGAGCTCCCAGTTACATTATTCTCTAGGGCAAGCACCCGTTTTTTCAGTGACTGAAATTGTTTTAGCAATGCACCAAATTTTGACTTAAGGTTGGTACACTGCTTACAGTGCTGACAAAGAAAAGAATTGCCAGGTGAGCTATGATTATTCACTAGGTTTACATTGGAATACAACATGCCACAGGTTCTGCAAAGGATAAAATCATGACTCACCCAGAAATTGCCATTGGCTATTTTCATATATCCTCTGGTGAAGTGTTCAAGGCAGATCTTGTAACAACCATTGTAAAATTTACTAAATATCAATAAAAGAAACTCTCAAAAAATTATATTTATAATATTATAAAAATTAAACTATTACAGAAAAAAAAAAACTTATCAAAATAAACTTTATAATATACTAAATAATGCTCATGTTGAGCTCTTTTGGACACAAATACTAAAGGGATGGCTGGCAGTCTGAAAGGTGTTATAAAGATTTTCCCATTATGGCTCAAAAAAAGTGGGCTGGACTGGTAGGGATTTTAGTTTGAAAGCATACTGTAGAGACAAGTGTTTCCTACGAAGCGATAATGATGGCTCATATACATTGACATAGAGACTTTGGACTGGAGATGTTCGAAATACTCCGGTGGCAATATGAATCGCCTGATGGTGGATGGGGTGCAACCATCGCAATACGCTGAGTCTAGCAGATGTGTATACCTGGGACCTGTATTCTAACTTAGATCATATGAGTTCATGATAGAGACACAAGCAGCATCGGTCAGCACCCAAAGTGTTACATGAGATTGCACATAAGATATTCAAGCCTCTCATGCACTTTGCATGCAGTTGACGGATGTGCCTTAGAAAGGCCAACTTTCTATCAAATTCAAGCCCCAAATATCTAGTCTCAGGTACTGGTGGAACAGCAGTTTGCCTAATCTGAGTTCATGTTTGGGGTCAATATTACATCTAATGCCTATGCTACAAAGATCTTTTAAAATTCCAAATCTCCAAGTTGTGTCATATGTTTTTCCATATCGAAGAACATGAACACCAGGTGTTCTCATTTCAAAGAGGTACATCAAATGGATGTTTCAAGCCTAATTATGAGGGTTATTGAATAAAGAATCACCCTCACCTACTTCCACATATCACAGAGTCATGATATTTTGTGTGTAGCATCATACATATCTCTGTACTAAAGGTGTAAAATTTCAGCCCTGTGTCTTAATTTGTTTTTCTCTTACAGAACCGAATATGTGACAAAGTAGCATCATGGACAAAGCTGAAGTCAGAGCTGTAATCCGGTATCTGTTCTTGAAGGGGAAATCTAAATAAACCCAAAAGGAGATGACTGCTGTATATAAGGATGAAGCCCCATCTTATGGCATTGTGAGGCACTGGCGGATCACCGGTGGTTATTTTAGCACCTACATTTTACCCAACAGCTAACCACCACCTTTAACACGTTGACTGCTAAGCTAGTTTAAGAAAAAATTCCCCAGGGGCCAAAAAATATTTAGGAAATAATTTGATTAGTAATTCTAAAATAAATATTTTGATGTCGGTGTTGTCGTTTTTTCGCTTAAAATATCTATTAAAAAAAAAAAAAAAAAAATCTTTTTTATGTTTATGTTCAATAAAGTAACCAACATATGTGGCCAACGTGGCCACATATGTTGGTTACTTTATTTCTTGAGAAGCCGTGTCAGCTATATACGTGTGACACTATTACGGCATACATACGAGGGTCATTTGTGATTAGTTTATTGCACGCGTGGCCAGCACTGCGATAAAACTAATTACGATAAAATAAACTCTCAAACATCGCAATAAGTTTGTCAGTATTGTTAGCGATTTTGTGAAAACAAGTTTGTTAGTGCGCTGTATTATCCATCATATTGCGTTGTTTTTCCACAAGTTTGTATAAGTGTGTTGTAAAAAAAAAAAAAAATCTAAAAAGGAATGGCTAAAAGAAAATTACTAAGATAAGAAGAACTGAGATAAATTGCTGGAATTTACAATTAGCATTAGCATTAGTAGAGGCATATGATGCAAGAAAGCAAGCTTATTCAGCATCAGCCAAAAAAAAAAAAAAAAAACCCTCTCCCATTTCACCCCTCCGTTCGTTCGAAATACCTGTCCAGTTGAGCTTTAAATTTGTTTAGGCTATCAACTTCAACAACAAGTGATGGAAGTCGGTTCCACCAACTAACCACCCGCTGGCCAAAGGCAAATTTCCGCACATCTATCCGACATCCGTCCTTCCTCAATTTGAATTTATGCCCTCTGAGGTGATTATTCTGAGAAAGATGAAGAATCCCATTGGCATTGAGCATGCTCAAACCATTCAAAGCCTTATACACCTCTATCAGATCACCTCGCCGGTGCCTAGTCTCCAGACTCTGTAATTTGCAAAACTTAAGCCTTTCTTCGTAAGAGCAACCCTTTGTTCCATTTACTAATCTTGTTGCCCTTCTCTGTACCCGTTCCAGCAGCTCTACATCCTTCTTGAAATGAGGCCTCCAGACCTGTATACAGTACTCAAGATGTGGCCTAACCATTGCCTTATACAAGGGAATAATCACCTCCTTATCCCTGCTAGAAAAATTCCTGTATATCATTGACAAGACACCATGAGCTACTCTTGCAGCTCGTCTGCACTGCTCAGAGAACTTCATATCTGCCTGCACAATTACCCCCAGGTCCTTTTCATTCTCCACCACTGTCAGTGTAGTACCGCAGAGTTGATACATTGCTCTGGGGTTACTGTTACCCATATGTAGTACTTTACATTTGTCAATGTTAAACTTCATTTGCCACCTCTCAGCCCATCTGGTGCAGACATTGCTCCTTAAAGCTCTTCAAACAGAGAAGTTTTTCTGATTTATTTTCTGCTTTATTAGTTTAAATTGTCATAAAATTACTTATTTTCTAGAGTAGCTTTATATTCCTAGTTACGACACTTAGTTTAAAGTTTAACTTAGACAGAGATTTCGTAGATATTACTTAGTATCGGTAACGGTATCAAATCCACGTGTCACAAATTGAACCAGAGGTCTTTTAACCAAATTTAGTCGATTTATTAACCAATTGTTATATCAAATTATCTTCTATAAGTAGATTATAGACTTAGTCAGGATCCTTAGTTTATTCTAAATTGAGATAGCGAGATTTCAAAGCTAATCAATACTTACGAGTCTGCAGAAATACGCTTCGTGAATTCCCGCCATTTTTACACGATAGCATAAGCTTAGTGTAGTATACTGCATAATATAATATTGTCAATTAATCAGTAAATCTATTAATCTTGATAAACTTTATTGTCAATTAAATTGTATTTTTAACTCTATAAATATATATAACGACTTAATCGTAACAAATAATTAATACATAACTATAGTGGTACACGTGATACGGAAGTTGTATAAAGGGAACACTAGATACCGAAAAAAAAAAAAAAAAAAATATATATATATATATATATATACATATATATAACATAACTGTTTTGGGATATATCTTAAGGATTTAATTTTTGTTTTAAATTTTATTGAATTAAATTGGAATCATGACTCTGACCAGAGCAGCAAAGCAAAAGGCTCAAGCTAATGGGAGTGCTGTGGTTCAGGGGAGAACTGGGGGGGGCAGTTGCCCTCTGAATCACAGTCTATTAAAATGCACTGTTTGCTTGATGTTTGCGGAGCAGTCGGGTACAGGACATGATACTGCCAAGGGGGATGTCTTTGTGTGTGCACGATGTAAGGAGTGCAAGGAAATCAGGCGACAACTCAGCGTTGTTATGGGCCTTTATGAGACCTTGAAGGACAGGGTGGATGCCCTCGAAGGAAATAAATTGAGGGGCCCATCAAGCTCTCAGCTGCCCACATCAACGCCAGAGCTTGCACTTGGTCATCAGGCAACACAGGGGCAGCCCCCTAGGCAGAATGTGCTGGTCCCACAGGAACTAGTAGTTGTTGGTGACTCTATTGTCAGGGAAACGGGGAACATGCTTTGTAAAAAGGATAGGTGGAATAGGACCAGGGTATGTCTGCCAGGGGCAAAGGTTGATGACGTTGTAGAGCGGATATCATCTTTTAAGGGCACAAAAGGTGATATAGTTGTACACGTTGGCACTAATGATATTAAGAGTAGGAGACCGGCGGAATTACTTAGCAAGTACAGGTCACTGTTGAAAAAAAGCCGTGAATTAGGGTTGAACTTGAAAGTGTCTGCAATTCTGCCCACGCACGACAGGAGGGAGTATATGATGAGAGCCTTGTCGATCAATTCGGCCCTGGAGGGATTGTGCAAGGCTCAAGGGGTAGAATTTTTTTCAGCCTGGACTGTACTTGTTAACAGGAGAGATTGCTTCTACAGGGATGGGATACACTTAAATAGAAAGGGTGCAAGAATTTTTGCTGATGCTGTCGAGGCAGTGTTAGGTGGGTCGGAAAACTGCTAGTTGGGGGGGGGATACAAGGACTAATAGATTAACAGTAGCCACTGGCAGAGGTGGAAGTGATTCTTGCACTGTTTCTATTCAAATGAGCAGAAGTCTGAAAAACAAGATGCAGGATATTTCAGAGACTGCTGGTAGTCATTGCGTTACAAGTAAACACATGGGTTGTGTTAGGGTAGCTAAGAATAGAAACAGGTGCATGTATACCTGCATGTACACCAATGCTAGGAGTTTGGTAAATAAATTTGATGAATTTGAGGTATTGCTCAAAACATCAAAGGCAGATATTGTTGGGATATCAGAGACGTGGTATCACACAGATATAAGTAATGCAGAACTGGAATTTGGGGAATACAATGTATATAGAAAGGATAGACAGGACAGGAGGGGAGGAGGGGTTATGCTATTAATTAAGAAACACAAAGTCAAAGGAAGTGAAGCCAGTTGACATCGATGGACAGGGCAGTGTCGAGTCAGTTTGGTGTGACATAAGCATAGGGAAATCAAAATTGAGAGTAGGAGTGTGCTATAGGCCTAATGACTCTGATGAGTATAATAATATATTGTACAGGGAAATAGAGTGGGCCAGTAAATCAGAGAGTCTTATAATGGGGGATTTTAATTTCCCAGATATTGACTGGAATTTGTGGGTTGGTCACTCGCACACTAGCAAGGCTTTTGTGGATTTATTGGATGATTGTTTTCTACATCAGCATGTTCGTGAGGCAACAAGAGGGAGCAATACTCTTGATCTGATTATCAGTAGTGATTCTTCATGCATTAAGAACCTGCAGATAAATGAACCACTAGGTGGCAGTGATCACTGTGTTGAAGTGGGATTTACTCAAGGAGGTAACTACCATCAGAGGTAAAGGGAAGGGTTTTTGTTTTCGTAAAGGCGACTATGATGGTCTGAGACAGTATTTAAATTCTATACAGTGGGACCAACTGATGATGTTACCAACAGCAAACTCAAAATGGGAAGCATTCAAGAAACTAATCTTGGTGGCTACCAGGCTTTACATACCAACTAAGAAATATTGTTCAAGGTTTAGGCCTAAATGGTTGTCAGATGGACTAATGAGACATGTGGCAGAGAAGAAAAATGCATGGGATACATACAAATTAATGGGTGACATGGAAGCCTATGATAGATATAAGTTGGTCTGTAACCAAGTCACAAAGGAGATTAGGCAGGCAAAGGCAGACTACGAAAAATCCTTGGCAAAGGATGCAAAGAAAAACAGAAAGGAGTTCTTTACATACTTGAACTCGAGAAGGAAAGGGATGAATCAGATTGGTCCACTGGATATTGATGGTTCAACAGTTGAGGATCCTGCTCAGGTGGCTAACAATCTAAACGAGTATTTTGCATCTACATTCACGCATGAGGAGTTATTCAGGAAGGAGAATGATGTAGGTAAAGTAAACATTGGCAGTGAGCTGGATGATTTTGTAATAACTGAGAGGAAAGTGGAGGAGAGATTGTTGAGGATAAACATAAAAAAGGCACCTGGGGTGGATGGGATCTATCCAGTTATATTAAAGGAGGCAGCAAAGGAAGTATGCAAACCCCTAGCCATAATTATGAGAGCTTCTTTGGACTCAGGGGAGGTACCCATAGACTGGAGATGTGCAAATGTAACCCCAATTCACAAAGGAGGATCAAAGGCTGACACAAGTAATTATAGACCTGTTAGTTTAACTTCTGTTCCAGGTAAATTAATGGAGGCACTGGTTAAAGAAGCACTGCAGGATCATCTAGACAAGAATTCAGTTATAGCTCAGACGCAGCATGGTTTTGTTAAGGGCAGGTCTTGCCTGACCAATTTGATTGGATACTATGATGTAGTCACAAAAGAACTGGATGTAGAGAATAACTTTGATATTATATATTTGGATCTTAGAAAGGCTTTTGATACTGTTGCACATGGAAGACTGCTGCACAAATTGGAGCAGTGTGGCATTGGAGGCAATTTGCTGCTATGGATAAGGGGATGGTTGAGTGGCAGAAGACAGAGAGTGGTAATCAATGGACACTGCTCAACGTGGACTAATGTTATTAGTGGAGTTCCTCAAGGTTCAGTGTTGGGTCCATTGTTGTTTTCGGTGTTTATGAATGATACTGATGATGGGATATCAAGTTTAATGTCTAAGTTTGCAGATGATACAAAGGTTGGCAGGGTCGTTAAGGACACTACTGACGCTATGCTGCTGCAACAGGATCTGGAAAGGTTGAACAGATGGGCTGAGAGGTGGCAAATGAAGTTTAACATTGACAAATGTAAAGTACTACATATGGGTAACAGTAACCCCAGAGCAATGTATCAACTCTGCGGTACTACACTGACAGTGGTGGAAAATGAAAAGGACCTGGGGGTAATTGTGCAGGCAGATATGAAGTTCTCTGAGCAGTGCAGACGAGCTGCAAGAGTAGCTCATGGTGTCTTGTCAATGATATACAGGAATTTTTCTAGCAGGGATAAGGAGGTGATTATTCCCTTGTATAAGGCAATGGTTAGGCCACATCTTGAGTACTGTATACAGGTCTGGAGGCCTCATTTCAAGAAGGATGTAGAGCTGCTGGAACGGGTACAGAGAAGGGCAACAAGATTAGTAAATGGAACAAAGGGATGCTCTTATGAAGAAAGGCTTAAGTTTTGCAAATTACAGAGTCTGGAGACTAGGCACCGGCGAGGTGATCTGATAGAGGTGTATAAGGCTTTGAATGGTTTGAGCATGCTCAATGCCAATGGGATTCTTCATCTTTCTCAGAATATTCACCTCAGAGGGCATAAATTCAAATTGAGGAAGGACGGATGTCGGATAGATGTGCGGAAATTTGCCTTTGGCCAGCGGGTGGTTGGTTGGTGGAACCGACTTCCATCACTTGTTGTTGAAGTTGATAGCCTAAACAAATTTAAAGCTCAACTGGACAGGTATTTCGAACGAACGGAGGGGTGAAATGGGAGAAGGTTTTTTTTTTTTTTTTTTTTTTTTGGCTGATGCTGAATAAGCTTGCTTTCTTGCATCATATGCTTCTACTAATGCTAATGCTAATCTGTTCAACCTTTCCAGATCCTGTTGCAGCAGCATAGCGTCAGTAGTGTCCTTAACGACCCTGCCAACCTTTGTATCATCTGCAAACTTAGACATTAAACTTGATATCCCATCATCAATATCATTCATAAACACCGAAAACAACAATGGACCCAACACTGAACCTTGAGGAACTCCACTAATAACATTAGTCCACGTTGAGCAGTGTCCATTGATTACCACTCTCTGTCTTCTGCCACTCAACCATCCCCTTATCCATAGCAGCAATTTGCCTCCAATGCCACACTGCTCCAATTTGTGCAGCAGTCTTCCATGTGAAACAGTATCAAAAGCCTTTCTAAGATCCAAATATATAATATCAAAGTTATTCCCTGCATCCAGTTCTTTTGTGACTACATCATAGTATCCAATCAAATTGGTCAGGCAAGACCTGCCCTTAACAAAATCATGCTGCGTCTGAGCTATAACTGAATTCTTGTCTAGATGATCCTGCAGTGCTTCTTTAACCAGTGCCTCCATTAATTTACCTGGAACAGAAGTTAAACTAACAGGTCTATAATTACTTGTGTCAGCCTTTGATCCTCCTTTGTGAATTGTGGTTACATTTGCACATCTCCAGTCTATGGGTACCTCCCCTGAGTCCAAAGAAGCTCTCATAATTATGGCTAGGGGTTTGCATACTTCCTTTGCTGCCTCCTTTAATATAACTGGATAGATCCCATCCACCCCAGGTGCCTTTTTTATGTTTATCCTCAACAATCTCTCCTCCACTTTCCTCTCAGTTATTACAAAATCATCCAGCTCACTGCCAATGTTTACTTTACCTACATCATTCTCCTTCCTGAATAACTCCTCATGCGTGAATGTAGATGCAAAATACTCATTTAGATTGTTAGCCACCTGAGCAGGATCCTCAACTGTTAAACCATCAATATCCAGTGGACCAATCTGATTCATCCCTTTCCTTCTCGAGTTCAAGTATGTAAAGAACTCCTTTCTGTTTTTCTTTGCATCCTTTGCCAAGGATTTTTCGTAGTCTGCCTTTGCCTGCCTAATCTCCTTTGTGGCTTGGTTACAGACCAACTTATATCTATCATAGGCTTCCATGTCACCCATTAATTTGTATGTATCCCATGCATTTTTCTTCTCTGCCACATGTCTCATTAGTCCATCTGACAACCATTTAGGCCTAAACCTTGAACAATATTTCTTAGTTGGTATGTAAAGCCTGGTAGCCACCAAGATTAGTTCCTTGAATGCTTCCCATTTTGAGTTTGCTGTTGGTAACATCATCAGTTGGTCCCACTGTATAGAATTTAAATACTGTCTCAGACCATCATAGTCGCCTTTACGAAAACAAAAACCCTTCCCTTTACCTCTGATGGTAGTTACCTCCTTGAGTAAATCCCACTTCAACACACTGTGATCACTGCCACCTAGTGGTTCATTTATCTGCAGGTTCTTAATGCATGAAGAATCACTACTGATAATCAGATCAAGAGTATTGCTCCCTCTTGTTGCCTCACGAACATGCTGATGTAGAAAACAATCATCCAATAAATCCACAAAAGCCTTGCTAGTGTGCGAGTGACCAACCCACAAATTCCAGTCAATATCTGGGAAATTAAAATCCCCCATTATAAGACTCTCTGATTTACTGGCCCACTCTATTTCCCTGTACAATATATTATTATACTCATCAGAGTCATTAGGCCTATAGCACACTCCTACTCTCAATTTTGATTTCCCTATGCTTATGTCACACCAAACTGACTCGACACTGCCCTGTCCATCGATGTCAACTGGCTTCACTTCCTTTGACTTTATGTGTTTCTTAATTAATAGCATAACCCCTCCTCCCCTCCTGTCCTGTCTATCCTTTCTATATACATTGTATTCCCCAAATTCCAGTTCCGTATTACTTATATCTGTGTGACACCATGTCTCTGATATCCCAACAATATCTGCCTTTGATGTTTTGAGCAATACCTCAAGTTCATCAAATTTATTTACCAAACTCCTAGCATTGGTGTACACGCAGGTATACATGCACCTATTTCTATTCTTAGCTACCCTAACACAACCCATGTGTTTACTTGTAACGCAATGACTACCAGCAGTCTGAAATATCCTGCATCTTGTTTTTCAGACTTCTGCTCATTTGAATAGAAGCAGTGCAAGAATCACTTCAGAGTTAAACTTCTCACAGACACACCACTGTCGAGTTTTTGAAGAAGTTCAACTTTATCTGTTATGGACAATGTACAGTGTTTGCACTTTACACCACGAGAGGCACTTCCTTTATGCATTGGAACTATGGCTGGGGCTAAATGTGAGCAGGTTATAATAATAATTGTAGAAAAACAAGTGGGAATGGCTTGCCAGTGTTTACGAGTTCGCGCCAACAGCTGATGCTGCAACCAACGCCACCAAAACAGTAGCGGCAGGTCAGTGTGCCACCCCGGGAAATTTGAAATTACATTTGTGGAAATTATGTCTGAATTAATGGTGGAACCGGATTACCGGTGGCTAGATTAGTGATGGTCAACCTGTAGTAACATTAAGCTTTAACTCATTAGACTATGAGTTAGAGATTTCCTGAGGCTCCAAGTGCAATCCGTAATGCGCTGTGTTGTATAGGATCCAGCCAGTGTAGTAACACTCCTTTGGACATAATCGCTGACTGGAGCACCATAATCCAAACGGGATCTAATCAACGCTCTATATAATCAAAGCAATGAGGTACGATCTGCTCCTAAAGACAGGTTGGATTTTTGAGACAGGTATTACACAGGTATCATTGAGCTTTTTGAGACAGGTATTACCTACAAATTTAATATGTTCAAGGAAGTTTAACTTGTTCTCAAGGGTTAATCCAAAGAATCTGATGTTGTTGGCAATTGGAATGGTAAAGTCTGATATGTGAAGTTCGGGATCTGTATGCAGTTTATGTTGATTGCAAAAGTGTATAGCGACAGTTTTCTGTCGTGAGAGATGATAGCCATTGAGCACTGCCCACTTTTGTATTTTATTCAGGGATATCTGTAATTGACATTCGATAGATCTCATGTTCTGAGAATGGCAAGAAAGAGAGAGATCGTCAAGATAAAGGTAAGCCTCAACAGTACTTGGAAGTTCTTTTGTAATAGAGTCAATTCCAAGGGCAAAAAGGGTTGCGCTTAGTACAGACCCTTGCGGAACTCCTCTCTGCAAGAATGTCATAGAAAGGGAGTTAAAACATCGTACTTGAAAAGAACGACTCCTTAAAAATGAATATAGGCAGGTTGCCTCGTAGACCAAGGGCATGCAGGTCTCTAAGAATGCCATGACGCCATGTAGTATCAAATGCCTTCTCCATGTCTATGGAGACCATAACAAGGTGTTCATTTTTAACAAAGGCATTACAAATTGCAGACTCAGCCTTGATCATGAGATCTAAGGCAGACCTGTTTTGGCAAATGCCATGTTGACTATTACTCATTAGAGGTTGGTCTTCAATGATCCAAACAAGTCATCTATGGATCATTTTTCTGAAGAATTTTACTGGAAAGGGAAATTGGCCAGTAACTATAAGGACTGGAGGAATCTTTACTGGGTTTCAGAAAGGCCAGAACAGTGGCATGGTGCCAAGATGTAGGATAGATGTTTTCCAAAAATATTCAATTATAAAATAACAGCAGCAGTTTCAAATGTTTGTCATCAAGATGCTATATCATTATGTAATACATTCCATCTGGTCCTGCAGCATTGTTGCATGTTGTTCTAATGGATTGTAGAAGTTCCGAATACTGAAGAGGTTCATTATATAGAAAGAGTAGAGAGTTGTTGAGTCGCTGTTCAGTGATGTTCTTGATTTTCTGGAATTCTAGCGAATAGCTTGATGCTGCTGCGACTTGGGCAAAAGTTTTGCCCAAGGCATTTGCTACATCTAGAGGAGCAGAGATTTCTTGTCCATTCCAGGAAAGAATTGTAGAAGGGATGGTTGGAAACTTGCCTGAAAGCTGCCTAATTTTCTTCCATATTAATCTGGAGTCAGTATTTCTGTTTACAGTGGATGCAAACCGAGTTCAAGAATCTTTCTTCGCTTGCCTTTGAATGAATCTCTATCTCTCTTACTTTTGCCCTTTGCTTTTAATAGTTAATGAGATTAGCTGTGGTTAGGGATCATCTAAATAAATTCCATGCTTTATTTTATTTCCTCTTTGCTTTCGGGCATTCGTCATTCCACCAGTAGTTAAAATGCCGCTAAGCTGGAGGATTCTATAATGGAATTGAATTTTTAGCAGCTGATAACAATTGGGATGTGATATATTCTGTCACTTCATCTATGGGTTGTAATTGCATAATTTCCTCATCTAGTGTAACTGCTGACTGAAATTTGACCCAGTTGATTGTGATCATATAATTTCCACATCCAGTGTAATTGCTGACTGAAACAGAAACACTGATTCCAGATTGGTATGTAAGAAAATTAGGCAGCTTTTTGTCAAGTTTCTGACCATCCCTTCCACAATTCTTTCCTGGAATGTGCAAGAAATCTCTGCAAGCAGAAACCAACTGCAGAGTAGTGATGAATAAGGTAATGAATATTGTCAATATTGCTACAAAGTCCTCTGAAATTCCACTGTAAAATGTAAGGCATTACTTGAGATGAGTACAAGAAGTGTGACTCTGTATGAGTTTTTTTCAGTATGACAATTTTGTGATAGTCAGTCTTCTGTTTGTCTTTTTTTGGAAATGCAGGCCATCCAGTGTCCATATTGTCTTCCACATATTTCTAGAATTGAATCGTCCCAGTTGGAAGAATAATAAGCATCGACGGATGATTCTTGGATATTCATTTTTGAATTGGAGCTTTGACTATGTGATGTACTAGCAATCACTGGAGGGGAAGGATATATCACTGGTATTGTCAGAACAGTGTTACTTGCCTGGCCTGAGTGCTTAGAGATACTGGACTGTTGCTGAGAGAGGACAGCTCGTGCCCAGTCGGAGATTGTTATGTTCAAGGGGACGGTAACATCAGTCTGGGCGGACATTGTTTGTTGTTTTTGTGCAACACTGGCATAAGTACATTTGGGTATAGTAGGAGCAATTATTTTCCTTGCTTCTTGACCTCATATTTAGCAATTTTTTTCTTAGTTTTCCATCTCTCACAATTTTAGAATCTGCAGGTTGGTTACCTTTGCAGTTGGGACAAGTCTTTTCTGTCATCAAACATTCAGATTGAGTATGATCAGGAGATCCACAGTTGGGACAAATTGGGTTTCCTCTACATGTTGTCTGAGAGTGGTCATATTTTTGGTACTTGTAACATCTCAAGGGACTGGGAATATTATTATTATTAGACATATGGTGCAAGGAAGCCTGAGGTTTATGCTGCACCAGCCAAAAAAAGAGTTCCTCGAGTTACCCTGAAAGAGAGAGAGAGAGAGAGAGAGTCAGAAGTAGAAAGGAATTACCAAGAAAGAGAAGAATGATGATATCCAGCTCAGGACCCTGGGTTTGCCAAGCCCATACTCACCAGATGTGAGACCCTGGGGTATGGATGAATATGGCAAAGTAGATAGCCAGCTTTTACTGTTGACGGTAGATTTGGAGAATTAAATGTAAGGATAATATTCCTGGTAGAAGTAAGGTTATTGTTTTTTTTTTAATCATGATTCTTTTTGATGCAATAACATTTTGATGGTGAAGCTCTTGAGTTATTTCATCCTCTGTCACAATCAACAGATCCCAGCTAGATATCACACCTTTGGATGTATTCAGGCTAGCATGGGGAGATACTTTAATTAGTATCCCAGCAAAAGCTGTAAGAGTTTCTCTGAATGCCTACAGTTTGCCATTTCTAAAAGTAGATCTCCAGATTGCAGCCTCTTCACAGTCTTAGGAGATCCTGCAAACTCTCCAGGTGTTTCTGGATGAGGAAAGGAGATAATTTGCTGAGAGGTTTTCTGAAAGTGAATGCAAAATTAGAAATGCAGGAAACTCCTTTGTTGTTGAATTTGTTTTCAAAGTCTTGGTTTGTGAACTATCATAATCAGTTTGAGTCTGTGGCAGCGAGCTTCTCGGCTCTAAAGGTGGAAACATATTTTGCTCCATCTTTGCTCCTTTTGGCCCTTGGCAGATCAACTTTTCTGCCAAGGTTTCTGGCTCCCATCATGGGGAGGTAGGAGCAGTGCCTGGTGTGACCAAGTGGAGATTAGTAAGGATTAGTACTTAAGAAAGAAAAATATAAAGAAAGGTCGTTTTCCTTTCTTGCTCACTACGAGAACTTTTTAGTAGAAGAGCTTCTATCAAATAAACAGTTTTGAAAACTCAGAAACTTAAAAAGTACCACTATCCGCTTTAGAAAGATTGCTTATTGAACGATTGCACAGAATAGTCACTTGGTCACAATTTTCTTGGCACCCGGGACCCTATTCCTTCGTAAGTTACACTGCATCATTGATAGGATCCTCTCTGACTGTACTAATGTTAAAGTCTGTCAGATGTTGAAAGGCATTCCACTCAAGCTGGCCAATCCTCCAATTCGGTAAACTTAAAGGTGGACACAACCTCTCATCAAGTACGCTGGTTATCATACGGATGTGATTACTTCCGTAGAGGTTATCCTCTACCTCCCAAACGAGTGAAGGAAGGAGAGAGGGGAGCATATAGAGAGAACAATAGCAGAAAACATACAGGTAGGCATGTGGAAAAAAGTGTTCCCACATTTAGAAGGGAAAGGTCATTGTCAGCGAGAGTAGCTCTATGACATGCCCCCTTCCATTAACGTTAGCACTACCTCACAGGGTGCTATGTCCATCAAAGTCACCCAGGAGAAGGCAGCTGCACAATGAGTTCATCAATGTTTTTCTGGGAAATGTCAGCCCCAGGTGTAAGGTAAACTGAACAGACTGATATTATTATTATTAGCTATATGGTGCAAAGAAGCCTGAGGCTTTTGCTGCACCAGCCAAAAAAAAAAAAAATTCCCAAGTTAACCTGAGAGAGAGAGAGAGAGAGAGAGAGAGAGAAAGGAATCACCAAGAAAGAGAAGAATGATGATATCCAGCTCAGGACCCTGAGTGTGCCAAGCCCATACTCACCAGATGTGAGTCCCTGGGGTTAAATCAACAACCCTACAGTAAGGCAAACTACTACCACTTCTATGTTGGTGCAGAACACAACAGGTTGAAATGGGGCATGGTTACCCACAAGGATAGCAACTCCCCCCCCCATGAGTAGGTCCATCCCCAGTTCTGTCCTTAAGAATCATAGTAGTATTACGGATGAAAGGGTTTTCGTCTGCCTTCAAGTACATCTCTTGTAAGCAAAAGCAAATTGGCTCATGCTTTTGCAAGAGGGCCTTGATGTCATCATTGTTTTGCTAGAATCCATGACAGGTCCGTTGTAAATTTTAGCCATTATCTTGGCTTGGTGGGTCCATAGGCAACTTCCGAATTGCTGAGGGCTTACCTTTCTTTGTCTTGAATTAATTTCTTTTGGGATGCTGTCCTGTGTCCATTTCCTCCTCTGCAAAGGGTTCCAAGATTAAATCATCTGGTGCCCCCTTCTCCTCAACTTCCATATTTTCTTGGGCATTAGGGGTTACCTCATGCTTCTTATTCTTTTCTACTTCAGGTTTCTTATTCTCTAATTTTTTCACTGGTGGAGCATTAGGAGGTACCAATAATGGAGTGCCAGCTGACTGATCTTTCTGTGCAGGCTCTTTTGAGCTTAAGAGGTAATGTGAGATGGGAGTGGATGACTCTTTTAGTGGTATAGTCATTTCTGTTTGGGTTTCAATGAAACATCTCCTTGCTACCTTCTGGGGCTAGGTGGATTTGTTTACATTTATAGGTTTCACTGCTTTTCCTTTCTCCTGATAAGATATGTTCATCTCTGCCTTAAGTTGTTGAATTTCTTTTTCTTCTTTCCAGCTCTGGCGTGCTCGTGAGTAAGCTGTGTGTCCTCCTTGGCAGTTTATACAGGTGGATTTTGCTGCTGAACATGATGTTGTTTCGTAGTCCTTTGCAGCATATTGAGTGCATACATGGGCTCCACAACATGGTATTTGCAAGTGTCCATAACTTCTGGCATTTAAAGCACCTTAGAGGATTTGGAACATATAGTTGCACCGGACAATTAGCATTAGCCAGCTTTGATTTTATTAGGAGACTGGTGAATTAAATGTCAGGAGAATGTCTCTGGTTGGAACGAGTTTCCCATCCTTATGCATGGATATTTGTTTCGCAGCTTTCACTCCTTGTGGTTTTAATTTAGAACAGATTTCATCTTCGGACACTTCCATAAGATCCCATTCATTGATGACACTGTGGGATGAGTTTGGTGTCTTGTGGGCATAACTGTAATTAGGCATTCCTTTCCATAGATGTAGCTTGGAGTAGCTGTTCTGAATGTTTGGCACTTCTGGTTGTACAAATATATCAACCTGAATGAAGCCATTTAACAGATTTAGAAGAGCCTGGCAATTATTCTGGAAAAAGAAAGGTGACATTTTTCCTAAGGACTTCTCACTACTGGAGTGAATTATCAGGTAGCGAGGTGTTGGACCTGATATAACTTCGGTTTTCTGTCTTTTAGCAGAAGTGATATTATCTGGACCCCAACCTGGTCCCTATCTGAAAATTTGACCACTGGTCAATGATTAAATTTTCAGATAGGGATCAGGTTGGGGTCCCAGAAGAAATAACTTTATCAGGATTCATGAGTATTTTTTTTTCAGTGCTCGTACTCCCCACCCACCATGGAGCCCAAATGAGATGTCCACTACTCGGCAAGCAATAAATGCACTCGGGAGTGTGAAGGCAGGGCTTCCCAGATGCTAAACCATATCGCCACCAGTCTGAATCCAGTCTCTCAGACCACGAGGGTAGGGGCATGGCTCTGACACATGGTTCACCCTAGCAGGTGAACCCACTAGCCGATTGTTCCTGGCCCAGCCATTCAGGACCATCTTGTTGAAGCAAGGGTCAAAATGGTGTGTTGAAGCTAGGACCATATGCACTGCGACCTGTAGAAATTCAGAAATTGAGGGTAACATTCCTATGATGTTCGCCTGGAACTTAGGCTGTGGGCATTGGATCAGTGATGTTATTCTGGAAGCCCAGCAGCATCACTGGGAGGGCTCCTCACCACGTACAGGTACCCACATCGAGGGGCAGTCCACTGGGAGTCACGTTATTGCATGTGTACTAACAGATGGACGTGGTGAAAATAATGGGTGCTTATGCATATATGCTAATATGCTTAAAAATTGGGTGGCACTACTGCATGCATCACGTTATGGATCCTAAATTATATATCAAATACTAATAAAATTTTAGTGCATAAGGCCTCAAACCATGTAAAATTCAAACTATGACATTGTTTAATCATTGCTACATAGTTGAATTTTAAGCAAATTGATGTTTGTACATTACGCATTATTCTTCTTTTTGTTGTTCTAGTTTGGATTTTTTGTCACAAGGGCTTCTTGTGCCTGTTCATGATTTTCTTATTACTAATTTCACTTGTTATTATAATCAATCAGTCTATTATACAAATCTATGCCTTTCAAATAGTTAAATAGTTCTTTGAAATTTGCATAATTTCCTAGAATATGTGCTAATGTTAAGGGTTCCTGCAAGTTGGTCAGTGAGCTAAAGCTGGATTTTCGGATAGTTGAATGTTGGGGACATTCAATAAGAATATGTTTTATTGTCAGCTGTGACTAGTAAAAGAAACACTGAGGAAGATATGCTCTCATAAGCAAAAAGAGATGAGTTGGATGGAAATGACTGATGCGTAGTCTTTTCAGAATCACTTCTTCTTGTCTGCTTCTCCTGAAACTAGATGCCCAAAGCTGTGGTTCTTTTTTATCTGCAGCAGTTTATTATTCATTTGAGTTTGCCAGAGTTGGACCCATTCTGTCCTACACGATGTTTTAATAATGGATTTGTAGTCAATATAGGGTGCAATCAGTTGAGAGGAAGATTCAGTGCCGGGATGTTTAGCAGCACCGTCCACACATTTATTACCTGGGATGCCAACATGACCAGCAGAAGATATTTTTTATTTTATTTGGTTTTTAGGAGCATTAGCAACTAAGGCCATATTGCACCGGGATATGCGGTGGTCATTCCCTGACCTTTCCTCATCCTCCGTATTTGGTGGTGACGGGCTCGAACCCCGGTCTAATCCAGCAGCAGAAGATAACCTTCTGGTTGGCTGTTTGATGGTGATATAATATGGATCTCTTTAAGAATGGGATGAGAGATGGAAAAAGTCAGATTGAATGACAATGCACTTAGAGAGTCAGTATATATCAGAGATTGCTTGCTCTAGATAACATAAACAACCATCATGGTTGTTTATGTTATCTAGAGCAAGTTTTATTGCAAAAAATTCTGTGGTATATATACCGCATTCAATAGGAAGAGACGCAGCTACTGAGAAGATGGGAGAAACTGCTGCAGTATCTACAGCTGAATCTGTTTTTGAGCAATCAGTATAGATATGTACTCTCTCTGAGTTTTCCAGGGAATGTACTTTATTTAGTTACTGAAAGTTGGTGTTTGCTATGGAAGATTTTCCCCATTTTATAAAGAAATTGTCGCAAAGAGGTGAGAACTGAATCCAGGCAAATTCAGTAGTAGCACCATCTTGGAAAATATTCTGAAATTTAATGAACCAGCTGAGCATAATCTCTTGCAATCGAAGCCCTGTGTGGCAGTTTTCATTAGGTTTATTGTGGTATAGTTATGGCATATTGAGATTCAGCTGGAATGGGATGGAATACTCTATCTTTGCTGCATATTTACACAATAAGGATTTTCACCTTATATGGGGGGAGAGGTTCATTTTCCTCAATATACAGGCTGTTAACTGGAGATGTTCTGAAGGTACCCACAGCTATACTAAGGGCACTAGGCTGGATGGTATTCAGACGTAATAGAGAACTTTTCCTAGCAGTACCATAGACCAGTGATCCATAATACAAGCATGTCTTCTTAAAGCTTTATAGAGCTGTATGAGAGAGCTTTTATCAGCTTCCCAGGACATAGCAGATATACCTTTTAGGATGTCCAGTTTTTTAAGGCAAGTCGTCTGAAGATAAGCTATATGAGTAGCAAAATTAAGTTTATTATCTAAGTATAACAAGAGTCAGGCTGTTTTTAAATATATTTCTGGATCTGGATGTAGTTTGCATCTTTTACAGAAATGAATTGCAGTGGAAGATCTATAGAAATGTAGGAGAGAGCTTCTGTCAGCACCCCAGGACATAACAGAGACAGTTCTTAAAGACAAGTATTCCAAAGGTAAGCTATATGGGAAGCAAAATTAACTTTATTATCTAAATTTAACCCCAACAGACAAAAATTGCTAGTGACAGGAATCAGGCTGTTTTTTAAAAATATTTCTTGATCTGGATGTAGTTTGCATTTTTTACAAAATTAGTAACAGTGGACTTCTTTTCTGCAAGGAAATAACCATTCTGCAATGCCCATGATTCTATTTTGGCTATGGCAATTTGAAGTTGCCTTTCTATGGTGTTCACAGTTTGGGATTGAGTAGAGATAATGAGGTCGTCAGCAAACATGTATGATTCTACTGTATTCGGTGCATCTCTTGTCATGTTTGTAATTCTTATTGCAAATAATGTTGGACTGACAATGGAACCCTGTCACTTAAGTTACTCTGGGATGTCTAGAACAATTGACTGATGCCAGGAAAGTGGGTAAGTATTTTCTAAGAATATTAGGTTGTAATAGTTTAACAATGTTCTTTTTGCTCTGCTGTTTAGTTGTTTTAAGATTATGTAGTAGATCTCATCTGGACCAGCAGCACTACTGGATGTTTTATTGAGAGACCCTAAAAGTTCTGGTAATGCGAATGGCTGGTTGTATAGGCGTGAAACTATCATCGAAAAATTGATCTTATGCTATCCTGAAGATTCTTTGATTTCCTGAAAGATTGCATTGTAGGTGGCAGTATCCACCTACAATCCAATAAAGCAATACACTGGCAAATGATTCAGCTAAGGCATTTGCTATTTCTCCTGGAGAGGATGACGCCTTCCCTTCCCAGTTTAGTATTGAAGCTGGGGACTGCCCATATTTGCCATTAAGTGTTTGTATCCATGTCCTTGTTTATACTTGAGGAAAAGCTAATCCAGGAATCTTTCTTTGCTTTTTGTCTTATTTGGTGGAACTTGGCTTTCAGTCTTTTAAAGTTAATTAAGTTACTAGTTGTGGGGAATTTGCAAAACAAATTCCAAGCTTTATTTTGTTCTATTTAGTATATGTACAATCTTGATTACAACAATAATTACTGTGTTTGTGCTTCCCCCGCAAAGATTTTGGTATTGGAGAGGTGGGAGCTTGCAATATTTGATTAGTTATATGTTCTGTGAATATTTATGGGCTGGGATTGAACTATTTCATAGTGCCCTACGAATTTTCTAAGTGGAGTGACATAGTGAAGTGGGGTTTATCTGTGTTTACAGCTTGCAGAGGATCAGTACATGATCACTACTTAGTGGATTTTCAAGAACAGACCACTTGAAGGGAGGAAGAACAGGCTGAAAGATCTACTGCACTCATGGATCCTGTAGAAAAATTAATTGCAGAAAAATTAATATAGGTAGACCCGTCAATGTTCAAAAGGGTAAGTTCACCAACATTAAGAAGAGATTCTGTTAGTTCTATTATTCTATTTGGAGATCCCTACAGAGAATGATGTACATTGAAGTCTCTGAGCAAGCAGAATGGATGAGGTCGCTGGTCTATTAGATTTTCTAAGTCATCCAAAGAGAATGAGTAATTAGGAAGCATAGATGCTATTTTAAGAGAAATTCCAATTACAGTGCACACTGCCACTACTTCAAAAGGAGTTTGTAGCGCAAGATATTTGGATGAAACATTGTTTATAACAAGAACCGCCACCCTTCGACAGACATGCAAGTCAATACTCCTATCCCATCTGAAAATAGTGCAATTTTTAATGTAGGACACACTCGTGAATTTAAATAAGTTTCTTGAAGGAATATGCTGGTTCGTAGCAGTTGATGAGATCATATAAATCGTTTTTTTGTTGTGAAAGCCTATACAATTCCATTGCAGTATTCTTTCCATTAAGTGGTTTTGCTGTTTGTTTTTGTTTCTGACTGCTTTTTAGTTTGTTTGTATCTATCTATTTTTGCTTTGTCTTTCTTAGGAAAATAGGGATGTGTCATGTACATTTCATCAGTTGTATGAAGTTCTAAAATTTCTTCATCAGAATCATTCTGTTGATCAACGTTCATTTTGGTTGAAATTGGTGGTTGCAGTTTTGTGATTTCTCTCACTTTTGGTTTTGCTCTTGGAGGTAACATTGGCTGGAATGGTAATTGGTATGTATTGGGGCTTGTTCTGTTTTTTGCTGCAAAGGACACTGTTTGGAAGGAGAGAGCATGAAATATTATTTGTGATAGATATATTTGGAGGAACTGAAACATCTTTTTGAATAGCTATCAACTGAAATTTTTGAGCAGCTGTGGCATGTGTATGCTTTGGCTCTGGTTTTATTATTTGTTTTCTGACCTCTGAATATGTGACTTTGTTCTCCACTTTATATTTCTGGATTTTTTTCCCTTGCTTCCATAGATTGCATGTTTTGGAGAAAACCGGGTAATTAACCTTTATAGTTTGGGCAATGAGAAGTGATAGCAGTGCATTCAGATTGATGTGCTTCTTTGATCCAAAATTAGGACACATTACCTCACTTCAACATGCAATTTGTGAGCGTCTGTATTTTTGGCACTTGTAACACCTGATGAGGTTTGGGATATAAGGACATGGCAATGGAGATATGCTGCTTTGACAGATGTTGGTAGGATGGGTGAGCTAAAAGTGAGGATTATGCTCCCTAGACAGAACAAGAATACCATCTTTCTGAGTCATGACCCTTCTTGCTTGGACAACTCTTTGTTCACCGAGTAGTTTAGGGTGGCATGGGGAGTAACTTTTATTGGTTGTCCGCCAAAAGTAGTCAGCTTTAACAACTTTGCAGAATGCTGGGATTTCATGGCCTCCTTCTGGATAAATGGCCTCCATTTATCCCGAAGATCCCCAGATTGGAGTCACATTACTGATTTTGGTGAATCTGCACAAGGAATAGGGGATAGTTTACTCAGAGGCTGGTCTGAGAGAGAGAGAGAGAGAGTGCAGTACGAGGAAAGATGGTATCTCATTTCGAGGGTTTGTTTTTAACCTCTTTGGTTGAGAGAAATCATTTCTGCTGTCATTTGCAGGTAGACTTGAGCTCGATGGCTCTGAAGATGGAAACATAGTGTTATCCATCTTTGCTCTTTTCAGCCCTGGGAAAGTGGATTCCTTCTCTTACGGCTCTGTCAAGGGGAGGCAGGAGCAGTGCTGCTAGAGTGACCAAGCGGTATAAAAGTATGCTAGTGTTAAGGGATAAAAGAGAAAGGTGTTTTTTTGGAAACTTGATTACAATTCTTAAGACTAAGTTGTCTATTAATTAAGAGGAAAGTAAGAGAACTTTTACTAGTGAACAAAACTATATCTTTTTGAAAACGCTCTAGAAATCACTCAGAGAATCACTTGACCACTATAATGCTTGGCACTCAGGGCTCATTATTCTTATAGCATCCAATATTGTGAAGGATGTAATTCATGTAATTCAAGCACTAACCAAAGCAACATTTTGAAGCTATTTGGTCTCTAATCAGTGAGGTGACAGTTACGTAAAAGTATAAGGGCTGACAACCAAGGTTGTGACTTATTTACACAATATAAGAGATGCCAAGTACTGTACCTCTTTATATAGTTTGAATTTTACAACAGAGTTGGTAGCTCTTATATCTCTGCATCCACTCTTTGTACCTCTGTGCAAACAACTTTGAAACAGTGCCATCTGGGTGGCAATAGTCAACTGAGAGTAAGTAATACAGACTTCTGTAATGGGGAGGTGTTATTTATTCAAAGTATATGAGAAGGCAACTCATGAGGAGCTTCACAATATGAAATGCTGTAATAATGATGCCTACTGTATAAACTTTGGTTTGCTTAAAATCCAACAATGTGGTAATGAAGTATTTGCACTAAATAATGTTATATATATGTTTATTTTGCAGTTTATCTCAAAGTACACCTATTCATTAATCTGAATGTGTAAAACAAAAGGTACTTACTTTTCTGAATTATTGGTTCTCACTTCATCTGGACGGTGATCTTCAAACCTGAGTAATCCACTTCTTGTTGCTACAAATGTTGTTGTTATCCCATACATCTTTATCATACGCTCCCTGCAAAAACCCCCACCTAATACAGTCACTTTGAATTTCTTATTAGTGGAATTTTATATTCTTTCTAAAATCTTTTGAAGAATATTCCATGATTTAAATGTTGGGAACTTCAGATAAACATCATTAAAGCATTTAGGAATACCATTCAAAATATTTTAACAGAATTCTGAAACAACTTTAAAAACATATCCTATTGAATCATTAAAATTTTTGCTACATATTTCAAATTTCAAAAAATAACAATTCTACTCATAAAAAGGGAAGAATTCTTATAAACAAATTTTTTTGAAGTTAATTATTTCACTATGTTTATAACTAAAATTATATTTCAAAATAAGTAAGTTTTATATATAAGAATTTAATAAATTAACTGATATGAAGAACTTAAAGAGTGTCCACAATATGTAAGTTAAATACTTGTTTGCACATTGGTAGTTATATTACTCTATGTTTAGGTGTCTAAAAATTTTTCTATTTTATTTTAATAGTGGCTCCAAACATGAAAGGTATAACAAAAATACAGTATTCTAGTAATAGGTATGAGTTGAAGCTTGAGAAGACAGAACACTGACACTGAAAGTGAACCTGATTTTGTATGGATGTTAATTTTCAGGAAATTCATAAGGAAGGATTTCATTGATTTTGAAAAGGAAGTGCACAAGGATTGCATAAGCAACCCTCCTCATCCTCCTCCTTATTTCCTGGGAATATGTCAGAATACAAGAAGAAAAGGGGAAAGGCTAGAGAGATTAGGGAAGGACATAAATTGATAAATATGGAATGTATATAAAGATGTAGTTAGCATTGTTTTCAATAAGGAAATGACAGAAGGGAAGTGGAAGAGCAAAGGAAGAGATTGATAATGTAGAGGATATTGTAGAGGGGTTTCTGAAAAGTAAGGTAACACATTTTTCTCTCGATGGTGTTTAATAATACGAAGTTGACATTACACACCAAGAAATAAGTGAACAATGTACTACTTCTCCACAAAGTCTCCAGTTTTATTGATGCACTTGTTCCAACGATGGATCAGTTTATCAATACCAGTACTGAAGAAGTCCGTGCCTACATGCAGTAACCAACATTGCACTACCTGATGAACTTCCTCATCCATGGTGAAATGCTTTCCTGAAAGGTGTTTTTTCAGAGGGCCAAACAAATGGAAGTCTGAAGGCACTAAGTCTGGGCTGTAGGGGGTATGTGATACAGTTTCCCAATGTTTACAGTGCAACCACTCACAAGTGGTATAGGCAGTATGTAGAGTTGCATTATTGTGCAAAAAAAATCATGCCACTCATCAGGAGTCCTGGTTGTTTGCGTTGAATGTTGGCGTTCAGTTTTTCCAACGTTGCACAGTAAAGCTGTGCATTGATTGTTCCTCCCTTCACCAAGAAATCCACCAAAAGAATGCCTTGGAATTCCCAGAACACTGTGGCCATGACTTTTCAGTCCTGGGAACAGTTTTTAATTTTTTGTGCACCTGAGATTGTGGATGTTTCCAGGTCATGGAGTCTTGTTTGCTCTCCGAGCTAAAGTGATGAACCAAAGTTTCATCTGATGTGACTATGCGAGCGAGAAAATCCTCTCCTTCATTGCTGTATCACAACAGGTTCTCAAGACACATCCCATGGGTTTTCTTTGTCCTCCTCTAACAATTGTCGGGGCACCCAGCAGCAGCCCACCTTTCAAAAGCCAAGGACATCGCAAACAATTTCGTGAACTGTTGACTTACTCACATTCACGATTTGTGCAATTTCATGCAGTTTCACTTGTCTGTTTTCAAGAAGGATACCCTTAATGCGTGAAATGTTGCCTTCTGTCTTTCTCGATGAAGGCCTGCCCGCCCAATGCTGATCTTCAATGTCAAGATGGTCTGCTTTAAATTCATTGCACCTAAAACACACCTGCTTCTATGTCAACACCTTTCATCATACGCAGCAACCAGTTCATGGTGAATGTCACTTGGTGAAAACTCTTTTGCTTGCAAAATGCGAATAACTTCACGAACACCTGTTTTGGACCACATTTGCACAGAAGCCGACCTTTTTGCAAATGGAATCAGCAGTGAGGTGACAGTACTGTAACACTGCACTGCACTTTTTTGAACATTATTAACGGGTCTATCTGTCCAACGTGTTTCATTTCATTCCCTTTCACCATTATTAAGAAAAAAATGTATTACCTTACTTTTCGGTAACCCCCCTCGTATGATATATATACATATATATATATGGACAGTTGATAAAACTGGTAATGGAAAGGGAGAGTATATGTTATAAATACTTATGCAGCACATCAAGGAAAGGAAAAGAAAAGAGTTTGGGTTAGAGCTGGATGAAGTCTTCATGCGTTAAGAATCTGCAGATAAAGGAACCACTAAGTGGCAGTGATCACAGTGTACTGATGTGGGATTTACTTATAGATCAGGGAGAAGGGTGTTTGCTTAATTAAAGGCGACTCCAGTGGTCTCAGAAAGTTTTTAAATTCTATATAGTGTGATCCACTGGTGATGTTACCAGTGGTGAATTCTAAATGGGAAGCCTTCAGGGACTTAATCTTGGAGGGTACTATACTTTTCAAATCCAACTAAGACATACTGTTTAAGGTTTAGGCCTAAATGAATATCAGATGAATTAATGTGGCTCGTGGCAGAGAAGAAAAGCATGGGATGCATATAAATCATCAGGCAACACAGAAGCCTATGGCAGATATAAGTTAGTCTCCAATCAAGTCACAAAGGAGGTTAGACGGTGAAGGCAGATTATGAAAAATCTTTGACAAAGAAGGCAAAGAAAAACAGCAAAGAGTTCTTTACTTATGTAAACTCTAGAAGGAAAGGGATGAATCTGATTGGTCCACTTAACATAGATGGTTTGACTATTGATGATCATGCTCAGGTAGCTGATAAACTGAATGAGTATTTTGCATTTACATTCACACATGAGGAGTAATTCAAGGAGGAGAGTGTCAGATGTTTATTAAAATCTAACAGGGAGCTAAGTGATTTTGTAATAACTGAGAGCAAAGTGGGAGAGAAATTGTTCAAGTTAAACATAAGGAAGGCACCTGGGGGTGAATGGGATCTATCCATTTATATTAAAGGAGGCAGCAAAGGAAATAAGCAAACCCTTAGTCAAAATTATGAAAGCTTCCTTGGACTCAGGGGAGGTCCCCCATGGAGTGGAGATGTGCAAATGTGTTCTCAATTCACAGAGGGGGGGGGGGATCAAAGGGTGACATGGGTAATTACAGACTGTTAGTCTAACTTCTGTTCCAAGAAAAATAATGGAGTCACCCACTGGTTAAGGAGGCGATGCCGGATCATCTAGACAAGACTGCAGTTATAGCATTGGCAACCTTATATAGTATAAGCCAAGAAAAAAAAAAAAACCTTCTCATTTTACCCATCCACTCGCTCAAAATGTGTGGCTAGTTCTGTCTTCAATCTATTTAAGCTATCAACTTCTAAAATGACAGACGGAAGTTTGTTCCAGCAATCAACCACCCGCTGGCTAAAGGCAAATTTCTGCACAACTATCCTACAACTGTCTTTCCTCAATTTGAATTTATGACCTCTCAAGTGATTATTCTTAGCAAGAGAAAGAATCCAACAGCATTCAGCATGCTCAAACCATTCAAGGGTTTATACACCTCCATCAAATCACTACGCAAGCCTAGTCTCCAGATGCTGTAATTTGCAAAACGTTAGCCTTTCTTTGTAAGAGAACCCTTTGTTCCATTCACTAATCTTGTTGCCTTTCTCTGTACTCATTCCAGCAGCTCTAGATCCTTCTTAAAATGAGGCCTCAAGACCTGTATACAGTACTCAAGGTGCGGTCTAAGCATTGCCTTATACAAGGGGATAATCACCTCCTTATCCCTGCTAAAAAAAAATTCCTGTATATCATTGATAAGACACCATCAGCAACCCTTGCAAACCATCTGCATTGCTCAGAAAAATTGAGCGCATCTGCTCTGCTTTTCTAAATCCTGTTGCAGCAGCGTACTGTCATTAGTTTCATTAAGAACCCTTCCAATCTTTGTATCCTCTGCCAACTTGGACATTAAGCTTGATATACCATCATCAATATTATTTATAAATACAGAAAACAATAATGGACCCAACACTGAATCCTGGGGGACTGCACTAATAATATTCACCCACGATGAGCAGAGTCCATTGATTACCACTCTATGTCTTCTCCCACTCAACCATCCCTTTATCTAAAGCAGCAATATGCCTCCAATGCCACACTGCTCCAATTTGTGCAACAGTCTTCCATGTGCAACAGTATAAAAAGCCTTTCTAAAATCCAAATATATGATATCAAATTATTCTTTGCATCTAGTTCCTTTGTGACCACATCATAGTATCCAATAAAATTGGTCACACAAGACTTCCCCTTAACAAAACCTACTGTGTCAAAGCTATAACTGAAGTCTTGTCTAAATGATCCTGCAGTGCTTCTGTAACCAATGCCTCCATTAATTTCCTTGGAAAAGAAGTTAAACTAACAGGTCTGTAATTACTTGTTTGTTTGTTATTTGGTTTTTAGGAGCATTAGCAACTAAGGCCATATTGCTTCGGGATATGCGGTGGTCATTCCCTGACCTTTCCGCATCCTCCGTATTTGGTGGTGACGGGCTCGAACCCCGGTCTAATCAAGAAACGTGTGCTATGCACTGCTGCTCCTTCCCACCTGGCTACTGAGTCGCCTCAAGTAATTACTTGTGTCACCCTTTGATCCTCCTTGTGAATTAGGGTCAAATTTGCACATCTCCATTCCATGGGTACCTCCTCCTGAGTCCAAGTACGCTCTCATAGTTTTGACACAGCATGGGTTTGTTAAGGGGAAGTCTTATCTGATAAATTTGATTGGATGCTATGATGTGGTCACAACAAGAAGAATTCGATGCAAAGAATAATTTTGATATCATATACTTCGATTTTAGGAAAGCTTTTGATACTGTTCCACATGGACGACTACTGTACAAATTGGAGCAGTATGGCATTAAGAGCAAGTTGCTGCAATGGATGAGCGGGAGAAGACAGAGAGTGGTTATCAATGGACACTACTCTTCATGGACTAATTTTATTAGTGGAATCCCCAAGGGTTGGGTGTTGGGCCCATTGTTGTTTTTGGTATTTATCAATGATATTGATCAAGGTGTATCAGGATTAATGTCTAAATTTGCAGACGATAAGAAGGTTGACAGGGTTGTTAATGACAGTAATGATAACATGTTACTGCAACAGGATCTGGAAAAGTTGAGAAGATGGGCTGAGAGGTGGCAAATGAAATTTAATATTGACAAATGTAAAGTACTGCATATGGGTAGCAGTAACCACAGTGTACCGTATCAACTGGATTGTTCTACACTCAGCGCAGTGGAGAATGAAAAGGATCTGAGGGTAATTGTGCAGCCAGATATGAAGTTTTTGGATCAGTGCAAAAAGGCTGCAAGAGTAGCTCATGGTGTCATGTCAATGATACACAAGAATTTTGCTAGCTGGAATAAGGGGATGATTGTCCCCTTGTATAAGGCAATGGTCAGGCCCCACCTTGAGTATTGTATACAGGTCTGGAGGCCTCATTTTAGGAATCATGTAGAGCTGCTGGAATGAGTACAGAGAAGGGCAATGAGATTGGTGAGTGGTACAAAGGGTTGGTGCTACCAAGAAATGCTAAAGTTCTGCAAATTGCAGCTTCTGGAGACTAGGCACCTGCAAAGTGTTTTTAATTGAGGTGTATAAGGCCTTGAATGGATTGAGCATACTCAATGCTAATGGGATTCTTCCTCTTGCTCAGATTACTCACCTGAAGGAACATAAATTCGAATTGAGGAAAGACAATTGCAGAATAGATGTGCAGAAATTTGCCTTTAGTCAGTGGGTGGTTGATAGTTGGAACAAACTTCCATCTGATGTAGTGGAGGTCAGCCACTTAAATAAGTTCAAGGCAGAAGTAGACAAACATTTGGAATTAATGGATGGGTGAAATGGGAAGGGTGGGTTTTTTTTTTTTTTATTTTGGCTGATGCTATATAAGCTTGCTTTCTTGCATCATATGCTCTGCTAATGCTAATTAGCAGAGCATATGATGCAAGATTTAGTATTTATATAAAACTACTCATATCATATGTCAATCCCTTCTAATCTTGTCTAATCCTATTTTTTTTTTTTACAATATTTCCATTCTATTATGGCAAATGGTAGCTCATGATTGCATCATGGAAAGACTACATAATGAGTCATTATTCCCTAAGGGAAGTCATTCTCTGATGGACCTTGAAATAAGTGTGGGATCACTTGCACTGCACAGATGGACATTATTTTTAAGTCAGAGGCAGTTATGCCTAAGGTACTCAGAAAAGAGGTGGAGGCTGGACTCCAAACTTCTGTGAAATGGGAGCTGTAGAAACAACTGGTGAAGCCTGTTTGCTCTCTTACTAACTCTTTTAAGCTATGGTTTGTATAATAGTATCTCCAATACTAATTGGTGTAACACATCCAGATCATATCTGTGGCCAACAATTTGGGCATTGATGATGACTGCCCTCTCATTTTTGTAGCATACCAGATCAGGCTTTTGAAGTCTACAAGCTGTTCTGTAATGGGGGATCCTTCGAAACTGTCCATTTCTTTTGCGGCAGTCTATTCTCAATGATGTTCATTATGGCATCATGCCTCTCTATTTGCATATAGTGGGGGGCAATAATATCTTTATGCCACATGTGCAATTGTTTCTGTAGACTGGCACCCAGCTCTGCAGGCCCTATCATTAGCTTTCCCTTGTGTTGTTCTGGCAAGGGTAAACAGAGCATTTATTCTAGTTCTTATCAAGTTTATGTAATCATTACCAGACAGAAGCTAAGTGCTATCACTAACCCAACTGTGTTGTGAATTTACTTTATTAGAGGCTTTAAAGGCATTGCCAAATGCAGGAGCCATGAAGAAGATCTTGCCACCTTTGCATAATCTTGGTATTAGAGTCCATCAGTTGAGTGGAGCCTTTTAGTAAGTTATTACTGGCTCTCGACTCATTCTTTACAGTGCCAGTTCAGCTATTTTCCTTATTCCCAATTCCTTTTATATAATGGTATTAACCAATGAAGAGAGAGAATGCCAAGCCCCATCAACTACCTCAGCATGGAAATAAGTTGTTGACACATCCTTAAGTAATCTTAGTCATATTCTGATGGCAGTGGACTTGGATAAGTAATTTATTGAGCCGGCCCACCGTAATACATCTGAATACCAATTTGTTCTTGGTAGCACAAATAGTCTAAGGATGAAGAGGTGTTTTGTGGTTTGAGAGTGGCTTTTTCTAATCTTATCGAGCATGTCTTGTAGATTGTATCCCACTCTTGTTCTACCTCCAGGTGAAAACTGCACCCCCCAGATATATCCACATGGTCTCGATTGAAGAGGATAATAATTCAGTCCTATCTAGTAAGAAGAATTTAGCATCCTGAACCTTGATTTTCTTATCTCGGCCAGACAATACTAAAGACAAAGTCCACAATTTAGAGAGGTTGATGGCCAAGCTTCTTTAGCAGAAGGCATAAGCCTAATATAATAGCCTCTGCAGGCCACCTTTGGTGGTGACCATTAAAATAAGGTAATCAGCAAAGGCCATTGCATTCATCCTCTCTCCTTGCAGATCAAAAGCCACATGAGTTGGTAGCTCTTTTAAGAGCAAGTCCACAACTAAGTTAAACAGCATAGGAGACAGTAGGTAGCCTTGTTGCACACCTAGTGGGCTTGATGGGGTGTTCACGACGGGCAACTTGTAGGCTAGTTGAGCAATTCTCCTGCAAAGACATGATGTAACTTATAAAAGTTTGAGGAAAACCCTTTTTTAATAAAGCCTCAGTCACCACTTGGTAGGATACTGGTCAAAGGCCTTCTGGATGTCAATAGAGGCCAGGTATGTATACCTGGCATCTCTTGACATCAGGTATAAATCTAATCATCTGAGGAGATACCCTCTCTGAGGGAATGAAGGCTCACTGGCAATGGTCAAAGAAAATCACCTTCATAACCATATTAGACAATATCTTATGGGAAAAGTATTACCACTGAGGCCACAGTGATATAGTTTGCAGAGAATAGGCCACAGTTTGTAGAGAATGAAAGGGACTTGGGGGTGGTTGTGCAGGCAGATATGAAGTTCTCTGAGCAGTGCAGACGGGCTGCAAGAGTAGCTCATGGTGTATTGTCAATGATATATAGGAATTTTTCTAGCAGGGAAAAGGTGATTATTCCCTTGTATAAGGCAATGGTCAGGCCACGCCTAGAGTACTGTATACAGGTCTGGAGGCCTAATTTCAAGAAGGATGTAGAGCTGCTGGAACGAGTACAGAGAAGGGCAACAAGATTAGTGAATGGAACAAAGGGGTGCTCTTACGAAGAAAGGCATAAGTTTTGCAAATTATAGAGTCTGGAGACTAGGCACCAGAGAGGTGATCTGATAGAAGTGTATAAAGCCTTGAATGGTTTGAGCATGCTCAATGCTGATGGGATTCTTCCTCTTGCTCAGAATAATCACCTGAGAGGGCATAAATTCAAATTGAGGAAAGACAGATGTAGGATAGACGTGCGGAAATTTGCCTTTAGCCAGCGGGTGGTTGGTTGGTGGAACAGACTTTCATCCCTTGTCGTGGAAGTTGATAGCCTAAATAAGTTTAAGGATCAGCTGGACATGCATTTTGAATGAACAGAGGGGTGAGGTGGAAGTGGTTTTTTAAATTTTTTTTTTTGGCTGATGCTGCATAAGCTTGCTTTCTTGCATCAAATGCCTTTACTAATGCTAATATGTCAGTATTCACCAGGCGAAGTGGAGTTACTCTTCTTAGGTATCAAGATTGTGTAAGCTTTAAGAAGAGATTTAGGCATTGTGTCCAATACAAGAAAGATATGTAAAGAGTATATTAAAGTAGTTAAGTTGGTTCAGATGAAAGTCTGTTCCAACAATCAACTGCTCTCTGGCTGAAAGCAAATTGTTGCACATTTCTCATGCAACCATCCTTTTTCAATTTAAATTATGTTCCCCTACATGAGTGTATCATCAGAGTAAGTGTAAGGATGTCATTAGCATTTAGCTTACTAAAGCCATTTAGAGCTTTAAACACTTCAATTAGGTGTCCCTGTAGGCACCTAGTTTTCAAACACTGCAATTTACAGAAATAAAGTTTTTCTTGGTATGATTGTTTTCGTGCATTTGACTAATTTTGTTGAACTTCTCTGCACCTGTTTCAACAGATCCACATCCTTCCTGAATTGAGGTTTCCACAAGATGTAGCCCAAGCACTGCCATATAGAAAGGGATAAATACTTCTTTGTGTGCCTGCTGCAAAATTCTTATATATTACTGACATAACACCCATGAGCTGTCGTAGCAACCTGTCTCCACTAGTCAGAGATGGGGGTGAACCTTAGGTCATTTTCATTCCTTCACTACTTGAGTGTAATATTGCCCAACTGGTATGGTATTCTGGGATTGCTGATACACATATGCAGTACCTTGCATTTTTCAATGTGAAACCTTTGTCACTTCTCAGCCCATCTGTCTTGTTGCAGTAGCATATCTTGATTCTAGAACTAGGGCCATAAATTTAAATTACAGGAGATGTTTAAACTAGACTGTAGAGTGTTTTCTTTTATCCAGAGAGTTGTTGATTGCTGAAACAAGTTGCTTCTGCAGGAGTTGAGGCTGATAATTGGAAAAAATTCAATGAGGTCAACTGAATAGTTGACTTCTGCCTATCTGATAAAGGAAGTGGATAATTTGGCAATTTCTTTATCTACCTTTTCCTATTTTTTGGCTCATGCTGCAAAAGCCTGTGGCTTCCTTGCACTACTAATACTGCCATAAACCGCCCTGCCAACCTTTGTGACTGGATTGCAGACTAGCTTTACTAACAATTTAAGGTAGTATATAAATACTATTACTATGTGTAATTGTTGCGTAGTTTATACATCATTTGCAGGTTGCTTTTTTTTTTTTTCATGCTCTTTCTATAACAAATTTATGCTGTGATTTCCCTGTAACGGCATTCCTGTCAAGATAATTATCCTATGCATTTTTTCTGTAACAATAGTCTGATCAGTTCTTCTGATATGTATTTGGTTTAAATCTTGAACAATATGTTTTAATTTGTATAAAAAAGCTAACAGTCACTACAGTTACTTCCTCAAATACTGCCCATTTGGAATTTAGAAACCAAGATGATTATAGAGACCTTCATGAGAGAAAAATCTCTTCCCTTTACCCTGTCAAGGATAAAGGGATTTTGTCTTCAAGTTAATTGCACATCAGCCACTATGATCACAGCCACCTAGAAGTTCCTTTATAGCTTCTTAATGCATGAAAAGTGTTAGAGTGATGACAAGTTCTAGTCGATATCGGAAAAAAAAAGTTTAACTGCCCCATTATATGAATTCTGATTTACTGGCCCACTTTAATTGTCCATATTGTTGTTTATTATATTCCTCACAGTCATTCGATCTAACATACACTTACTCTAATTTTTGTTTTCCTAGTGCTTATATCACACCAAGCTGACTAAAAATTACAATGGCCACCCATGTCAACTGAGTGCATGGATGGCCACTGTAAACTTTAGATTCTATGTGCTTCTTTACCAAGAGCATTCTCCCACCCAGTGGCAGCTCGTGACTCTGATGTTTGGGGGTGTGGCAGCTTAAAGTTACATTAAATTGCCTTGGTTAATAACTTTTTCATTCAAGTTTAGTGCACTGCTGACCCAGCTTTTCTCTATTGAAAGCATTGCTTGAGCGTTTAGTCTTTCCTGATTCATAGTGCTCCTTAAAAATGTTTTTATTCTTTTTAATGTCGAATGGCAGCATTCGGGCTCTGAAGTAGTCATCGGAATGGTCAAAAGAACTTTTATGAGTTTTGTAAGTTCACCAAGAACTTCAGCTAGATTATTTTCTGAAATAAATTTTAGCAAGTCAGTTAATTTGCAATAACTGTGTAGATCATGTCTGTTATAGGAAACTTGTAATTCCGTAAGAAGTTTTTCTCTTTCAATCATGGGATATGCCTCAGTAGTCTTCCGTACCTCTTTGATGGGCATTTTCATACAAAAATAACAATGTTCTTCTTCTTAAACAATTTAGCAGCAATTAATTCCTTTGTAAAAGAATATCTCTCACCTATGTCAGCACTTATATAGTAGCATACTTCCTTCGCTTCAATCATGAGTGTTTTTGAACGATTTTCACAGTACATTGAAATCCTAATTTTTAGAATGGCATTCTTAAAGTTTCCTATATATTCATGTATTTTAACTATCTCAATTTCTCGAGATTGCATTTGATTATAAATAACTTCCAAGTGAGACATTATCTGATGGAAAAGTTCTAACCAGAACTCGAATTTTTCATTACTCAAGATGCGCAAAATTCCAGTTGCTTCTGAAATCATCTTATCTGCGTTTGCTATCACTTGTAGTTCCTCCATACACTTTTTTAAGGAATCAAAATTTTCACAAATGCTGTTCACGGTGCGTATATTGAAGTTCCATCTTGTAGGAAAAGGTCAGGCACCACAGCTGTCCATATGCTTTCTGAGACCGGAGAGACGCTGTGGTGATCTCGAGAAAAATGCTGGTATCGACATGAGGTTTGAAAAGAATATTCTTGAATTTTAGGTACTACTTGCTGCATTTCTCATCATCAGATTGAGTTGGTGTGCACAGCAGTGAATAAAATGTGCATTTTTGTACACTTATTTTATTTTAGCCTGAACTCCCCCTTCCTTGCCTTTCATCACACTTGCACCATCAAATGTCGGAGCAACCAGGTTGTTGAATATTTCCTTTGAGGATTATGTCTAACTGATCTAGAATGCACTTCGATATTCCGTCTGCCATTTGGTTTTCCGGAGTGAAAAAACCCCAAAAATATCTCCATTCAGTTCACATCTCAGAACAATTACCATTTGTATATGTTCTGAAACATCTGTTGTGTCATCAGCCATGACAGCTACGAATGAAGCTGCTTTAATTTCTCTTTTTATTTCATCCTGGCATATTTGCAGCAAACAGTCAAGAATATCATTCTGAATAGTTTTGAAATGCTTTTAAATGGTTCTTTAAATTGCAATCTAATGTACAGGCGAAATTTATTAATCCTCTGATTTTTATTAATCCTGGATTTTTAGAATTGTTTTTTTCATCATATCCACATAAAAGAATTTCGAACTGTCCACAAAATTTAATGCAGTCTTTAGATAATATTTCAGATAATTCCTCATAATTCTTGGTAACCTTTCTGTTATGTTTGCAGAGCGAACATCTGTAGGCCTCACTAAGCTGATCTTTAATATTTACGCTTCCTAAAAGCAATAGTGAAATCACACTGGCAGAGGTGAAAGTGATTCTTGCACTGCTTCTATTGGAATGAGCAGCAGCCTAGAAAACAAGATGCAGGGTATTTCAGAGACTGCTAGGAGTCATTGAGGTACAAGTAAACAGAGGGTTGTGTTAGGGTAGCTAAGAATAGGAACAGGTGCATGTATACTTGCATGTACATCAATGCTAGGAGTTTGGTAAATAATTTTGATGAATTTGAGGTGTTGGTAAAAAAAATCAAAGGCAGATATTGTTGAGATATCAGAGATGTGGTGTCACACAGATATAAGGAATGCAGAACTGGAATTTGGGGAGTACAATGTGTACATAAAGGATAGACAGGGTAGGAAGGGAGGAGGGTTTATGCTATTAGTTAAGAAACACATAAAATCCAAGGAAGTGAAGCCAGTTGACATCGCTGGACAGTGCAGTGTCAAGCCAGTTTGGTGTGACATAAGTATTGGGAGATCAAAATTGAGAGGAGGAGTGTGCTATAGGCCTAATGACTCTGATGAGTATAATAAGAAACTGTACAGGAAATAGACTGGGCCAGTAAATTAGAGTGTCTTATAATGGAGGATTTTAATTTCCTCGATATTGACTGGAATTTGTGGGTTGGTTACTCATACACTAGGAAGGCTTTTGTGGATTTATTGGATGATTGTTTTCTACATCAGCATGTTCAGGAGGCAAAGAGAGGGAGTAATACTCTTAATCTGATTATCAGTAGTGATTCTTCATGCATTAAGAATCTGCAGATAAAGGAACCACAAGGTGGCAGTGATCACAGTGTGCTGAAGTGGGATTTACTCAAAGAGGTAACTACAATCAGGGGTAAAGGGAAGGGTTTTTGCTTGTAAAGGCGACTACAATGGTCTGAGACAGTATTTAAATTCTATACAGTGGGACCAACTGACGATATTACCAACAGCAAATTCAAAATGGGAAGCATTCAAAGAATTTATATTGGAAATTACTAGGCTTTACATACCAACTAAGAAATATTTTCAAGTTTTAGGCCTAAATGGATGTCGGATGAACTAATGAGACATATGGCAGAGAAGAAAAATGCTTGGGATACATAGAAATTAATGGGTGACACGGAAGCCTATGATAGATATAAGCTGATCTGTAACAAAGTCACAAAGGAGATTAGGCAGGCAAAGGCAGATTAGAGAAATCCTTGGCAAAGGATGCAAAGAAAAACAAAAAGAGTTCTTTACCTATCTAAACTCTAGAAGGAAAGGGATGAATCAGATTGGTTCACTGGATATTGATGGTTCAACGTTGATGATCCTGCTCAGGTGGCTAACAAACTAAATGAGTATTTTGCATCTACATTCACACATGAGGAGTTATTCAGGAAGGGGAATGCCAGAGGTGAAGTAAACTCTGACAGTGAGCTAGATGATTTTGTAATAACTGAGAGGAAAGTGGAGGAGAAATTGTTGAGGATAAACATAAAAAAGGCACCTGGGGTGGATGGGATCTATCCAGTTATATTAAAGGAGGCAGCAAAGGAAGCAAGCAAACCCTTAACCATAATTATGAGAGCTTCTTTGGACTCAGGGGAGGTAGCCATAGACTGGAGATGTGCAAATGTGACCCCAATTCACAAAGGAGGATCAAAGGCCGACAAAAGTAATTATAGACCTGTGAGTTTAACTTCTGTTCCAGTAAAATTAATGGAGGCACTGGTTAAAGAAGCACTGCAGGATCATCAAGACAAGACTTCAGTTACAGCATGGTTTTGTTAAGGGAAAGTCTTGCCTGACCAATTTGATTGGATACTATGATGCAGTCACAAAAGAATTGGATGCAGGGAATAACTTTGATATTATAAATTTGGATCTTAGAAAGGCTTTTGCTACTGTTGCACATGGAAGACTGCTGCACAAATTGGAGCAGTGTAGCATTGTAGGCAAATGCTGCTATGGATAAAGGGATGGTTGAGGGGGAGAAGACAGAGAGTGGTAATCAATGGACACTGCTCATCGTAGACTAATGTTAATAGTGGAGTCCCCCAGGGTTCAGTGTTGGGTCCATTGTTAGTTTCCTGTATTTATAAATGATATTGATGATGGTATATCAAGCTTAATGTCCAAGTTTGCAGACGATACAAAGGTTGGCAGGGTTGTTAAGGACACTACTGACAGTATGCTGCTGCAACAGGATCTGTAAAGGTTGAGCAAATGGGCTGAGAGGTGGCAAATGAAGTTTAACATTGACAAATGTAAAGTAATGCTTATGGGAAACAGTAAACCCAGCGTAACGTTCAACTCTGCAGTACTACACTGACACTGGTAGAGAATGAAAACGACCTGGGGGTAATTGGTTAGGCAGATATGATGTTTGCTGAGCAGTGCAGATGGTCTGCAAGAGTAGCTCATGGTGTCTTGTCAATGATATACCGGAATTTTTCTAGCAGGGATAAGAAGGTGATTATTCCCTTGTTTAAGGCAATGGTCAGGCCCCGCCTTGAGTACTGGATACAGGTCTGGAGGCCTCATTTTAAGAAGGATGTAGAGCTGTAGGAATGAGTACAGAGAAGGGCAACAAGATTAGTGAATGGAACAAAGGGTTGCTCCTACGAAGAAAGACTTAAGTTTTGCAAATTACAGTGTCTGGAGAGTAGGCACCTGCGAGGTGATCTGATTGAGGTGTATAAAGCCTTGAATGATTTGAGCATGCTCAGTGCTGAGGGAATTCTTCCTCACCTGAGAGAACATAAATTCAAATTGAGGAAAGACAGATGTAGGATAGATGTGCGGATGTTTGCCTTTAGCCAGCAGGTATTTGATTGGTGGAACAGACTTCCATCCTTTGTTGTGGAAGTTGATAGCCTAAATAAATTTGGGGCTGAACTGGACAAGTATTTTGAATGAATGGAGGGGTGAAGCGTTCTTTTTTTTTTTTGGGCTGATGCTGCATAAGCTTGCTTTCTCGCATCATATGCCTGTACTAATGCTACTGCTAATTATCAATATGTTTCTACGAACTCTCATGTTTTAGAGTTTTTTCTTTCATTCTGTTGATGTTTGTAAAGCCACTTTTTATCCATGTTAAGTCACCTCTGAACAGTAAACATTGAAAACAAAACAATGCATTTTTAACTTCACAACCGCAAAGTCAACCTTTCCTTTGGTACCATTCAGTTTTAAAACTGCAACTATATTTCTTGTTATTACTTATTCCCCGCTGAGAAATTTGAATCTTTATTGTGGAACGGCCTTCTTTTTTAATCACATTTTTTTCTTGGAGAGATAATTGTGAAAAACTAAGTTGCTGAAGTTTATTCACTGTCACACAATTTACTTCATGGGGAAGCATGGAGGCCATGATCGAATCAAATTTCACAAAATCTTGTGTTGTAGAAATAATGTTTTACTTACACATTGCCTCATAATATAACTTCAACTTATCAAGTTCAAGCTCAATTCAGCTGTAATCACATAAGTACACTATTGAATGTTGAGTATTGACTTAACACTGATATTATTTAGTACTTAATGGGAATTCGGGTGAATAACAAAAAAATACCGACAATGTGGCTACACACCCATCATGGTCAACGATGAAATCTTCACTGCATGCTTTACAGTGACTTTGATTAATTTCACCAGTAAAAAATGCATATTGGCAAGTTGCCAATGGCAACCAACTACCAGATATTCACTGGAATACAAAATGTGTCACTGCCTGGCACACAGTGAGGCCTATGGTTAATTAAACTTCAAAGTTGGAAACAATTTCGTGTTTTTATTCATTTATTATTTAAATGATTACTGGAAATAGAGGATGCACATACTATATGCAGGTCCTGTTAATAAAAATATTCATTTTGTGTTGCATTGTTCTTCACAAAATTTCACATAACTCCGTTCACTGCATATCTAGATTTAAATAGCTGGGGGTGCCTTAGTGCCTATGGATGAGCCACCCATATCCTGTCTTGTCCTGTCGCTCCTTTCTGTTCATATTATATTCACCATATTCAAATTCTGCTTAAGTATTCAAATACTGCCTTTTTATTTATTCACCAATACTTAATTTACCAAATTTATTTACTACTCTGCTTCTATCATTAATGCCTGTTTGTGCTTGGAAGTAACCCTAGCACAGCTCATATATATTTACTTGTACCCCAAGAGAACACTAAGGAGGCCTTGCAATCCTTCACACCTTCCTTTACAGGTTGCATATTCTAACAGAAGTAACATAAGAATCAATTTCATCTGTTTATAGCTGCCAATAATCAAAGGGGGGGTCACTATTTAGACTTTAATAGTTCACAATTTTTTTTTTTTTAAATGAATATCAAAAGGCTCAAGCTAATGGGAATGCTGTGGCTCAGAGGAGAACTGAGGGGGGCAGTTGTCCTCTGAATCACAGCCTTTTAAGATGCACTATTTGCTTGATGTTTGCGGAGCAGTCAGGTATGGGACATGATACTGCCATGGGGGGATGTCTTTGTATGTGCGCGATGCAAGGAGTGTAAGGAAATCGGGCGTCAACTCAGCATTGTTATGGGCCTATATGAGAGATTGAAGAACAGGGTGGATGCCCTCGAAGGATTACAAGTGAGGGGCCCCTCAAGCTCTCAGCTGCCCACACCAATGCCAGAGCTTGCACTTGGTCATCGCGCAACACAGCGGCAGCCCCCAAGGCACAATGAGCTGGTCCCAAAGGAACTAGTAGTTGTTGGTGACTCTATTGTCAGGGAAATGGGAAACATGCTTTGTAAAAAGGATAGGTGGAACAGGACCAGGGTATGTCTGCCAGGGGCAAAGGTTGATGAGTTTTAGAGCAGATATCATCTTTTAAGGGCACAAAAGGTGATATAGTTGTACACGTTGGCACTAATGATATTAAGAGTAGGAGACCGGCAGAATTACTTAACAAGTACAGGTCACTGATGAAAAAAAGCCGTGAATTAGGGTTGAATTTGAAAGTGTCTGCAATTCTGCCCAGACACAATAGGAGGGAGTATATGATGAGAGCCCTGTCGATCAATTCGGCCCTGGAAAGATTGTGCAGGGCTCAAGGGGTAGAATTTTTTTCAGCCTGGTCTGTACTTGTTAACAGGAGAGACTGCTTCTACAGGGATGGGATACACTTAAATAGAAAGGGTGCAAGAATGTTTGCTGATGCTATCGAGGCAGTGTTAGGAGGGTTGGAAAACTGCTAGATTGGGGGGATACAAGGACTAATAGATTAACAGTAGCCACTGGCAGAGGAGAAAGTGATCCTTGCACTGCTTCTATTGGAATGAGCAGCAGCCTGGAAAATAAGATGCAGGATATTTCAGAGACTGCTGGGAATCATTGGGGTACAAGTAAACACATGGGTTGTGTTAGGGTGGCTAAGAGGAAGAGCAGGTGCATGTATACTTGCGTGTACACCAATGATAGGAGTCTAGTAAATAAATTTGAGGTATTGCTCAAAACATCAAAGGTAGATATTGTTGGGATTTCAGAGACGTGGTGTCACACAGATATAAGGAATGCAGAACTGGAATTTGGGGAGTACGATGTCTACAGAAAGGATAGACAGGATAGGAAGGGAGGAGTGGTTATGCTATTAGTTAAGAAACACATAAAATCCAAGGAAGTGAAGCCAGTCGACATCGCTGGACAGTGCAGTGTCGAGTCAGTTTGGAGTGACATAAGCATTGGGAGATAAAAATTGAGAGTAGGAGTGTGCTATAGGCCTACTGACTCTGATGAGTATAATAAGAAACTGTACAGAGAAATAGAGTGGGCCAGTAAATCAGAGAGTCTTATTATGGGGGATTTTAATTTCCCAGATATTGACTGGAATTTGGGGGCTGGTCACTCACACACTAGCAGGGCTTTTGTGGATTTATTGGATGATTGTTTTCTACATCAGCATGTTCGGGAGGCAACTAGAGGGAGTAATACTCTTGATTTGATTATCAGTAGTGATTCTTCATGCATTAAGAATCTGCAGATAAATGAACCACTAGGTGGCAGTGATCACAGTGTTCTGAAGTGGGATTTACTCAAAGAGGTAACTACCATTAGGGGTAAAGGGAAGGGGTATTGCTTTCGTAAAAGCGACTACGGTGGACTGAGACAGTATTTAAATTCTATACAGTGGGATCAACTGATGATGTTACCAACAGCAAATGCAAAATGGGAAGCATTCAAAGAACTTATCTTGGAAGCTACTAGGCTTTACATACCAACTAAGAAATATTGTTCAAGGTTTAGGCCTAAATGGATGTCAGATGAACTAATGAGGCATATGGCAGAGAAGAAAAATGCATGGGATACATACAAATTAACACGTGACACAGAAGCCTATGATAGATACAAGTTGATCTGTAACCAAGTTACAAAGGAGGTTAGGCAGGCGAAGTCAGATTACGAGAAATCCTTGGCAAAGGATGCGAAGAAAAACAGCAAAGAGTTCTTTACTTATGTAAACTCTAGAAGGAAGGGGATGAATCAGATTGGTCCACTTGATATCGATGGGTCAACTGTTGATGATCCTGCTCAGGTAGCTAACAAACTAAATGAATATTTTGCATCGACATTCACACATGAGGAGTTATTCAGCGAGGGGAATGCCAGAGGTGTATTCAACTCTGGCAGTAAGCTAGAGAATCTAGTAATAACAGAGTAAAGTGGAGGAGAAATTGTTGAAGATAAACACAAGAAAGGCACCTGGGGTGGATGGAATCTATCCAGTTATATTAAAGGAGGCAGCAATGGAAGTAAGCAAACCCTTAGCCATAATTATGAGAGCTTCCTTGGACTCAGGGGAGGTACCTATGGACTGGAGATGTGCAAATGTGACCCCAATTCACAAAGGAGGATCAAAGGCTGACACAAGTAATTATAGACCTTTGTAATTATAGACCTTTATCAACCTTGGTTTGAGCATGCTCAATGCTGATGGGATTCTTCCTCTTGCTCAGAATAATCACCTGAGCGGGCATAAATTCAAATTGAGGAAAGACAAATGTAGGATAGATGTGCAGAAATTTGCCTTTAGACAGCGGGTGGTTGGTAGGTGGAACAGACTTCCATCCCTTGTCGTGGAAGTTGATAGCCTAAATAAGTTTAAGGCTCGGCTGGTCAGGTATTTCGAACGAACAGAGGGGTGAAGTGGAAGTGGTTATTTTTTATTTATTTATTTTACTTCAATTTTTTTGGCTGATGCTGCATAAGCTTGCTTTCTTGCATCAAATGCCTCTGCTAATGCTAATATTACATTATAATCTAAATTGTATTTTTGGCTATAAATTATAAATGGAATGATAGACTTTTTTTTCTTTTTGATTCCAAAATGTACTTTATGTGTTCACTGCATGTTACAAAATCCATATATTAAAATGTCTACAATTATTTATTATTCTTTTCTTCAAGGATAGGGTGGGTGGTGATAAGACTTGCAAGAAGGTGCTTCACAAACATGTAGCATTCCTGAGTATCAGCAAACATTCTTATCCCATCTCTGTTAATACCATTTTTCCTGTCAACAAGCACAGATCATGCTAAGAAAAATTCTACCTAATGAGCCTTGACTAATCTTTCCAAAACTGAATTAATTGATAAAGGTCGCATCGTATACTCCTATCATGTCTAGGAAAATTTTTGACACTTTCAGATTTAATACAACTTGCAGCGTTTCTCAACATTGCCCTGTTTGTTTGTTTGTTAGTTATTTGGTTTTTAGGAGCATTAGCAACTAAGGCCATATTGCTCTAGGGATATGCGGTGGTCATTCCCTGACCTTTCCGCATCCTCCGTATTTGGTGGTGATGGGCTCGAACCCCGGTCTAATCAAGAAGCGTGTGCTACGCACTGCTGCTCCTTCCCACCTGGCTACGGAGGCAACATTGCCCTAATATCTTCTATTTGCCTTCTTATTTCCTTAAAATATGACAGCCATTCTACATCATTACTTTTGCCTATAATATCATTAACTTTTGTGCCAAGGACAAAAGTTTGCACAATATATTTTCTATTTCCCTGAAAACAGTCACTGACATTAGATATTTTCTACTTTGACAATGCTCTCGTCATGTACTCTGGACAGAGGATAGAGAGAAATTCAATAGAGCAAATGGTGTGGGAATCAAAATGAAGAGGGAAAATCTGTATTAGAATAAATAGGAAAATGAAATGCAGGCACATTAACAGGAAGGAGTGCAAGGCTAGAACAGATTTTGAAAGGGTGGAGGAAGAATTGTCTGTGTACATGAAAAAAGTTGAAAGGGGAAAAAGCTAAAGGATATTGGAGAAGGATATAAACTGATATATATGGGGTGCAGATAGGAAGAATGGTGTTCATATTATTTTAGATAATAAAATGAAAGTGGTGTGGTGGAAACAGAAAGGAAGAGTAACAGATTGATAATGATAAAACTGGTGATAGGAGCAGAAGTTAAATAAGCACTTATAACTGAATTTGGAACCCTCTATATATGTAAATAAAAAATCATGTCACGAGAATTTACTCACGAAGTAAACCGACAAATGAAAATCAAACTAGAACCTTAATTTTTTGACCATTATATTGTCATATCTTAAAGTTGATAAAAAAATATTTTTGAAAATTTAACTTCATGGAAACACATTTGAAAATATGCACAGGTAAATGTTGGGAGTTAGTACTCTAATTATAACTTTTGTATTCTTTTTCAATAATCGATATGTAAAACAGTACTTTAAATCTTAGCCAGCGGTATTCTACGTTAGGTCAACTTTTTCATCAGTAGTCTCACATTGAAATATGAGACTGCTGATGAAAAAGTATAGAGAGAAAAGAAAGGACTTGCACACTGTTTTTATTTAGCTTGATAAAGCTTACAATAGAGTTCCAAGAGAGACTGTTATGGAGAAGGTTAGTGCCTTGAGGCTATATGCAAATTATAAAAGAGTATGAGAGTACATTTATTAGAATAAGAAATGATTGTGGAGAGAGGGTAATGAGTTGTTAGTGAGGACAAATGCATTAGAATTCTGTCTGCACTCTTTTTTTTGGAATAATTTTCAATGGTGTATATGTTTATTGATAATGTGGTACTGACTGATCAGTCAAGGGGATTGGTGAACAGAACATTAAAGGATTGGTGGAATGTGTTGAAAGGGAATGGATTGAGGACCAGTCCGGAATATCTGAAATGCAGTTTTGGAAATTGGACTTGGGAGGAAGATATAGCATTAAGGACAGGGGAGCCAGATGGTTTGAACAAGTCAAGAAAATGAGGCTGGATGAATCAGTAAATAGGATCCTGAATTTGTAGGTGAGAGGGTAAGAGTGGGGACACAGATGGAGGTTGTGGAAAGGGTTATGGAGAATAGAGGACATGATAGGACAACAGAAATTAATGGCACAGAAGGACACCAAAAGCTGACCAAATAGATGGGAGTAAGCTATGGAAGAAAAGTATTTATAGTTTATGTACAATTCCTCATGCAATATGCTATATTTTTATTTAAAGAAATAGCCTTGGGCAGCACTAGGTTTGACATTGGGTCCTACTACCTTCAAATAGCAGTCTTGCTTTGCCAACCACTAGTCTCACATGCAGAGTGCAATTAAATGTGATATTCTACCTATTACTTCTCTTATGTATGCCACTTAATTTTTTTTTTCTTTTATGAAAACCCCAAAGGTATCAAAACCTATAGTACTTAGTACTGTGCATGGGTTGAAGGAGAAGTATGGGGCAAGGGGATGCCGGAAACTTTGCTCTAGAGACTAAACATGGGTTTCACCACTTCAAGCCTCCAATAAGCAAAGTGGTGATATTTCACCGGTTGATGAAAGTCATACTGCTCTTGTGTATTTCACTATTTCTATTATGTTATTCAGCTACAATATTTACTTTTCCAAATATATTTCAGACATATCCTCTGCATCACATGTTAGCTATTTTGAGATATATGGATGATAGAGAGCAATTTTTTCCTGAGTACACTTGCTTGGTTTTGCATGGTTCGTGATTTGTGTTTTCTCCATGTAATTTTTTGATTATGCCAGTAAAACAGTGGGACATCACAAAGTATTCTAAATTCTTTTCATCTAATTCCTTGAAGACTATCATTATAATAACAAGGTCTGGCTCTATTTGACTTTATGTTAGTCTATACAGCCCAAGTCAGAGTGTAGGTGTTTCCTTTCTCAATATGCATTCTTGTGAATATTACCATTATTCATCAAAGAATAATACTGTTCAATTATCAACTATATAAAACAGAACTGAATACCATTCTTTGTTTTTTCTTTCTCAAGTGGTAAGAAAAACAAAGTGATTAGCAGATGACTTCCTATTGCTTGTGCGGGTCTCTAAATTTTCATTTTGGTGAGGTATCTGAAAATCTCATGGGAAGGTAAATTTAAAAAAAATTGTCTATGGGACAGAGTCAAAGTCTATGCATATGCATTTCAGGATGCCACAGAATTTCAGTGATTCTCAGCTAGTATGGTAGTATTTCACTTTTGGTATCTTGACATCATTCCAATTTAGAAGGATTACATTGATCTGTTTTACAGCTGTTTCAAAGCAGATTTCTTTTTTTAATCCTTAGGTATCATTAACACATTTACAGCCGTAATGCAAACTTGAATCAAAACAAACTGCAGTTTTTGCACATAAATGCAAATATACATCTATTCAAATACAGTCAATAAATGAATGCTGTAATAGGAAGGGCCCATGAAATAAACAACTCAGAGGTGGAACTGATGGAACCATGGGCTTTTGCATAGCATCAATTTCAGTCTAGAAAGCACTATAAAAGCTGTATACTTGGTTCACAGTTTCATATGTTTTTTACTTATGCTGAAGTTATTTTATCTAATTTAGTACTTTTTCTTTTGCTTATGTTTAAGTTATTTTATCTAATTTAGTATTTTCCACAACAAGAAAAGGTAAATTTTTTTTAAAGATTATGCTTACTGAATTTTAATTCTTTAGTTTGTGAAAACAAAATATCATCCTTAGTGTGTGACTATTGATAAAGTTTTGTGTAAAAATGTTTTCCTATAAAATTTTACCCTAAAGGGTTGTTATAGTGGACCTACAACCTGGAACATCAGGACTGAAAAGGGAACTGGGATGGAGAGTACGTTGAAGATGATGACATTGAATCAGCTCTTCATAATATACTATCTGATACTGAAATAAAATTCTATTCAAATGATGTGGATTCTGAACCTTGTTTAAATGCATCTGTTGATATTAGAATGCTACAAACAACAGATTCCAGTATTACTTGGAATGACAATTCTTGACAGATGAGATCATTTACTAAAAAGCAGTGACTGCTTGTTCCAGTGCCCCAAGGCAACATAAAGTACCCTTGCAAATATAAGCTGCAGAAAACGTGTTAATGGGTCCATAACTATGGTGGTAAAAGAGTTCTGCCCATTATTATAGTTCCCCAAGTATTTTTCTATAGGGAGGACTATTGATACGTTTTCCTCAGTCTTGCAGGGCTTGCCACAGGCTTATGTTAGTTTGGATTTTTCCCAAATGTGCACATGTTGATTTTTCCTCATAATGATTTTAATTGGTGACATATTATTAATAATGTAATAAAGGATAACAATAACCACATTTTTAAGAAAGCAGTGAAGAGCTGCCTGCATCAATAAAAGGCAGATAAACAAATTTAGCCATACAAAGAGCAACAAAAAAAGAATGGCATTTAACTGAGCCTAAAGATTTCATCCTAAATTTAAACAGTTTTTTTTTTTTTTTCTTTTAAGATCCTAATCCTATACAAAGGTTGTAAATTTGTCATTTTCAACAAAAAATTACATTTACTAGGATATTAAGAAAGGATAAAATAGCAACACTAATTATTTCAATAATAATATTATTGAAACAATATTTTCAATATTTTTTAATAATTAAGCCACCAAAGAAAAATTTCTATTTCAGATATTTTGAATGGTCTTAAACTTGTTAATAGTAATTAATTTACTAAATATTAATGCATGATGGATGGTTTCTTATAAAGCTTTGATTATGTCATAAATTTCTAGATTTCATTTTTATTCAGATAATGTGTTGTTTCTATAGTTTATAATAATTAACATGCTGATTCCCACATTATAGCAATGTAAATTTTGTTATATCACTAGACAATACAAACAGTGACATGCATATTAGCAAACAATGCATTTGTGATCTAAATGCACCAAGGAATGTTTAAAAATAGTAATGAAACTAGGGTAATTCACTTTACCTGGGCAGAAGTGCCAGTAGCAGACCTAGTGGGCTTATGATTAAATAATAAATAAAAGTTAGTATAATTGAGTATATATTATGGAGCGAGCCTTGTGGCTTCAGAAATAATATTTAACCTTCCCAGTTTACAATATATTACTTTAAAACAAAAGTTTTTAGTTGATTCCAAATTTCCCAGGTTAAAAAAAAAAAAAAAAAAAAAACACACACACTAAAACTTCAACAAAATTGTTTTCTAAAGTTCAAAAGCTTCTGCCAGAAGTGAAGAGGAATGAGTTATTGCAGTTTAGTCCGATAATATTTTTGATCACTTTATTACACAGTTTAGAAAGAAAAAAAAAAAAAAAGAAGAAATAAACTTGCTTGAAAATTGCAAAAAACAAATATCATAAATTTCATTTACTTTTCAGGAAATATAACACTATAACTGGAAAACCCGAATATATTTTTTGTATATAATTAGATTTTATTTGTTTTTAGAGGATATGTCATTATTACATTCTTAACTAAAAGATCTGATAATGAATTATCATAATGATCAGTATTTGAAATAAAAATTAAATTTTATTATTAACTTACTGAATGGATTTCACCAGAAGTTCATTAGAATTATTCATTTTTATTTTTTATGCACTATCATTAACACAATTAAGACCAGTTCTTGTGTAAAATAAACACATAACCTGACAGAAATGATTGACAACTCATCTGCTCTTACATTTTCCTGTTTATGTTATTCCTTTTAAGCACTCAGACCAGTTGTTTTCAACCAGTTTTGTGAAACCCAGAGATAGTACAAAGCGGGTTTTGAGAGTTCCATGTATTTGATTTATTTATTATTATTTTTTTATTATTGTAGTGTTTATTCCAATTTAATTAGTATACATATATTTAATATTTAATTAGTATACATTTCTGATGCGCTTGCACTATATTTATACATAGTCTATACATATATTACTATTATTAAAGCTAATGAGGATTCTGCAGAAAATCTGGAGTTGCAAAATGGTTCCACAGCCAAAAATATACCGAAGCCATTTAACTATATGGTGCACAAGTTTCTGAATTCTTAGTAGTAAATAGGGTTACATAATTATGTCATAATTAAGAGCCTAATCTTCAGCTAAGAACAAGTAAAAAACCAGTATGCATGTGGCTCCTTCCATTTTATTTTATTTTTTTTTTTGCTTTTCACGTTTCACTTATTAGCAGTAGTAGCGACATATGATGCAAGAAAGCAAGCTTATACAGTATCAGCCAAAAAAAAAAAGAAAAGTTCCTATTTCGCTTATCCATTTCCTCCAAACGTTTGTCCAGTTCTTCCTAGAATCTATTTAAGCTATCAAACTTCCACAACAGTACATGGAAGTTTGTTCCAGCAATCAACCACTTGCTGGCTAAAAGCACATTTATTCTGCAACTGTCTTTCCTCAATTTGAATTTATGACCCCTCAAGTGCACTATTGAGAAAGGGAAGCATCCCATCAGCATCAAACCATTCAGAGCCTTATACACAGATCACCTCGCAGGTGCCTAGTCTCCAGATGCTGCAATTTGCAAAACTGGAGCCTTTCTTGGTAAGAGCACCACTTTGTTCCCCTCAGCAATCTCATTACTCTTCTCTGTACTCATTCCAGCAGTTCTACATCCTTAATAAATTGAACCCTCCAGACCTGTATGCAGTATCAAGGTGTGGCCTGACCATTGCCTTATACAAAGGGATAATCATTTCCTTATCCCTGCAGGAAAACTTTGTGTATATCACTGAAAGACCCCATGAGCTGCTCTGGTAGCTTGTCTGCACTGCGCTGAAAACTTCATATCTGGCTGCACAATTACACCAGGTCTTTTTCATTCTCCACTACCCTGAGTGTAGTACTTCACATTTCTCTGGAGTTACTGCTATCCATATGCAGTACTTTGAATTTGTTAAATGTTAAACTTCAGTTGCTACCTCTCAGCCCAACTTTTCCAGATCTTGTTGCAGCAGCATACCGTAACAATCCTGCCAACCTTTGTATTAGCAAAGCACAAAAGCTAAAACCAAGAAATTGATGATTTTATGAATTTCATTTAAATGCATTTTATTTATCATTTAAATCATAACATTGTGACAAATCAGCAAACAAACCTGTATAATTAAGATATTGATAAAAAATAATTATACTGGAAGTGCAATCGTAGTTAAATATTATCAGAAGTGGCCCCAGGTCTATCAGCGCTCTGTGAGAGATTTTTTGGTGCACCCTCTCCGACTTGAAATTTACAGCAAATCAGTATAATTTTCAGGGCATTTTGTGCCCCCTAAATTTTGGCACCCTCCTTGGGGGAACTGATTCATCATGCTTTAAACTGGCCCTGAATATTATAATATATTAAAAGCTTAATTTGCATTCTGAACATAATCAGTTTTCAGTATAAATGCATCAGGCAAGGTTCAACATGCATTCTTATTCTAGGTAGAGTTGAGAAAATTAACTGAAGAACTAGACTAAATTTAAGGAAGAACTAGACAAACTACTGGAGGGAATGGATAGGTGAAATGGAATTTTTAAGTTTTTTTTTTTTTTTTTTTTTTTTGGATGATACTATTTAAGCTTGCTTTCTTGCATCATTTGTTCACTATTATTATTTTTTTTTTTTTTTTTTGTCCTCGCCTTTTCCCATTATTATATGGTGTCAGCATTTTTATTGTTTTGGCATGCAATTTTTACGGCCGAATGCCCTTCCTGGCGCCAACCCTCACCCTTTATCTGGGATGGGAACATGCGGTGGTCATTCCTGACCTGCCGCATCCTCCGTATTTGGTGAGTATGGGCTCGAACCCCGGTCTAATCAAGAAGCGTGTGCTATGCACTACTGCTCCTGCCCACCTGGCTACGGAGGTGCCATTTGTTCACTATTAATAATAATACTAAAATTCAGCTGCAGCTGCATTCAACTAGGGTAGATGATTGAAGGAGATAACGAAAATATTCAAAACGATTTTCGAAAAATCGTTTTGAATATTTTCGTTAGATTCTTTTAATTGCGTTAATTTGATTTTTAATTGTTTTAAATTGATTTGAATTGTTTAAATTGATTTGAATTGTGTTAAATTGATTATTTAATTATTTATATTTTACTCTAATGTACCGGTAAGTTGTCGATTTTTTCGGTTTTTCCGTTTTAATTTCTGGAGGGTATCATACGGAAGTGTTCTACGTACTATATTGTAGTAGACATAAAAATTTATGCATTTTTCTAAAACTAGATGTCCACAGTTGTGGCTCTTTTTTTTTTTTTTTTTTTTTTTATCTGCAACAGTTTATTATTGATTTGAGTTTGCTAGAGGTGAGACCATTGTTGCCTGCATGTTTTTTTAATAATGGAGTCAGGATGTTTAGCAGCATCATCCGCACATTCATTACTTGGAATGCCGACATGACCAGGAATCCAGCAGAAGGTAACCTTGTGGTTGGCAATTTGATGTTAAAATAATTTAGACCAGATTTTTTTTTTTTTTGGTTTTTAGGAGCATTAGCAACTAAGACCATATTGCTCCGGGATATGCGGTGGTCATTCCCCGACCTTTCCGCATCCTCCGTATTTGGTGGTGACGGGCTCGAACCCCGGTCTAATCAAGAAGCGTGTGCTACGCACTGCTGCTCCTTCCCACCTGGCTACGGAGGCGCCTTAGACCAGATCTCTTTAAGAATGGGATGAGAGGAAGAAAAGGTAGATTGAATGGCAGTGATTGCACTTAAGGAGTCTACATATAACAGAGATTGTTTGATATGGTATTTGATTATGTTATCTACAGCCAGTTTTATTGCAAATAATTCTGCGGTATAGATCAGTGGCGGATTTAGCACTCGAGAGGCCCCAGGTGCAATTCAATTTTGAGGCCCCCCCCCTAAATATTTTCGGTACCACTACAGTGTGCATTCTACGCGCATGTTTTTACTATAGCACACGCTCTAGATTTGGTGTTGCGGTTTTAATCATTTTGGGCGCAATTCTTTCATACATATTTTAACTAATGCTTAAATGAAACAAATGACAACTACCATCCCTCTCAAATATAAAATTAATACATAAAATCTAGCATTAATGATAATATGTATTCTACTTCAGATTCACTTAGTTCGCATAGATATTTCATATAATATGTGGGGATATTCGCATAAGAGTTTACTAACTTCTCATATTAAATTATAGTTTTATTCAGTAACAGTAATAAAGATGAGTGTAAAAATTTAAAATGAAACAATTTTTTTTTTTTTTTGAGACCTGAGATTTGAGGCCCCCTCGATTTAAGAGGCCCCAGGCACGTGCCTCGTGTGCCTGTGCGGAAATCCGCCACTGGTATAGATACTGCATTCAGTAGGAAAAGATGCAGCTACTAAGAAAGTGGAAGAAACTGCTGCTGCACCAACAGCCATATCTGTTTTGAAGCCGTTGGTATAGATATGAACTTTCTCTGAGTTTTCCAAGGAATGCAATTTCTGTAACTGTTGAAAGTTGGTATCTGATAGGGAGAATTTTCCCCATCTTAAAAAGAAATTGTTGTAGAGAAGTATGAATATATTCTGAAAGTTAATGTTCCAACTGATCATGAGTTCTTGCAGTCGAATCCCTGTGGGGCGGTTTTCATTAGGTTTATCGTGATATAGCATGGTGTGTGTTGAGGAGTAATTTCAATCATGCATAATTACACAATAAAATTTTTTTCCAGATGGGGTTTATTTGCCTCAATATACAGGCTGTGAACTGGAGATGTTCCCACAGCTATCCAAGGGGCACTATGCTGCATGGTGTTCAGACGTAATAGAGAAGTTTTCTTGGCGGAGTCATAGACAGGTGTTCCATAATCGAAACATGATCTCATTAAAGCCTCTATAGAGATGTAGGAGAGAGCTTCTGTCAGCACCCCCAGAACATAGCAGATACACTCTTAGGATATTCAGTTTTTTAAAACAAGTATTCCAAAGGTAAACTATATGGGAAGCAAAATTAACTTTATTATCTAAATTTAATCCCAACAGAAGAAAATTGTTAGTGACAGGAATCAGGCTGTTTTTTAAAAATATTTCCAGATCCAGATGTAGTTCGCATTTTTTACAAAAATTAATAGCAGTGGACTTCTTTTCTATTAGAAAATAACCATCCGGCAATGCCCATGATTCTATTTTGGCTATGGCAATTTGAAGTTGCCTTTCTATGGTGTTCATAGTTTGGGATTGAGTAGACATAATGAGATCGTTCGCAAACATGTATGATTCTACTGTATTTGGTACATCCCTAGTCATGTTTGACTGAAAATGGAACTCTGTGGTACACCTTCTTCTTGTTTAAATATTTTGGATAAATTATTCATATATCTGACCTGAAACGTTCTGTGGCAAAGGAAGTTTTGTATAAATTGAGGTAAATGACCTCTCAAGCTGAAAGAATGAATATATTTTAGCATCAGTAGAGGCATACGATGCAAGAAAGCAAGCTTATACAACATCAGCCAAAAAAAAAAAAAAAAACCCCTCCCATTTCACCCCTCCATTCATTCTAAATGCCTGTCCAGCTCAGCCTAAAATTTCTTTAGGCTATTAGCTCCACAACAAAAGATGGAAGCCTGTTCCACCAATCAACTACCAGCTGGCTAAAGATCTTGAAGTACACCATATCGCCAGGTAGTATTGAAGGCTTTCTCAATATTGAGATTAATCATCACCAGATGTTGTCCACTTATGAAAGCATTACGAATATTTACCTGCTTTTATCATTACATCTAACGTGGAATGGTTCTTTCAAAACAGGTACTGATTACTATTTAGCAAGTTGTTAGTTTCCAGGAACCACATTAACTACCTGTGAACCATTTTTTCCAGGACTTTGCCTAAACAACTAGTAAGTGAAATTGGCCTATAGTTATGTGGAAAGGTACGATCCTTTCCGGGCTTTGGGAAAGATGACACCAGGAGATTGGGTAGGCATTTTCTAAGAATATTTAGTTATAATAGTTTAACAATGTTCTTTTTGTTCTGTTTTTCGGTAGTTTTAACATTATATAGTATATAATATCGGTGTAAATACACCATAGTTTGCCCATAAATTTAACTACATAAGTAGTGTAAAGGCATTGTTTGATTTTATCTCATATTGTGGCTACCTTCAGATCTCTCATATTGTGGAATTAACTTCGCAAACATGATGGCATGTCTGACAACACCTGGTATTTCGTTGTGAAAGTAGTCACAATATGAGAGAGGCCAAATTTATGGCTAAATTTATGGGTAAACTATGGTGTATTTACACTGATATATAGTTAATTATAGTTTATATAGATAATTTCAGCCCATAACTTATTATGCCTTGTGCATTTAGTCTTTAAAATAACATTGTATAAAACATCCAGTGGTACTGCTGGTCCAGCAGCACCACTGGATGTTTTATTGAGCACCCCTAAAAGTTCTGTTAATGTGAATAGCTAGTTGTATGGGTGTGAAACTATCTTGGAAAAATTAATCTTATGCTGATCTGCAGTTTCTCTTTCTTTGATTGTAAGAGTGCACTGCATAATTTGGTCATGAAACCTGGCATGTAGTATTAAAATGAAACCTGGCATGTAGTATTCAAATGAAACCTGGCATGTAGTATTAAAATTCAGATTATGTTTTTCTGCTTGCACTTTATGTCACTAAAAGGTTGGCTCATAGGCATTTCTAGCTAAGAGTATCAGAATTGTTTCACCTAATGAATTGGCAATTTCGAGAGGATTAAGGATTTCTTTCTCTTTTAGAAGTAACATTGGAGTGGTTATAGGAGGGTATTTCCCATTAATTATTCTGACTTTAATCCTAACTGTTTTGCTGTCTGCGGTTCTGTTTATAGTGAGGCATATTTTTTTTTTTTTTTTTTTTTTTTGCTGACCAGGCTAGTCAGGTGGGTAAAGTGCCTGCCTGGCAACCTAAAGGTCGCGGGTTCAAATCCCGCCTCGGGCTTGGATCACAGTAAAATGCAAAAACCTTGGGAGGTGCATTATGGCCACAGAAGCTGATGCCCAAAAACTAACAAAAAAAAAGAAAAGATCTTTTTTTTTACTCATTCATTGTATATATGACAAGCTTTAAGAAAGCTCTTGCTTTCTTAAACTATATCAGATTAGTAGAGGTTGGGTGTTTTCAAAATAAATTCCAGTTATCTATTCTCTTTTTTTTGCATTGCTACAGGATTCATTCCACCAAAATTTTGGGTCAGAGCCAGTTTTCATAGATGATTTGGGTATAGCAGTTTCTGCAGCTGCCATTATTGCTAAATTAATGGTGAGAGACTCAATAGTCTGAATATCTAAATGTGCCAGTTTTTAATATTTCATCCAGTTATCTTTGTCAAAGTTCCAGAATGTTTTTATTTTGGTTTGAGGAGAAGAGTTTGTTGGAAAGTATTACTGTTACAAAAGTAGCAGTATTATGAAAGTGGAAAGTACTATTGTTACAAAGTTTGTCAGTGGCTGCCCAGTCAATAAGTGGAAACAAGTTTGGCAAGTATATTGAAAGGTCAATTGTAGAAGTTGACCTTGAGGAGAGATGCACATATGTTTGTTTGTTTATGGGCTTTACGGCATAAGGGCAGCAAGGCCATGATGTGCCTAACCTGAAACGTGGTGATGTTAGATACACAGTTTATGCATATAAATGTTTCTGAAGTTCACACTGCATTGTACAGTTGTATCCGTTTAAGAAATGAAAAAATTTTGGCCATGTGTGGGGTATCTGCCTGGAGATCAGCAATAGTGAAAGGAATGTTCGTCTTGGAAAAAGTGGTAAACATAGCTTGTCGGTCACTATTGTATTTGGGGCAATCAATGAGTACATGTTGGACAGTGAGCTGAGTGTTGCAATTTGTACACGGTGGTGGATCAGTGCCTATAAGAAGATAAAGATGTGTTAGATGTGTATGGCCTATTGGGCTAATATGACTTCTTCATGCATGTTTAAGTATACTGGATTTCCACAGTTGGAGATGTTTCTTTACAAGAGTAGTTTGTTCCAACTTGACTTTGCCAGATGTGTTGCCATATTTCAAAACACTGCTTCTTTATAATTGACTTGTAGTCTGTGATCGGTATACTAAACAGTTCATCTATAGGATCTGTAGCAATTTTCTCAGCTACAAGCAGCATGTTCATGATCCTACAAAAGATGACTTCTTGTTTCTTCCTATTTAGCTTAGTCATGGTATCCAAATCTGTATGAGTAAGGAGTTATCATGATTTTTATTCTGCTGTATAGCTTGGGTAGCACTAATAGAGTCTGTATAGATAACACTGTTCAATACAATTTGTTGATAAGGTGAAATTTAACGCTATGAAGATAGCACAGAGTTCTGCAGTGTAGCTGCTGCATTCAATAGGTAGTTTCTTGGCTATGCTAAGGTTGGGAAAAACTGCGGCTGCACCAACATGGGTGTAAGTTTTAGATCCGTCCATGTAGATTGGTGTGTACTCTGTGTGCTTGGTTCCCATGCGGCATGAATTTGCAGTATGTTCTGTTGGGATAAGGTGTGTTTCCCCAACAATGTGAGTGAAAGGTCTCACAACAGTATATGATACATCCAAGGTGGAGCTGTACAAGAAGTAGTAGTAGGCTGTATCATGCTAAGGTCAATTTGCCAGTCACTGAGCAGGGAACATAGGCATATCCCTGTTGAGGGGTTTTTAGATGGATAGGCTCTGTAAAGCTTCTCCCATTTGGGCGAGAAAAGTCCATTCTGAGTAGGGTTGTCTAGTTGCCCTTTAACTTTTGCTGCATAGTTTAACAGAAGCATTGTCTGCATAGATCTAAAGAAGTTTTAGTTGCTTCAGCATATAAGCTCTGAACTGGCAATGTACAGAATGCCCCTAGTGCAAGCCAAAGAAAACTGTGGTGTATGGGATCAAGCCAACATAGGGCACTTGGTCTAGCAGAGTTGTAGACTACAGAGCCGTAGTCTAGTCATGACCATATTAATGCATGATACAAATGCAATAAGGTGTAATGGTCAGCTCCCCCATATTGTGCCAGATAGTACTCTTAAGATGTTTAGCTTCTTAAGGCAAGTAATCTGTAGCTCTTTTATATGTTCGAGGAAGGTATATCCCAAAAGTCTTTTGTGGCGAGAGGAGGAAACTACTGTTTTGGGACCATTTTATAACTTTGTTAATGGCACCTTGCAACTGTCTTTCTACCATTCGCATATTAGACAAATGGCAGGAGATACTGAAATTATCGGTATACAGGGTAGTGGACACTGTTTGGGATAGATCCTGTGTTATGGAGTTCATTATTATGTTTAATAGGGTGGTACTTAGTACTGAACCTTGTGGGACCCCTTCATGCTGGATAAAATTGGAAGATAACTGGTTGTTGACTCTAACTTGAAATGAGCGATGATGGAGGAAGTTTTTGATAAACTCTGGCAGGTGTCCTAGTCCTAGATCACATAGGTTTCGCATTATACCATACCTCCGAGCTGTGTCAAATGCTTTTTCTATGTCAAAGAGAACCATGACATGGTGTTCTTTTCGTACAAAAGCATTACAGATGTTTATTTCTGCCCTGATCAGTAAGTCAAGAGTGGATCTTCCTTCACGGAAACCGCATTGTACTGGGTTAAGAAGGTTGTTTTGGATTAGAAACCAGGATGGACGGGCATTGATCATTTTTTTCCAGGCCCTTGCTCATACAGCTGGTGAGTGCAATAGGCTGGTAGGGTTGTGGATTTGTAGGATCTTTTCCTGGTTTTGAAAATGCCAAAACATAAGCGTGATGCCATTTGTCAGGGAAGGTATTCTGTTTGAAAATTCTGTTATAAAAAAGCAACAATGTCTTAAGGACTAGTTCAGTAAGTTGTGCTGTCATGATGTAATGTATTCCATCTGGTCCTGATACACTGAGTTTTGTGGTGGCTAGAGCATGGTGCAATTCTGCCATTGTGAAGGGGAGATTGTATGCAGCACTAGATGCTGATTCGAAGTTGATGAAATGTTTCTCAGCCTGTACCTTGCGCACCTGAAAATGAGATGTCATGGCCGAGATTTTCATGAACGATTCGCCCAATGCATTTGCAATCTCCACTGGTGTTGTAACAGCACAACTGTTTACAGTTAGTATGGGAAGGTTGATGCGTGGATGTTTAGAGTACATACATCGTATTTTGGTCCATATCATTTGCGTTTTTTGTAATTGTGGAGGCAGAACGTCTCCATGCTTCTCTTTTGCTAATCTGCCTAATACATTTTGCTTAAAGTGGATGAGATTTGCAGTTGTTGGAAACTTCCTGAAGATGTTCCATGCTTTGTTCTTTTCTTTTTTAGCCATGCTGCATTCATTATTCCACCAAAATTTTGAGCTGGCTGATATATTGTTGGATTGCTGTGGAAAACACTTGGTCTGCTGCCTGTAATATTTGGTTAGATATATATATATATATATATTCTGTGGCTAAGTTTATGGATGCCTGCTGGACCTGTTTTCTTCCAGTATTGCTAGTTGTTTGTATATATCTCATTTTGCTTTGAAAAAGTTCCATTTGACAGTTCTGTTAGAAAAGTGGGGGATGTTTGTATCAATCCGGCTTATCACTGGGTAACAGTCACTATCCAGTGGATTGCTATGAACAGTCCATCCAAATATAGCATATATGGATGCTGAGCATAGTGAGACACCAACAGCTGAAGTAGATCCTGTAGGTAAATGCGTATAGGTGTGTGAGCCATTATTGAGAGTAATCAAATTGTGCTGGTCAAGTAACTTTTCTATAATTTGTCCATATTTTGATTTCCTTATAACGAATAATGACCATTGAGGTCCCCTAGGATGAAGTAGGGTTGAGGAAGTTATACCACTAGTTCTTCTAGGTCGGTGTAACTTACATTTTGATTAGGCGGCAAGTATAGCGAGACAATAGTGAAGTCAAAATTAATGTTGACTCGCACTGCAACTGCCTCAAGGTTTGTTTTTAATGGGAGTGATTTGGAGCGTATTTGAGCATTGATTATCAATGCCGCACCTCCATGCGCCCGATTTTTAGGGTTGTGTACAACAAGATGTTGCTGATGAATTATATAGTTCCGGAGAGAAACAGTTATATGTGAGGTTAGGTTGGTTTCCTGAAGGCAGAAAGCGATGGGGTCATATTGTGTGAGGAGATCTTGGATGTCATTTAAATTACTGTGATATCCTCTACAGTTCCACTGCAAGCATTATTTGGGTTTAGTAGAAGCCTCAATTTGTTTTTGAGGGGGTTGAAGGTTTGTTTCGCTCAGGTTTTCCTTTTCCCTTCTTTGGAAAGTATGGTTTTCCAGTGTCCATATCCTCATCAATGAATAATTCTAGTTGTGCTCATCTTGCTGTGAACTATCTTCTAAGTCCATGCAATCTATTTGATCAGGACTAGTAGTTACTTTAGTGTTTTTCTGTGGGGAGGCATCTGATTGTACAGTAATTGGAGTATTTATGGCTTTTAGTATTAGTATTAGTATTAGTAACGGCCGTATGGTGCAAGAAAGCCTATGGCTTATGCTGCACCAGCCGGGAAAAAAAAAAAAAAAAATCCGAACAAAACAATGATAAAAACAAAAATTAAATAAATAAATAATAATAATAATTAATAAATAAATAAAAATAATAAAATGAAATTAAAAATTAAATAAAAAGGAAATTAATCCTATCATCCTATGCGCTTCCCTTACCCGAAAGTACTATCCAGATGACCTTTGAATTTCCCCAAACTGTCGGCCTCTACCACCCATGAAGGCAACTTATTCCAGTAATTTATAACTCGCTGGCTAAAATAAAACTTCCTGCAGTCCAATCTAAACATTTCCCCGCGTAACTTGAATTTATGTCCCCTAGTTCTAGCATCATTTATAATCTTGAAAATTTTGTCCTCATTCATTTTACTGATGCCTCTCAGAGCCTTAAACACCTCAATCAAATCTCCTCTAAGGTGTCTAGTTTCCAAACTCTGCAACCCACATATTCGAAGTCTTTCTTCATAAGGACGCCCTTTTGCCGATCTCACCAGGCGAGTTACCCTTCTTTGCACCCTTTCAAGAAGCTCGATGTCTTTCTTTAGGTGCGGTCTCCATACTTGAACACAGTATTCCAAGTGTGGTCTAACATAGGCCTTATATAATGGGATTATCACGTCCCTATCTCTACTTGCAAAAGTTCGATAGATCATCGATAGGACACCATGGGCCTTCCTTGCAACCTGTTTACAATGCTCAGAGAATTTCATGTCTGACCGTATCGTAACACCCAAGTCCCTTTCCTCCAGTACTGGGTTTAGTTGAACTCCACCAAGTGAATAAGTTATTTTGGGATTACTGTTTCCCAGGTGTAATACCTTACACTTTGTTGGATTAAAGCACAGCTGCCATTTTTCTGACCATTCTTGAAGTCTATCTAGGTCTCTCTGAAGAAGCTCAGCTTGACAGTGATCATTAACTACTCTACCAATTTTAACATCATCTGCAAATTTAGACATCACGCCCTCTATCCCTTCATCAATGTCGTTTATGAAAATTAAAAACTTACTTTGCTTTACTTACTTTGTTTGCTAGTCATTTGGTTTACTGGTACCGTGGCCAATACTGACCTTTCCCACTGAGATAGTGATTTGCTTGATGGTAAGGTTACCACTGTTTGGGTTGCAATTGATATGTCATTTGGTTGCTTGAGCATAGGTTGGTTTATTAGTATTCAGGGTTGCTAAAGGTTTTTGGCTTACAGTAGGTGATATTTTGTTCAGTTTTGTATCACTGTATGTGTTTTCCACATTTTCAAAGGGGACACTCCTTTGAAAATGCTGGATGTGCTTCTCTGCAGTTTGGACAACTAGGTGTTGTAGCTGCGCATTCAGTGTTTGTGTGTGCAATGGATCCACATGCAGCACAAGCACTCTGCAGACTGTTTGTGAGTGCCCAAACTTCTGGCACTTGTAGCAGTGTAAGGGATTTGGAATATACACTTTAACATGGCAATTAAGATAACCTGCTTTGATCGCTGTTGGTGGTTTTGGGTTATCAAAAGTCAGTATTATGATCCAAGTAGGAAGTATATGCCGTCTTTTTTTGTCATTATTCTTCTTACATTGATTACTCCTCGATATTGTAGTTCTTGTTTCAGTTCATCATCTGACATATTCTTGAGGTCCCATTCAGTGATGACACCTCTTGACATGTTCTGGGAAATGTGTGGTGAAACGATAACGGAAGTTCTACCAAAAGTTTTTAGGTATAGTAGTTGCTCAAACTCTCGAGCAGTGGCAACTTAAGATCGGTAAGTCTCCTGACCTTAAGCAATGGAATTTATACCACTAGTTCTTAAATGGGAGTACCTATTATGCTTTCTAGGCATTTTTGTAGTATAAATGGTGAGAGTTTGTCAATAGGTTGTTCTTCGGTTGAGTGAATGATAAGGAAGGTTGGAGTTCTGATTTTGGCTACGTCAGTCTTTTGACATTTAGCTGCAACAAAATCAGGCTCCAACTGTTTTTGACCTGTAAGGATCTCATCTATGTCCAATGGATTTCTGGATTTTAGGAACTAATTGCTCCATTTTGCCCTGGAAGGGAGAGCTTTCCCCCCTCCAGGTTACCGGCCCTGCCACGTGGAGGTAGGAACAGTGCCACCTTTTTGACCAAGCTGTAGTGGGTTAGTAATACAACAAAAAATTAAGAGAAGCAAAAAAAACAAAGGTTACTTCTCCTTCTGATCTAGTAAAGTGCTTTCTTTACTGAATGAATTGAGTGTTAACGCAATGCTGAAAATAAGGGAAGTGATTTTATTTCACCAAGAAAGAGTGCTAATTTACTTGCAAAGACACTTGATCACAAAATCACTTGGCACCTGGGGCCATGCACATAAGTGTGATTGCCATTGTGTAACAATGTTAAGTTGTGCCTTTCAAGAAAATCTTCAATTAATTGACCTCTCTTATCAAGATGTAAGGCCCTTCGTGGGGGGATGCCTATTTCAGTCACCCAACATACAAAAAGAGGTTGTCAGCCGGGTAACCAAATTTAGTGCAATAATCTTCCTTATTAGCTACTTATATTGCACCTATATATATGTATGCTACTTGTGTCTACATGGTACACTCTTCATTGTTGTAATGTTATGGATAGTTTCACTACTTCAATACACAATTCAATATACCAAAAAATGATTTGTTATGCCACTTACTTACATATTCTGTTCAATAATTTGCTAATTAATTAATATATTATACCTGAATACTTCTATCATTCATTATTGATACTTCTTATAATTACATAAGACACAGACACACACACACGCAGTGTATATTTTTTCAGAAATATGCATATATTATAAAATGCAATTTCTTTTGGTGAAATATTCTTTCGTTCATTTTTGGATTTATCTATTTTGAAAAAAAAATTAAATAAAATAATATACATATACTTCCTACACTACTTTTGGTCTATTTTACCTATATTACTCTAGGCTGTTAATTTAAAAATTACCTATAAAAAGAGAAAAAAAAAGTAAATTAATATATTTCTTTATTTTTTTTCTTTCATTTTTTAAAAATTTTGTTCCCAATTTTAATTAAATTAAATGTTAGCTCCACTTTACAGATTAATAGCCCAGTTTTAAAGCATATTTAAAAATTCTTTTGAAAGAATTCACAATAATGGCAGAAACTTTCCTAAACTACCATCATGTTATGCACTCAGAAATCATTATATCTACAGTAAACTGTGAAGAATTCATTACATATATATAAATATATATATATTTTTTTTACAAATTTATCTGAATACCAGAAACAGATCTCCACAAAAGATAAGAAAAAACACATACCTGTGTCCTGTGGGCTATGCTAAAATGCACTTTTATACCTACCAATTTTTTTTTTTTCTGTTATTGTTCAATCTCAAATCATTTACTGTTTATTTTTAAAATTAAAGTTGATATCTATTAAATAAGGTTCATGCTAGACATAAATACCACCTTATACAGAATGAAACTATAGGCAGGGAACCTAGGGAATCAATATCTCCTTAACAAATTCTTGGAAATGTATAGAAAATAAACGAAAGATGGCAAACTAATGTCATGCATATTATGAGTGGCATTATTTGGGAAAATAACACTCATAAAATAATTTTTAATATAAAAAAGCATTTTTTTTTTATTTAAAGACAAATTCATTTTATAGTGTTTAGGCAAGGAACTGTATAGAAAATAAACAAAAGATGGCAAACCAATGGCATGCATATCATAAGTGGCATTATTTGGGAAAATAACACTCAAAATAATTTTTAATATAAAAAAGAATTTCTTTTTATTTAAAGACAAATTCGTTTTATAGTGTTTGCACCATTCCAGTAGCGAAAGATATAAGTGTAATTGTGAACAAAATCATGTGAACAAAATTTCCTCTTTCTAAAAAAAGCTATTTAGTAATTTCTTTCAGGTTTTTTTTTTTATGGCATGTGAAAATTGTTATATCCTTGTTTCAATTTATTGTTGCCAGTGTAATCAATGGCACTTGTTTGTTTTATGGAACATTACACTGCCAAGCAAGTACAGTATCATCTTTTCACTGCAAATTTGAAATAAAAATTCTTTTCACTGCAAATTTGAAATTATTTTATCTTTTTCCTAATCAATATTTTAGCTGGTTTCCCTGATTTAGCTATATATAACAGTTTCAGTACATTATGTTAAGGAAATTTTCAAAAGTGAATGCATTTATATTTTATATGAATTAAATGAGAAAAAAAATGTCCAGGTCCATAGGTTAAAGTTTTTGGTGCAATTTACAGGAAGAAGGATGATCTTAACATTTCTCAGAAATTTAGTGCTCAAAAAAAAAAAAAAAAAAAAAAAAATTTTTTTTTTACTAAAAGCCCTCATTCTTGCATCAAACTGACAAAGAAAACCTTTCAGGTTCCCAAGACTTTATATTACAGGTCACAGTAGCATACAGACATTACTGAAACATCTCGGTAAGACAACTGCCTTTTGGTGTTTTTTAACCCCTGTCCCTCAGCTATATGACCCTTTGCTACAACACTGGTTCTTTACTTAGTATCATAGTAAGTTTAACTTTGGTAGCAGAATGTACAACAGCCCCATCATTTTTATCTGTATTTAAAATATCAATATAATTATTTCAAAATCTGAAGGCGCAATAAAAAAAAAAGTGTACTGAATCCAATAAACTTTGCAGGAGACAAAGTGGTAATTCTTTTCAGTAGATGAAACATCCTTTGCTAACACTTCCACTCTCACCACACACACACACACACACACACACACACACACACACACACACACACACACACACACACACACTCTTGTAGGTGATATCATTCACCTATTCATGTCTACAATTAATTATTTTCAACATCAATACAGATTGATGGGCCCTCCCTCTCTCTCTCTCTCTCTCTCTCTCCTCTCTCTCTCTCTCTCTCTCTCTCTCTTGTGTGTTCCTAAATATAAGAACATTTCTGCTCTCATCCGCTGGAACCACTGCACTAATTTATTTTCTACTACATGTAGCAAATCTTTCATATTCTTTCTCTTGTTTGCTTCTACTCCACACTCAACTGTAGGAACTTTAAAAATCAATTCAATACAAATGGTCTGTTTGGAGATTATTTCTCATATGTTGTTATTGCTTCTGAAGTAATTTCATGTTTTCTGAATCTCATTAGAAAAAATTAGCTCTTTTCGATGTGAAAGCATCTTTGGGAACACCTACAAAATTTTTTGGACCGAAGTAAATCTGATTGGTAACAAAAATGTGAGATGGAAATGATGCAAATGACATCACTTCCCTAAATGATGCTAACAACACTAACTCAGTCACTAAAGTTGATTTGGTAGAGTAAGTAGCGGGCATGAGCATAAAAATTTACATCATTCACATTACATATTTTGGACTGAAGTAAGACTGATTTTTAATAAAAATTCAAGATGGAAATGACGTCACTTTCTAAATGACATTAACTCAGTTACTAATGTTGATTCAATAGAGTAAGTAGCGGGTGTGAGCATAAAACATTACATCATTCATAACTTCAGTTCTAGCTGTTTGATTTTAAAAATTTAAACAGTTTTAATATCTTTCATGTGTACAGGGTACACATGTAGTTTTTTGGTTTTTTTTATTATTTTTTTTCATTTGTTGAAACTGCAGAGAACATTAGTCTTTCTGATCAGTTTTGTGCACACTACTTTATTTTTCCGTTATCATTTAACTACAGGTATTTTTTTTTAAAGATGTTATTAAAATTAGTATCAATACAGCATCTTTCTTCAATATGCATTTGACCAAAACAAAACAAAAGGAAAGGGGGGGGGGAGAAATGTACCTTTATAACTGCTCTTTAAATACAGTTTTGAACTAAAGCATTATACTTAAAATGTGAGTTAAACTTTGTACAATTTAATGTTTCATTCCAAAACTGTACTTAAAAAGGCTGGAGTAGTGAGTGGTGGGTAAAAATTTAAATTAAATTTTAAAAAGTTAAACAAAATCAAGAAAAATAATACACTATTTATAATTGCTTTGAATTTGACTACAAAAATATATCTTAAATAATGGAAAACATTAATTACGCAAACCTTAAATCATAATTCCAATGTCACCACAGGAACTACAACTAATAATCCTACAGAAGATGTGCAATTAAGTCATCCAAGTTCTTTGGTTGCTGTATCAAGTATTTGAAGAAAGTACTTGGAATATAGAGAAGTAACTGCCAAGGCAACATACATAGGATTTATTGCCCAGACCACTTTCACAGAGAAATCAATGCTTTTCAGTGTAATCATTATAACTAAATATACTTTGCTGGATGTCATTTCATTTTTACAGAGGAATTAAAAAACAAAGTGAAAATTGCTTTATTCAGTGCTCTATATATCAGCATAGCATCATTTCCACAATTCTGCTAGAATTTTCATTCATAGAAGTTATATTCATTCAGAATGATTTATCCTCATTTTGATTACTGGGCCCCACATTTTTTTTAAGCATTCTTACAATGTCAGAAATTATTTTATTTGCAGGCACTTAAAGCATGTAAAAACTGCAAAGAAAAGCTTTTACTACAGTCTGGTTTTAACACTCGTAATACTGATAACATACAAATAATTTGAAAGATGTTGTTGTTGGTATTGGGTTCAACAACACAAGGGCTGCTCTGGCCAAATTGTGTCATAGTTGTAGAGGCAACATATTGTTAAAGATGTTAAATTATATCCTCCTGTAAAAGCCAATACACTTTATATATATCAAAAGTTCATCTATATTTCCTTCATTTTCTATAAAATGAGATAGATCATGTGAGATATTCAACGTGGAAAGTGACTGAAAGGTGTCTGACCGGATGGTTGAATGTAATGGACATTCAAACCAGAAAATGGACTGTAAGTTGTCTTTGACAATATGAGCACTGCAGTGGATTTTCTCCCAATAAATGGAAGAGATGAGTATGATGAGTGTGTCCAATTCTAAGCCTTGCCAATACCACTTCCTCTCGACTGTTTCATCGGAAGCCAGAGAGCCACAGCTTTGGTTCTTGCTTTATCTGGTAAAGTTTATCGTTAGTGTTACTTTTCAAGATTTGTGACTATTTATTGTAGCATGCTTTGAGTATGATACACTTATGGTCTGTGTAAGGAACCTGAGGATGTTGTGAGAGAGCAGGTTGAGGATGTTTAGAAGCAAAGTCAGCAGTTTCATTTCCCAGAATGCCAGAGTGGCCAGGGTTCCAGCAAAAACTGATTGACTGATTGGACACACTGCAAGAGAATAGCTGGGAATGAATGTGTTTCAATGTAGGATGAGAAATTCTTTCTTATAGCAGAGACAGCACTGAGGGAATCAGTGTAAATTATAGCAGGTGATATGGAAAGCTCTAAAATCTTGATGTGCTAACTTGATGGCACATAATTCAACGGTGAAGACACTGCAGGCTAGTGATAGTGAGGCTGTAACTGTAAGTGAAGGAAATGCTGTAGCACCTAAGGTAGTAGCAGTTTTTGATCCGTCAGTGTAGATTTTACAGGCATGCGAGTTTAGAGTAGTGTGAGTTGAGTGCAACTGCCTGATATTGCAGGGAGGTATGACATTCTTTCCCCATTGAAGAAGATGTACATCATAAGAGGCAGAAATATACATCCAAGGAGGAACAGGTGCACTTGTGTCCTGAAAAATATCATTTTAGTCGATATCCCAAATCTGGACAAGCTCTTTAATCCTAAGTGAGGTGGGTCGATTCTCTTTTGGCTTATTCTCATAGAAGGAAACCCACCTAGTATTATAAAGAAACTCCCAAATGGGGTGCGATGGAAGACTCTGGATCTTAGCAGCATAGTGGAGCAGTAGTGTTTTTCTACAAAGATGGGATGGGGGATCATGCGCTTAAATATAAAGACTTTGGATTGGAGAAGTCCTCAAAGCTCCAAATGCAGTCCTCAGAGCACTGCGCTGGATGACATTCAGACTTTGTAAAGTAGTGCTTCTGGCAGAGTCATAAACTGGACAACCATAGTCTAGGCGTGAATAGAGTTCTGTAAAGATGCAATAAAATATACCAATCAGCTCCCCAAGACATGGATGAGATGGACTGAAGTATGCTAAAATTCTTTAGACAAATATTTTATAAATGAGTGATGTGAGCTTGGAAATTAATCTTGCTGTCTAATATCAGTCCAAGAAATCTAACAGTTGTAACAAGCGGTATTGGAGTATGGTTTATCTGCAATTCAGGATCATGATGGAGGGCCCGATGCTTGCAAAAGTGAGTGGCAATGCATTTCTTTTCTGATAGCTGGTAACCATTCCATAAAGTCCAGGATTCTATTTTAGTTATGGAAAGTTGGAGCTGTCATTCGATGGTATTGATATTTTGAGACTGAGAGGAAATGGTAAGGTCATCTGCATACATATAAGTTTCAACAGTTTTTGGGATGTCTTTTGTCATGCTGCTAATTTGGATTGCAAAAAGTGTTGAACTAAGTATTGACCCCTGTGGGACCCCTTCTTCCTGAATGTGAGAAGCAGAGAGTATGTTTTTATATCGGACCTGAAAAGAGCACAACTGCAGGAAATTTTAAATTAATTCAGGCAAATGGCATGGCCTGAATTAACACCTTTTACTTTAAAGTTAATTTTTGATCCATATTAGCAGGATTCCAATTCACTGAATTGTTATAATAAAATTTTTGCAGCCAATTTTACCAAGTACCAAGTTCTGCACCATCATTGTGAGCCTGTCTTTTTTTTTTTTTCTGACAATATGAAAAACCAAGAGGCTGGCTTTTCACTGTAAAATAAAAAGAGATCACTACATTATCACAATATGATTTTAAAATAAAATTCATGTACCTCACACATCGAAATGAAGTATCAAAAACTGTTCAGAAAAGCAATATTAATTTATTAAAAATATTTTAATAAATGTGAATAATCTAGATGATAATGGGTATTAAATCCTGTTCTAAATTAGTTTTTTTTTTTTCAAGTGTTAGAATTGGCAGCACATATTGAAAAAAATAATTAAAAATTGTGATGTGATTTTAATATATTTTTAACATCATGCAGATATAAAGTTTTCATGATATGGTATGGTATTTATTTATTTTATTTAATTTAATTTTCTTTTGTACAGAAATTGATGTTTTTAAATCAGGAGACATGATATATTTACTTGTTTGATATAACTTAAAAATAATTAAATCACATGAAAGGCAGCCAGACAGAAAAGACAGCATTTTCATTATTTAAGATTTTAAATAAATAAATGCACAAGGCATAATACTTTAAGAGTTTGGTATCTATATAATATCGGTGTTTAGATACACCATAGATAACTCTTAAGAAACTACAAAGTAGCTGTGGTAGGCATCATTTGCTTTTTCTCATATTGTGCTCTGCCTTCACGACGAGTTGCCATGATATTGCACTACTTCGAATAAGTAACGCTTCACTAATAGCGAAGACTATTGTTACTTATTCTCGGTTGAGTACCACCACCCAGACAGCACTGTTTCACGGCTATTGGCCGATCATCAGTGGGTGGGCAGGTACCCTGGTATTGCAGACATGACGACCCAGTTGTGAAGTTAATCGCACAATATGAGAGATGCCAAGAGGTGTAGATGTGAATATTTTAAATAAATAAATGCACAAGGCATAATACTTTAAGAGTTTGGTATCTATATAATATCGGTGTTTAGATACACCATAGATAACTCTTAAGAAACTACAAAGTAGAGTTATCTATGGTGTATCTAAACACCGATATTATTTAAGATGCATAACTTCCAAAACTAGTTTTCCTTTTATAGAATGATTGGTTAGTTAACTTTATTATCTCATTATTTTTACTTCATAAAAATGAGAATTTGTAATTTCTAAATTTGCAAATTTCAAATTCTGGTGATATTCCCTGTATCATTAATATCTTATGATGCTGAAAACAAAATTATTAGATGACAATATTTGGAGGGGGGGGAGAGAGAGAGAGAGAGAGAGAGAGAGAGAGAGACTTTGTGCCACTTACCTGAGTATTTTCTGCAGAATTAATAACATATCTATCTATCTATCTATCTATATACACATATGAAAACCTGTTTCTGGTAATGCCACAGGCTGCTCCAAGTATATTCAGTCCTTTACAATATATTTAAATTTGTCATGCAATTGTTTTTCAAGTCCCATATAAAAACAGCTTTAAAAATAATTCTCAATAAATACAGAATTCTATAGTCAGAGGTGGCTTCAGCTAGTACAAGACACTGCATCAAAGGCCTTGTTTGAAACAATACAAAAAGAATACTTGCCTATTATTTGTTAATGTGATGTACAATATTATTGTAAAGTGATGTATTCCTGCAATGCTGAATTCTTTTTTTTTTTTTTTATAAAACATGATTTCATTAATATAAAATTAGTTATTTCACATGTGTACAATTATCACCTGTTTGTTTAAAGCCACCACTGTCTATATTTATGAACAAAGAAAATGGGACTTGAAAAGGGTTAAAATTGAATATTTTTTTAGAAAATATGGCTTCATGACTTAAAATATTTATTCACTGAAACCACAGAATACAATGAGATAAAAATATTTTAACATTTAAAACTTTTAAAAAATATGTTCACTTATTTATGGTATACAATAACAGTATAAAGAGCATACAAACTTTAATTATTACGAGACAACTACAGTACTTAGTTTGCCTATAACATATACCGCTTAAAACAGTTAGGAAATACTGTGATAATGATACTGACAATTCCCACAGAATGATATTAATACCATGATGAAGAACGATAAATACATAAAAAATCTAATAGTACACAGGATATAATATATGATTACACCAAATATTACATATGCTGTAATCATACTGAATACAGAACATATAATATATTGATAATTTAGTAGGTTTCAAATGTTTATGATAAGTATATGAAGAATCTCTATAATAACATGCAAATTAGATTTGTAGTGATGTATGCTACTTAAGTGAGTGGTGCAGTTAAAATTTACTACCTTTACTACTCTCACTCTATCTTCCAAACCAATGGGGAGATGGTCACTTAGTTTATTGTTGAAAGACATCCTACTCTCAAAGCATGGATTATCTGAATCCATAGGTTGGAGGGTGGTACAGTAGGATATTGTGAAAATGCCTAGAATACTGCAATGTGCCATCAGCAGACTTTACAATCAATTCCGAAAGATGGGAACAATAAAAACAAGACAGGGTCAAGGTTTGTATTATCAGTTTTACCAAATGAAGACTGATATTTGGCTTTAACTGCTCAGAAGTTCTATGCAACAAAAGATGATGAATTTCAACTTAGACTATACCAAATCTTCTCCACTAAAAGTGCTTTTCGTTACTAATTTGCAGCGTGAGTTCTACTGACCACATAATCATAAAATCTGCACACACACACACACACATGCACGCACTTCTTTCCATTTGAAACAATATTTTATTCTCTAGCATTAGCTTGATAGAACAAATACTGGGTATGATGAACAGATGTACTGAAGCTTGAATGGCACTTCTAATGTTCCAGTGATTGGGAAATCACTGGAACATTAGAAGTGCCATTCAAGTAGAACAGGACCCTGGGTGTACCAAGCCCATACTCACCAGATGTGAGCCTCTGGAATCAAATGGCCCTAATGACAGTATGCTGCTGCAAAAGGATCTAGAAAAGTTGAGCAGATGGGATGAGAGGTGGCAATTTAAGTTTAACATTGACAAATGTAAAGTACTGCATATGGGAAGCAGTAACCCCAGAGTAATGTATCAACTGTGTGTACACCACTGACAGTGGTAGAGAATGAAAAGGACTTAGGGGCATTTGTGCAGGCAGATATGAAGTTTTCTGAACAGTGCAGACAGTCTGCAATGGTAGCTCATGGTGCCTTGTCAATGATACACAGGAATTTTTCTAGCAGGTAAAAGGATGTAATTATCCCCCTGTATAAGGCAATGGTCACCTTGAGTACTGTATACAGGTCTGGAGGCCTCATTTTAAGAAGGATGTAGAACTGTTGGAACGAGTACAGAGAAGGGCAACAAGATTAGTGAATGGAACAAAGGGTTGCTCTTACGAAAAAAGGCTTGAGTTTCGCAAATTACAGTATCTGTAGACTAGGCACCTGCGAGTTGATCTGATTGAGGTGTATAATACTTTGAATAGTTTGAACATGCTCAATGCAGATGGGATTCTTCCTGTTACTCAGAATAATCACATGAGAGGGCATAAATTCAAATTGAGGAAAGACAGTTGTAAGATAAATGTGCAGAGGTTTGCCTTTAGCCAGCAGGTGGCTGATTGCTCCAACAAACTTCCATCTGATTTTGTAGACGTTGACAGCTTAAATAGATTGAAGGTAGAACTAGACAAATATTTTGAGCGAGTGGATGGGTGAAATGAGAGGGTTTTTTTTTTTTTTTTTTTTGCTAATGCTATATAAGTTTGCTTGCTTCTCTACTGAGTAGAGAAGACAGAGGGAGTTTATCAATGAGTACTTGTTTTATTTGGTCTAATGTTATTAGTGGAGATTCCCAGGGCTTGATGCTATGCCCATTACTGTTTTCAATATTTATTAATATTTATTAATGATGTTGATGAAGGCATATCAAGTTTATAGATGACATAAAGATTGGTTTATGGTGGTTAATGATAGTGATCAGGGTATGCCACTGCATTTAGATCTAGAAAAATCAAAAATGGTCTGAGAAGTAACAACTGAAATTAAATATTAACAAATGCAAGTTATTATATATGGGCAGCTGTGATCCAAGAATAGCATACCAACTGTGCGGTATCGCACTCAATGTAGTGGAGAATGAGGGGGAAAACTGAAGGTAATTGGGCAGTCAGACATGTTCTCTGAGCAGCAGAGGTGAGATACTTGGTAAAGACCATGGGGTTTTGTCAATTATATACAAGATTTTTGTCAGCAGGGATAACATGTTGCATACAATGCATGCATCTTGAGTACAATGCATGCATGTCTGGAAACCTCATTTTAGGAAAAATGTTGATTTAGCATTAGTAGAGGCATATGATGCAAGAAAGCAAGCTTATGCAGCATCAGCCAAAAAAAAAAAAAAAAAAAAAACACTTCCAGTTCACCTCTCCGTTCGATCGAAATACCTGTCCAGCTGCGCCTTAAATTTATTTAGGCTATCAACTTCCAAAACAAGGGATGGAAGTCTGTTCCACCAAACAACTACCCACTGGCTAAAGGCAAATTTCCAGACATCTATTCTACATCTGTCTTTCCTCAATTTGAATTTATGCCCTCTCAGGTGATTATTCTGAGCATGAGGAAGAATCCCATTAGCATTGAGCACGCTCAAACCATTCAAGGCTTTATACACCTCTGTCAGATGACATCACCTGTGCCTAGTTCCCAGTCACTGTAATTTGCAAAACTTAAGCCTTTCTTCGTAAGAGCAACCCGTTGTTCCATTCACTAATCTCGTTGCCCTTCTCTGTACTCATTCCAGCAGCTCTACATCCTTCTTGAAATAAGGCCTGTATACAGTACTCAAAGTGTGGCCTGACCATTGCCTTATACAAGGGAATAATCACCTTCTTATCCCTGCTAGAAAAATTACTGTATATCATTGACAAGACACCATGAGCTACTCTTGCAGCCTGTCTGCACTGCTCAGAGAATTTCATATCTGCCTGCACAATTACCCCCAGGTCTTTTTCATTCTCTACCACTGTAGTGTAGTACCACAGAGTTGATACGTTGCTCTGGGGTTGCTGTTTTCCATATGTAGTACTTTACATTTGTCAAGGTTAAACTTCATTTGCCACCTCTCAGCCCATCTGCTCAACCTTTCCAGATCCTGTTGCAGCAGCATAGTGTCAGTAGTGTCCTTGACAACCCTGCCAACCTTCGTATCGTCTGCAAACTTGGACATTAAGCTTGATATAATATTATTTATAAATACAGAAAACAATAATGGACCCAACACTGAACCCTGAGGGACTCCACTAATAAAATTAGTCCACGATGAGCAGTGTCCATTGATTACCACTCACTGTCTTCTCCCCCTCAACCACCCCTTTATCAATAGCAGTAATTTGCCTCCAATGCCTCACTGCTCCAATTTGTGCAGCAGTTTTCCAAGTGCAACAGTATCAAAAGCCTTTCTAAGATCCAAGTATATAATATCAAAGTTATTCCCTGCATCCAGGTCTTTGTGACTGCATCATAGTATCCAATCAAATTGGTCAGGCAAGACTTCCCCTTAACAAAACCATGCTGTGTCCGAGCTATAACTGAAGTCTTGTCTAGATGATCCTGCAGTGCTTCTTTAACCAGTGCCTCCATTAAGTTTCCTGGAATAGAAGTTAAACTCACAGGTCTATAATTACTTGTGTCAGCTTTTGATCCTCCCAGGTCCTTTTCACTCTCTACCACTGTCAGTGTAGTACCACACAGTTGATACATTACTCTGAGGTTACTGCTTCCCATATGCAGTACTTTACATCTGTCAATGTTAAACTTTGGTTGCCACCTCTCAGCCGATCTACTCAACTTTTCTAGATCCTGTTGCAGCCGCATACTGTCATTAACAACCCTGGTTCAGTGTTGTAGAAGGTGTGGTCAGATCAGTGTATAAGGCCCAGTCAGATCAGTAAATGTGGTAAAACATGCATTAGCAAGGGCATATGATGCAAAAAAGCAAGCTTATATAGCAATAGCTCAAAAAAAAAAAAAAAAAACCATACATCATCATCATCATCATCAGCCATTTTCAATCCACTGCAGGATGAAGGCCTCTCCAGCAACTTTCCAGTTCTTTCTGTTTTGAGCACTGGCCATCCATTTACTACTCAAAAACTCATGAATTTCATCTATCCATCTCCGCCTTTGTCTTCCAGGTTTTCTTCTAGCTCCTCTTGGGTACCATTCTGTTATTTTCTTAGTCCATCTGTCATAATGTCTTCGAGCTATGTGTCCTGCCCAAGACCATTTTAGTTCTTTAGTTTTGATAAGAATGTCCTTTACTTGAGTTTGCTGCCTAATCCATGTGTTTCTCTTCTTATCTAACAGTCTGATTCCCAATATAATTCGTTCCATTCTTCGCTGTGTAGTTCTTAGCTTCTCTTCCATTCTTTTGGTGAGTGCCCAAGTTTCACTTCCATAAGTCATAGTGGGGAGTATACATTGATTCATTATTTTACGTTTCAGACAAACTGGGATATTGCTCTTCAGTATGTGACTATATTTCCTGAATGCTATCCATCCAAAATTTATTCTTCTCTTGACTTCCAGCCATTTATCATTATTCCAGCTAATAACTTGTCCCAGATAAGTATATGACTCCACCTTTTCAATTACTGCTCCTTCAATCATTATTTCCCTTTCCGTGGCATACTTGTTCATCACTACTTTTGTTTTAGCCATATTCATCTTTAGTCCAAAATCCTTACTAACTGTGCATAACTGATTAAGATTTTCCTCTAATTCTTTGGGATCGTGGCTTATGACCACAATGTCATCTGCAAATCGTAAATGGTTTAGGTACTCTCCGTTCACATTGACTCCTTTCTGCGACCAGTCTAATCTTCTGAAAGCTTCCTCAAGGGCAGCAGTAAACAGCTTCGGAGATATTGTGTCTCCTTGTCGAACTCCTTTCTCGATTTTAAATTTGCTACTGTCTTTGTCTAGTCTAATAAAGGATGTAGCACTCTCATATATTTTCTTCAAAATCAAAATATATGGAGTATCTATGCCTTGTCTTTCCAGTGCCTGAAACATTGCCTTATGCTGTATAGAGTCAAATGCCTTTTCATAATCCACAAATGCCAGGCATAATGGTGTTTTATATTCATTTGCTTTCTCCATTAGCTGTGATATTACGTGAAGGTGATCCATAGTTGAGAATCCTGTCCTAAAGCCAGCTTGCTCTTTCGGTTGATTCTCATCAAGTATTCTTTCTAATCTGTTAGTAATGACCCTTGTGAACAACTTGTAGATATGGGATAACAAGCTAATTGGTCTATAATTTCCAATTTCTGATTTATCTCCTTTCTTATGCAGCAAAACTATGATTGCATTATTCCACTGCTTAGGCATCACACCTTTTCTAATGCACTTTGTGAAGAGCCTTGCCAGTTTTTGTGTTATGTCTCTTCCTCCCAATTTTAACAACTCTACAGTAACTTCATCTTCCCCCGGGGCTTTCCGATTCTTCATTTTCTTCAATGCATGTTCTACCTCATCAGGAAGAATATCGGGTATGTCGTATGTGTTGCTACTTTGCAATCCATCTTCCCCACTGCTGGTATCATTCCCTCGCTCCTTGTATAATTCTCTATAGTAGTCTTCTGCTATTTGAATTATGCCTTCTCTGCTATTTATAAGTACACCATCGCTATTCTTCAGTTTCAGTATCATTTGTCTTTCTGTATTACTGCTCATGGCTGCTGATTTAAATCGTTTGTTTTCCCTTAATGCTTGTTCTACTTTTCTTGTGTTAAATCTTCTTATGTCCTCTCTGAGTCTCTTTCTAATGGCTTTGCATAACTCAGTATACTCAATTTTCTCCCTGTCAGTGTTTTTCTTGCTCTTCATTTGTCGTCTTTGGTTCATCATGACAAGTGTTTCTTGACTAATTTTTTCTTCTTTGGATTTCTGTTTCCCTATAGGTTTCTTGGGCTTTATCACTTTCAGAAAGTTGTAATATTCCTTGTCGATATCTTGGTCCTGAGCAGTCTGCAGAAGCTCAAACTTGTTCTTAAGTTCCAGTACATACTGCTTTTTCTCCTCCTCTGTTATTTCAAAGACCTTTGTATTATTTACTCGAGTCAGTTTTTTCCTTTCCTTTCCTACATCTATATCAAGTGTACATCTTACCATTCTGTGATCACTTCCAACATTTACCTTATTCAGGACGGTAACATCATTCACAATATATCTTCTGTTAGTGAGGATGAAGTCGATTTCATTAGTTGTTAATCCATTTGTTAATCCCCCCTTCTAATTCCACCCATCTACTCGCTCCAACACTGAACCCTGAGGGACTCCGCTAATAGCTCTGGTCCATGAAGAGCAGTGTCCATTGATTACTACTCTCTGTCTTCTCCCACTCAACCATCCCTTTATCCATAGCAGCAATTTGCCTCCAAGGCCACACGGCTTCAATTTGTGCTGCAGTCTTTCATGTGCAACAGTATCAAAAGCCTTTCTAAGATCTAAATATTTGATATCAAAATTATTCTTTGCATCCAGTTCCTTTGTGACTACATCATAGTAATCAATCAAATTGGTCAGCAAGATTTCCCCTTAACAAACCCATGCTGTGTCCGAGCTATAACTGAAGTCTTGTCTAGATGATCCTGCTATGCTTCTTTAATTAGTGTTTCCATTAATTTCCATGGAACAGAAGTTAAACTAACAGGTCTTTAATTACCTGTGTCCTATTATGAGTAGGTAAAATTATCACAATCAAGCAGATGATCCAAAAATTTTGGTGAAATGTGCTCAATCATTTCATAATAGATGCCATCTAGTGAAACAGCACTTGCCTTAGAAAGGGTGACAGCTCTTTTTAGTTCCTGTATAGTGAATGGCCCATTGTAGGGATAAAGGCTCTTTGATGAGAAATTAAGTGGCTCTTATTCACTATTATGTTTCAGGACTAGGAACTCTGGGGAATAGCAAGATATCATTTGGATTTTTTGGTGCATCAGCAACTAAGGCTATAATGCAACAAAACTAGGTCATATAATAGATAAAATTAAGAATTCAGTGACCTAACATATTGGGTCACTATGTAAAAATGTATAACTATTAACATAGGCAAATAAGTATATAAAGGCAAATTTTAAATAAAACTAAAATGGTTTAAAGATTTTAAATAACTAAAAAATTGCTGACACATGATTATTGTTGGATAAAATCTGACTGAGTGTGTAAGGCTCAGTCAGATCATTAAAAGTGGTAAAATATAAAATATGGCGAGTTAGAACAACTTCCTCTCTACAATTCCTGCACCGATCCAATGTTGGATTACAGGCTTTATCTGATACAGCTTCTTTGTGACCTTTCCACGCTATGATCTATTGCACATTTTTGCTTGCCTGTAGTCGTATAAGGATTAACAGATTATGGCTGCTCTGGAGTTGTGGTGACCTGGCTGCAGCATCAGCCAGTCCAGGCTGCAGCATCAGCGTGAAAAACAAGATGCAGGATATTTCAGAGACTGCTGGAAGTCATTGCGGTACAAGTAAACACATGGGTTGTGTTAGGGTAGCTAAGAATAGAAACAGGTGCATGTATACTTGCGTGTACACTAATGCTAGGAGTTTAGTAAATAAATTTGATGAATTTGAGGTATTACTCAAAACATCAAAGGCAGATATTGTTGGGATATCAGAGACGTGGTGTCACACAGATATAAGGAATGCAGAACTGGAATTTGGGGAGTACAACGTCTACAGAAAGGATAGACAGGATAGGAAGGGAGGAGGGGTTATGCTATTAGTTAAAAAACACATAAAATCCAAGGAAGTGAAGCCAGTTGACATCGCTGGACAGTGCAGTGTTGAGTCAGTTTGGTGTGACATAAGCATAGGTAAATCAAAATTGAGAGTAGGAGTGTGCTATAGGCCTAATGACTCTGATGAGTATAATAAGATACTGTACAGGGAAATAGAATGGGAGAGTAAATCAGAGAGTCTTATAATGGGGGATTTTAATTTCCCAGATATTGACTGGAATTTGTGGGTTGGTCACTCACACACTAGCAAGGCTTTTGTGGATTTATTGGATGATTGTTTTCTACACCAGCATGTTCGGGAGGCAACTAGAGGGAGTAATACTCTTGATCTGATTATCAGTAGTGATTCTTCATGCATTAGGAATCTGCAGATAAATGAACCACTGGGTGGCAGTGATCACAGTGTGCTGAAGTGGGATTTACTCAAGGAGGTAACTACCATCAGAGGTAAAGGGAAGGGCTTTTGCTTTCGTAAAGGCGACTATGATGGTTTGAGACAGTATTTAAATTCTATACAGTGGGACCAACTGATGATGTTACCAACAGCAAATTCAAAATGGGAAGCATTCAAGGAACTAATCTTGGAAGCTACCAGGCTTTACATACCAACCAAGAAATATTGTTCAGGGTTCAGGCCTAAATGGTTGTCAGATGAACTAATGAGACATATGCCAGAGAAGAAAAATGCATGGGATACATACAAATTAATGGGTGACGTGGAAGCCTATGATAGATATAAGTTGGTCTGTAACCAAGTCACAAAGGAGATTAGGCAGGCAAAGGCAGATTATGAGAAATCCTTGGCAAAGGATGCAAAGAAAAACAGAAAAGAGTTCTTTACCTATTTAAACTCAAAAAGGAAAGGGATGAATCAGATTGGTCCACTGGATGTTGATGGTTCAACAGTTGAGGATCCAGCTCAGGTGGCTAACAATCTAAACGAGTATTTTGCATCTACATTCACACATGAGGAGTTATTCAAGAAGGGGAATGTTGTAGGTGAAGTAAACATTGGCAGTGAGCTAGATGATTTTCTAATAACTGAGAGGAAAGTGGAGGAGAAATTGTTGAGGATAAACATAAAAAAGGCACCCGGGGTGGATGGGATCTATCCAGTTATATTAAAGGAGGCAGCAAAGGAAGTAAGCAAACCCCTAGCCATAATTATGAGAGCTTCTTTGGACTCAGGGGAGGTACCCATGGACTGGAGATGTGCAAATGTAACCCCAATTCACAAAGGAGGATCAAAGGCTGACACAAGTAATTATAGACCTGTTAGTTTAACTTCGGTTCCAGGAAAATTAATGGAGGCACTGGTTAAAGAAGCACTGCAGGATCATCTGGACAAGAATTCAGTTATAGCCCAGACACAGCATGGGTTTGTTAAGGGCAGGACTTGTCTGACCAATTTGATTGGATACTATGATGTAGTCACAAAAGAACTGGATGCAGGGAATAACTTTGATATTATATATTTGGATCTTAGAAAGGCTTTTGATACTGTTGCGCATGGAAGACTGCTGCACAAATTGGAGAAGTGTGGCATTCGAGGCAAATTGCTGCTATGGATAAAGGGATGGTTGAGTGGCAGAAGACAGAGAGTGGTAATCAATGGACACTGCTCAACGTGGACTAATGTTATTAGTGGAGTTCCTCAGGGTTCAGTGTTGGGTCCATTGTTGTTTTCTGTATTTATAAATGATATTGATGATGGTGTATCAGGCTTAATGTCCAAGTTTGCAGACGATACAAAGGTTGGCAGGGTTGTTAAGGACACTACTGATACTATGCTGCTGCAACAGGATCTGGAAAGGTTGAACAGATGGGCTGAGAGGTGGCAAATGAAGTTTAACATTGACAAATGTAAAGTACTACATATGGGAAACAGTAACCCCAGATCAACGTATCAACTCTGTGGTACTACGCTGACAGTGGTAGAGAATGAAAAGGACCTGGGGGTAATTGTGCAGGCAGATATGAAGTTCTCTGAGCAGTGCAGACGAGCTGCAAGAGTAGCTCATGGTGTCTTGTCAATGATATACAGGAATTTTTCTAGCAGGGACAGGGATGTGATTATTCCCTTGTATAAGGCATTGGTCAGGCCACACCTTGAGTACTGTATACAGGTCTGGAGGCCTCATTTCAAGAAGGATGTAGAACTGCTGGAACGGGTACAGAGAAGGGCAACAAGATTAGTGAATGGAACAAAGGGTTGCTCTTACGAAGAAAGGCTTAAGTTTTGCAAATTACAGAGCCTGGAGACTAGGCATCGCCGAGGTGATCTGATAGAGGTGTACAAGGCTTTGAATGGCTTGAGCATGCTCAATGCCGATGGGATTCTTCCTCTTGCTCAGAATAATCACCTGAGAGGGCATAAATTCAAATTGAGGAAGGACGGATGTCGGATAGATGTGCGGAAATTCGCCTTTAGCCAGCGGGCAGTTGGTTTGTGGAATAGACTTCCATCGCTTGTTGTTGAAGTTGATAGCCTAAACAAATTTAAGGCTCAGCTGGACAGGTATTTCGAACGAATTGAGGGGTGAAATGGGAGTAGTGGTTGTTTTTTTTTTTTTTTTTTTTTTTTGGCTGATGCTGAATAAGCTTGCTTTCTTGCATCATATGCCTCTACTAATGCTAATGCTAATGCTAATTACCACTGATCCCAATGTAGCTTGGGATCCAGCAGAATTGGATGTCGAATGAACATTCAAGAAGAGAGTATAACATCTACCGGACCTGGGTCAAGAATGGATGAAGATTATATCTCATCCCAGATGAAGCCTGTCTTTGGTAATTGTGATTTTAATGTGGCTTAAGGCAAATTCTATGGCATGGCATACAATGCTGCTGAACATATGCTGCATTCAAAGGATATCTTCTCAGATATAGTGTTATCTGGGAAGATGGCTGCAGACCTGACAGATGACTCTGACCTCGAAACATCGGTGAAGACAGGCAGGAAGTCAGTGTATTTGGCTCAGTAGGTAGTGTAGAGTTGTAAATAGAATTTGGAATGGTGGCCTTATTCGCATTATTAACAGAGAACTTGTATGATGGTATTTGCGCATGCCAGGGTGGTGGTGATTGTCTTGATGACTCAGCCATGTTGTCGACTGTGACGTTCAATTCTCTCAGTAAATCTCAGACACGAAAACCAATGGGTCAGTTGGCAGTCATACAGCTCTTATAGAGGTTTTCCTAATATGGCTCAAAACCAGATGCCCATGTGGAATGATCTGGCAGTGATTTTAGTTTAAAGGTGCGCTGTAATGAAAATTGTTTAATCAAAGAAAAAAGGATAGTTTGGTTGCTTTGACATACAGACCCTGGACACGAGGTGTTCAGAATGCTCCAGTAGCAATATGGATGGCTTGATGATGGACTGGGTCAAACAATCGCAGTACATTGTTTCTAGCCGATGCATACACCTTGGACCCATAATCTAATTTTGAAAATATGAGTACACGATAAAGTTGAAGTAACGTGCAACAATAAGCATCCCACTTATTGGAGAATATAGCCCGTAACAAATGCATGCCTTCTGAGCACTGTTCAAAGTTGACAATGTGATGTAAAAAAGTCAACCCTTTATCGAATATAGAGCCCAGGAATTTTGTTTCAGGTGCTACTCGGATCGTGTTTTGTGCGAACTTTAGTTTCATTTCAAGGTGAAGACTGCACTTCGAACAGAAGTGGATGCAAATGGTCTTCTGGGATGAAAATTGGAACCCATTTGCCATTGTCCAAGAGTTGATACATTCAATAGCATGCTGCAATTAATGATTCATCTCTAACAGAGTTTCTCCACTCGCTTTCGCATAGACGCACTGTTTCTGCTGCATGCCTCTTCTACAGATACTTCCATGGGCACTGTTCTTCTGAATTGGCTTCTATAATTCCCGCTCTCTCTTTCAAAACAGTCCGAACACGTGCCGCCACCAGCCAACATCCATTTACTGTCCAACTTCAAACCCACAGAACCAACTTTTCATCTTCCTCATTTATTCATTCAACTGCCATTTTCTGGAACAACCTTCCTTCATATGTATTTCCTGAAAATTACAATCTACAGAAGTTCAAGTCCAATGTCAACAAATATCTTCTTTCGTCTTCTCAACCTTCAACCCAAGCACGGTACTAAGTACTATAGGTTCTAATACCTCTCATGTTTGGGGTTCACATAAAAAAAAAAAAAAAAAAATTGCCTTTCAGTAACCCTCATGTTGCATTACTGAGAAAAGATGCTAAAGTCATAAACAAAGAGTGCGCTGTTTACAATTGGAGGAAACGGTTCAGTAATACAATTATCTCTGATAACAAAAAACATTACAATTAGGACTGATCCTTGAAGAACTCCCTCCTCTTGGTGAAATGGCAGAGAGAGAGAGAGAGAGAGTAGATCCTACACAAACTTGGAATGACCTATTTGAGATGAAATTTTTAATAAAAACGGCAATGTGTCCCCTAAGAAACAAGTTGTAAATATATTTTAAAATTCCAAATCTCCAAGCTGCATCAAATGCCTTTTCCATATCAAAGAAAACCGACACTTGCTGCTTGCATTTCAGGAAAGCATCAGGAATAGACGTTTCCAGTCACATTAAATGGTTAAGCATTGACCCGTTTCTTCGGAAGGCACATCGTGTTCTGAAAAGAAGGTAATTTGCTTCTAAATACAAGTCAACATTGACCAATCTATCCTTGCACAAGCAGCTGATCAGAGCTACAGGAAGATAATTATTTGGTATTTTTGGATCCTTGCTTGGTTTAGAGCAGACAATCCACAGATTCTGAAGAAAGATTTTTAGTCATTTTAGTCAAAAAAAAAAAAAAAAAAAAACCAACCTGGTCCACAATCTTGCACTTACATAGTGCCAGCAAACACAACAAAAAAAAAAAAAAAATAATAATAATAAATTAATACATTTAAAAAAAACGAAGGGTGGTTAGGAAAAAAAGAAAGAAAACCCTCTACCCCCTACCCAAATCTCATCCTGGCAATTTATCCCGCACTAGGTTAATTTCCACAGTGCAAGCAAACAAAAAAAAAAAAAAAAAAACAGGATAAGAATAATCTGACTGCATGGCTATCATCCACAATCAATCATCGTCAAAAGCTCATCATACTTGGAAACTTTAACTCTCCGAGCCACAAAGAATTTCCTGGATACACTTTCAATTAACATGTCGGAAATGGGCATTGGTCTTATTCTTGTTCCTACCTCACATGGCAATGCCACCTTTCAGTGCATCTTCTCAAACTGTTCAGTAAAGAAAACCTTGACCTTAACAGAGAACTTCATCCAGTCTGATCATGATCCGATCGTTGCCATAATACCACAACAGGCACCTAAGGATGAATATGCCAGTACAAGCTACTCTCCTGTCAGGAGAGTATACAATCAAAAATACATCAACATTGGAAGAGTTACTACCCTTTTCCAACTTTACTCATAGAACATACTGGCAGAGCTTAACATAAATGAGGCTGTCTACTGGCTTTTTAAATTGATAGAATTCATTGCAAGGTCTGCAATGTCCAAAACGTGCATCCTTAGTCCCCACTCAACGTCACTGTGGAAAGACCTCCTGACCACCTTTAGGGAAAAACCAGGCAGCCCATGCCTCCTACAAGAAATCACCTTTACAAGACTCATATGCCAAATTTTCCAAAGCAAGGAGGGATTTCCAGAAGAGTAACACTCAGCTATTGACAATTTCATGAATGGTCAGCTATCCAGGGGAAAACGTGTTTGGTACACGTCATACTTGTCCCCCCCCATCTTTAGATGTCCAGGAATGGTTTGAGCATGTGCTGCATTTTAAGAGAGAGATCACTGTGTGTCCGAAGCATATCCCTGGAATGTTAAGTTCCTTCACCTACTAGTGATATTGAAATTTCCAAAGAACAATTAATAAAAATAAATTCACTACCTAACAAGTCCACCACAAGAATTGATGCAATACCTCTTTTTAGTCTAAAAATTGCTTCTTATTTCATCCACAGAGAGCTCACCTCCCTTAAAACAAAATACTTAAATATGTACAAGTGCCTCCAAGCTGGACGTTGTACAGAGTCGGCAGTTCCAAAGAAGCCTCACGAGAAAACACCAGCTGACTTCAGGCCAATATCAATTGCCTCTCCCTTCCTGAAATTCTTCCAGAAGTGCATCTATAATGACGTGCAAGCTTTGCACATAGGCTGAAACATACCCATTATGCCATGGCTAATAGACTACTGTAACCTGCCTACAATCCCGATCACAGAAAATACTTCACACCTGGAATGACAACGAAGATCTTCACGCCATTTTTCTGGACATGAAATCTGCTTTTGACTCATTCCAAATCACACCCCTTCTTGCCTTACTTTAAATATTCTACTGAATATCCAGAAATATACTTTAGATTGTCAATAATCTGTTATCTAGGAGAATGCTTCACTTCACAAGAAATGACATTACAGTCTGTAAAAGCATGGAGATAAAGCAGGAATCCCACAAGGTAGTTCTCTCTCAGCCTTGCTATTTGCAGCAATATTCATTCCACTTATGGATCAAGTTCCAGCATTCCTATTGTATGCGGATGATACTGTAGGCTACTTTCCATGCAAACGCTGTGTTGGTGATTCACAAGCAAGACAAACCTCCTCTGAAACTGTAAACAGTTACCTAAATACATTCTGTAAGTATGCCAAATTGTTTGGTCTGTCAGTTAATCCAGAGAAGTCAAGCTATCTCATCTTTACTCCAAGTCTTCTTCTGATGACCTGCTGATACTGCATCTTCTCCACTTCTGGATTTGGCAGGAAATGTTCTGACTCCCACACACACACACACACACACACAGTGCCAAATTCCTAGGAGTAATCCTTGATGCCAACATCACCTATAAATAACAAATCAGAGCTCAGTATTCCAACACCTTGAGAGACTTCTGGGGAATGAAAATAGATCTGTGCAAAACTCACAATAAACAAATAATAATCAGGAAATACCTTGCAACTTACTTCAGTAGTGTGCTCTCCTATGCAGTGGAAGTTTGGTCTGCCACACCACCCACCAGCCTCAGGAAACTATGGGGCCTCGAATTCTGGGTGATAAAGTGGGTCTCACCAGATCTACACGACATCTAAATCTGCACTCTGCTCTAAACTGCAATACACACCCACAGTCCAAAAAACCACATGCTAAAAATAAAGGCATTCCTTCATCTGTGTGCATCTAAGCATGATCAAATCAACATCTGGAATATGGTTGGCTGGTGTTGCCAGGAAAACATCTCCACAGTACCCCCTCCTTGTGCTCAAGGCTCCAGAGGTTACAGAATTTCAAGAAACATTTTTCAAATGTGAATCTGGACACTCTTAACTTGCTTGACATTGACCTGTGGTCTACTGACATGGCATATTGCAATGACATCTTGGCATATCTTTCTGTTTGTACAGAACAATTGTGTAAGTGCGATCCTAGTTAGCCAATGCCATTTTATGTTCTGCTCAACTTTAAGTCCTTTTTCCTTTTAATTACTATTACTTTTTTAAAATCTTTATTCGTTATTTTATGTAACTTCTGAATGTAGCTTAACTCTGTATCACTGTGTTTGTTCACTTGAAAAATAATGTATTGTAAGATTCCTTTGGCTTTCTGTGTAAGGAATCATTAATGTATATGATTTATGTTAATACAGAATCTTATTATTATTATATAACTTCTTTTTTCTGTCTTTTGGCAGAAATGACATTATCTAGCTCAGCAGTCATATTTTCAAATAGGGAATGGTTGGTTTTTAAGTTGGGGCCCCAGAAGGGCCTAAACTGAAAGCACAAATGAGATGACCACTGCCCAGCAAGCAATAAATGTACTCAGGTGTTGGAGTAGGGCTACTCAGATGCTATACCTGCACCACTGTAAGCATAAATCCTGTTCCTCAGACCATGAGGGTAGCAGAATGGCATTGCCATGGTTGAACCTTGCAGGTGAACCCACTAGCTGAGTCATCCAGGACCACCTGTCTTGTCGAAGCAAGGACCAAAGTGGTGTGTTGAAACTAGGCCCCCCCCCCTCTACCACCAGGATTTACCTTTCTGAATTTCCATGGGTTGCAGCACACGGCAAACACACTGGACTCCTATGGTGTTAGCCTGGAACTTAGGCTGTGGGCGTTGGTCAGAGTGACACTAATCTGGAATCCCAGCAGCATCACTGGGAGGTCCCCCCTCATCATGTACACCTGGCCATGTTGAGGGGAATGTGGATGCAAAATACCTTTTCAGTTTATCACAAACTGAGCAAGTTCATCTACATTTAATCCATTCATATCTAATGGATCAATGTGATTCAACCCCTTTCTTCTACTGGTTACAGTAGTTAAGAAGCTACTACTGGTTTTCTTTGCATTCTTTGCCGCAGACTTCTTGTAATCTATTCTAGCTTGCTGAATCTTCTTTGTCACTTGATTGCAGACTAGTTCATATCTACTGTAGGCACCTGCATCATCTAATGATTTATATGCATCCCAAGCAATTTTTATTCACTGCCACAAATTTCATCAGTTCATCTGACTTTCACTTTATATCTTGAACTGTATCTCATAGATGGTATAATATGTTATAACATTCCTGAATAATTCCCATTTAGAATTTGCTATTGGTAATGTCTTCAGTTGGTCCCACAGCATAGAATTTAAAAATTGTCAGAGATCATTGTAATCGCTTTATAAAAGCAAAAGCTCTTTCCCTTGCCAGTAGTGACATATTTAAATAAAATATGACAGTAGTGACATATTTAAGTAAAATCTCACATCAATACACGTGATCACTACCACTAGTGGATCTTTATCTGCAGATTCTGAATGTGTGGAGAGTTACTGCAGATAATCAGATCAAGAGTATTATTGCAAACATGCTGCTGTAGAAAACAATCATCTAATAAATTCACAAAACTCTTGCTACTTATTTAGATATTATAATTTACTGGCCCACTCCATATGTTTGTCCAGTTGTTTGTTATACTCATCACAGGCTTATAACATACTGCTTCCGTCATTTCTGTTTTTTCAGTGCTCATGTCATACCAAACTGAATCAAAATTTTACTGTCCATCCATGTCCGCTGAATGTAGTGCCTTGGATTTTATGTGCTTCTTAACTTAGAGCATAAACCCCCTCAACTCCTCTCCCCTCTGTATACATTGTACTCACCTATATTCAAGTTCTGTATATGATTATGATTAAAGAGGCCTGTGTGCTCTGGATTCATTATCAAAACTAAAATTACTGTAACACAGAGCAAAAACGGATACAAAAAATAGATTGTGACAATCTATTTTTTGTAGGTAAGGTCTCGCCTATTGTATTTACAAACCTTATACATACCATCTGCCATCGGGCTAGTCAGACCTCGGATACCTACCATTTACGCCAACAGCGCAAGTTCATAAACTTAAGCATAGAAGCTAACTCCTTAAAGGCGAACACTCGTTCAGACGACACGACTTCTTTCGTCTTGAATCTAAGTAACAAACAACTGTCCAACGAGCAGCTGAGTGTTTTATCAAACGGTATGAAATTCGCCGTTATACCATCGAAACCTCCCATCACACAGCTCGCTATGGGTATAGAAGCCAGTATTACCAACCTTCCCGAAGAAACTGCCAACGAGATCCGATTCAAGACTGCCGCAGTCCTCCGCAACACTCGAAAAACGTGCTCAAACCTCAACCACCGCCAGCGTGCCGCCCTGTCATCTATAAGAAAAGACAACACCATCGTTGTACTTCCTGCAGATAAAGGGCGCCGGACTGTTGTGCTGGACCGATCAGCCTACCGAGAGAAAGCCTTGGCCCTATTACTCGATCCTAACGTATATGAACCTCTACCTGATCCTCCCGTTAAAGTCTTGAAACGTCTGGAAGCAAATGTTAATAAACTTGTCCACGCATGGCTTAAAGATAAGAAGATCCCGACCGCGACTCACCATCTTCTACGTGCTACTGGCTGCCAACTACCGCAATTCTACGGATTACCAAAGATCCATAAACCGGGTATTCCTCTCAGACCTATAGTGTCTTGCTGCAGTGCCCCAACGTATGAACTGTCCAAACACATCGCGAGCCTCCTCTCGCCTCTTATAGGTAATACATCTCACACCGTTAAAAACAGCAGTGAATTCATTAACATCATTAAGGACATTTCAATCCCTGATAACTCTGTCATGGCATCATTTGACGTGGTTTCTTTATTCACCTCGATTCCCATCCAACAGGCCATGCACTGCGCCAGAAGGCTCCTTGAGAGCGACTTAAGCCTCCAATCCAGGACGTCACTATCCACTGATGACATCTGTACCGCCCTCAACCTATGCCTCTCTAGCAGCATCTTCACCTTTGAAGACTCACTCTACAAACAAGTACATGGCACTGCTATGGGTGCCCCTGTCAGTTCCGTAGTAGCTAACATCGCCATGGAAGATCTGGAGAAGCAGATACACCAGAACCCACCTACACCTATTACAACGTGGTGTAGATACGTCGACGATATTTTTACCATAATACGACGTGGTTCTGAAACGGTACTACTAGAACACCTCAACTCTCTATCCAATTTCATCAAGTTTCCCGTAGAATCAGAGGTGGACGGTTCGCTCCCGTTTCTGGATGTGCTAGTACATCGCGTAGGCCCACGTCTAGAGACCTCAGTATACCGCAAACCCATGTGGTGCGGTCAATTCACCAACTACGGGTCCGGCCACGCTCCAAGCCATCTCAATAGCACTGCCCGCACCCTGTTCTCCAGGGCCTGGAGCCATTCCAGCACCGACACAATTAGATGTAACGAGATCTCCCGTGTGAAGGCGGACCTAACCAGATGCGGTTATCCATCCCATGTACTAAACAGATGCTTGTTACAGGCACAAGAACTTACTTCCAACCCAAGACCTCCGAAGCAAGTCGGCATATCATCCGCCTACATTCCGTACTATCCAGGCGTGTCAGGACGTATCTCGAAGATCCTGAGAAGTTACAACATCAAATGTGTGCAATTACCAGATAGGAACCTACGTTCACTTGTCTCCAGCGTGAAGACCCCTGTCACACCTGTCTTACGCAGCAATGTAGTGTACCGTATCACCTGTAGGGCCTGTAACAGTTGCTACGTAGGTGAGACATCGAGACGTCTCCAGGATCGCCTCACGGAACACGACAGAGCAATCCGGCTTGCCGAAACTGACCAGTCCGCGCTTGCAGAACATTTTTGGGCTACCAACCACGATCTTGACCCCAAGCGCGACTTTGAGATAGTGGACCACGCACGACACTTTCGCCACCGCCTACGGCTAGAGTCACTAAACATAATAAACAACCCTAAGGCATTAAATCGCCAGAAAGGCATGCGTATACATCCCATCCTAGAGACAACCGTTTTATTGATGGATGATCACTGGCGTAAGGCAGCACACGTCCGTGCTACAACAATGACGCATGAGTAACGTGCCACACTTTGCTTGTAATGTATTCAAATTTGTCAGTTGATAAAGGGACACGTGTTCCGAAAGCTACTGAATTTGTACTTATATTTTATTTTATACTGGGTATACTGTAAATATCTATTTGAAAATTATTAAACTATGGACCCCAGTACTCCAGGCCCATTTGTCACTAGATTGTGACAAGTTTAATAATAGGAAATATACATATATTAGATTAGATACATACAAACAAAAAGCTTTTGGTTGTTTTGTCAACCTTCCTCAGTTAAACTGACAGTTAAGAATGGAGCATGAGGGTGTGTACTGCCAATCTTGTACGTGAAGTGCGTGATTAATTGTTGGATGTTGAAGCCTGTGGCTGTGATGCATGCGGACGTTTCCAGCATTTGTCAATAGTCAGGATTGCTGTTACGATGATAGGGTGGACTTGACATCCACTGTTCCTGTTGACTGAGGTATTGGAGCATTTGATGTTCGATGACTCCAACCAGGCGCATTGTCGATAGTGGCGGGACTTATCCGCAATCACGACGTCGCGGTGTGGGTCAATGTTGTGGTGGGTTGTCCAAATGTGTTCGGCAATAGCTGAGTGCTCAACATCTGCTAAGCGAATTGCTCTTTTGTGTTCGAGCCGTCTCCCAGTTTCCCCGATGTAGCAGCTAGTGCAGTCATGGCAAGAGATATGGTAGACCAATCCGCTTTGTGTAAGGTGTGGACCGGTGTTTTTACCTTAGAGATGAGGGATCATAAATTTACAAGATTGGCAGTACACGTGCTCATGCTCCATTCTTAACTGTCATTCTTAACTGATTGACAAAACAACCGAAAGCTTTTTGTTTGTATGTATCTAATCTAATATATGTATATTTCCTTTTATTAAACATCACAATCTATTTTTTGTATCAGTTTTCACTCTGTGTTACAGTAATTTTAGTTTTGATAAGTTGTGTATATGTTTATTACTGTAAATTCATCAAATTTATTTACTGTAACATTAGTATACATTGCAGCCATTCTTATTCTTAGTTACCACTAAGTATAAGTGGAAGAATACATGGCTGTATTTATTGTTCCATGGAACACATCATAGGACAGATAAATAAAGCACATGTATTTACTTGTTCCATGATAACCCACAGCAGAGTTTAACATATCCAACACCTTGTTTTCCAGGCTGTTGCATATTCCAATATAAGCAGTGCAAGAATCACTTTCACCTTTGACTATGGCTATCATTAATCTATTAGTCTATATATACCGCCAAGCTTGCAGTTTTTCAATGCTCCTAACACTACCTCGATAGCATTAGCAAATATACTTGCATCCCTTCTAATGAAAGGTATCCCATCCCTGTAAAAACAGTTTTTTCTATTAAAAAGCAGAGACTAGGGTGGAAAAAAAATTCTATCTTATGAGCCTTGCAGTCTCTCTCTAGAGCCAAATTAATTGACAAGACTCTCATTGTGTACTCCCTCCTATTGTGTCTGGGCAGAACTGTAAATACTTTCAATTTCAATTCTAACTCGTGACTTTCTCAACATTGCTCTGTACTTGTTAATGAAATGACTCTTAATGTCATTAATATCCTCAGAAATATATATATATATCCCTGAGGATTTTGTAATGTCATACAGTACTGTATGTCTTTTCAATGTCGAAGCACAAAATAACACATTGCTCCTTTCCAATAAATTCATTTTTAATAATTACCTTCTGTCTTTATGAGCAAGTGCTGTTAAGCTATTTTTATTGAAACCACATTGCATTGTATTGAGAATATTGTTTCTAAGTACCATCTTAATCTTGCCTTAATCATTTTTAAACTTCATCACCTTTCATTTTCAATAGCATTAGAACTAGTTAAAATGCTCTTGATCAGGGCTGTGCCAGGCCATTTTAGTACCTTTAGGCAAGAATGAAAAAACTGCGCCCTACTGTTAATCGTGGCAATGTTGGAAATTATTTAATCTTTCTTTTGGTGCCCCTTTCAGCTTTTAATCTGAGGCAAGAGCCTCGTTCGTCTCACCCTCAGCATGGCTCTGCTCTTGATTGATAGAATATTTGGTCAATCTTGCTATAGTCCATCTCAGTTAACTTCCGACTCCTCCTACAGAATGTATTTCTGCATTACAATGGAAATTGTGTGAAACTGACATAAAAAATGTCAGTAAAATTCTTCAACATGCTGTCTCTGAATGATCGTACTTCTGTTATTTAAAAAAGTGGAGGAGTTTTGGAACATATGGTCTAACATTAGAGATCAAATATCTGTCTGTAGCAGTTGTTGGTGGATTGGGGACCTGAGAAGTTATCAAATTTTGAATTAGGGTGACTGTCCCTTCTCCCCTAACTGTGATTCATTTCCATATGCATTTCCTTTATATTCCTTCTTCAGTGACGATGGGGAAATCCTAGTCAGCAATTACTCATTTTCAATGTATTAAAACTATATAGGGGTTACAGTCATTAGGCTCCTTCCAAATTTTGGAATAGTGCAGAAGCAGATGATACAGAAAGTACCAGTTAGTAAAGATTAAGAAAAGTGATTTTCCTTTCTGGATTAGTTTTTTATAAATAGAATGTATTAATTATTATAAACAAGAGAATTGGCTTTCAAATTCTGAAAAACTAAACTGAAAAGTAGGTTGATTGATTGATTGATTGGTTTTTTTTTAGGAGCATTAGCAACTAAGGCCATATTGCTCCGGGATATGCGGTGATCATTCCTTGACCTTTCCGCATCCTCCGTATTTGGTGGTGACGGGCTCGAACCCCGGTCTAATCAAGAAGCGTGTGCTGCGCACTGCTGCTCCTTCCCACCTGGCTACGGAGGCGCCCTTGAAAAGTAGGCACACTGTAAAATCAATGAAAGGTCACTGTAGTTACCAATATCAATATTAGTAACCAGAAGTTTGGGAACTGAAATTGTCAATCAACTGTTGAACATCAAGCTTGTATTTTAAGCATATGCTATTCAAATTCATTAATCATCATTAATCCTTATCATTACTACATGCACCTGTTCCTATTCTTAGCTACCCTAACACAACCCATGTGTTTACTTGTACTGCAAGTAAACACATGGGTTGTGTTAGGGTAGCTAAGAATAGGAACAGGTGCATGTATACTTGTGTGTGTACACCAATGCTAGGAGTTTGGTTGATGAATTTGAGGTATTGCTCAAATCTTACTAATAAATCAATATGCAGAAAAGAAATTGACAACTCAAAATAATAAAACTGCTTACTCATATTTTGAAGGAATTTTGGGTGGGCTGCATTTTTTGCCATCAATATCAGAAGCTTTAGCATCAAACACAAGACTCTGTATAAGATCTTTTTCACCTATTGTAAACAGAAGGTGAAACATGTACTGGTGAAAGCAGTTCATAAAACCTTGGATAGAAAATAAAATTAATTTAATTCTTAATTGATTACATATAAAATGTACATAAGTGTTTTTTTTTTTTTTTAAATTAAAATCTCAAACATGAAAGGCATTAGAAGTAATAGTACTTAGTACCATGTATGGGTTGAAGGCTGAAAAGGCCGAAATACTTGTTGACATTAGACTAAAATTTCTTTGGATCATAATTTTTGTGAAATAATGTCAAAAAGGTTGTTCCAGAAAACAGAAGTTTAAGGGATGAAAGTGGAAGAGAAAAAGTTGGTTCTATGAATTTTGAGTTGGATAGTAAATGGATGCTGGCTGGTTGCAGAAAATGTTCAAATTGGCATGGAAGAGAGTGGTGAATTACAGATGACAATTTAGAAATACAGGGAAGTATCTATAAAAATTGCTGGAGAAACAGAACATCTATAAGACAGAGTGAAGAAACGTTTTAAGAGATAAGTCATTAATTAACCGAACTGTCCTCTTTTGAATGAAATCAAAGCTTGAGAGAGTTTTTTCTTCTAAGCAGAGTGAGCAGCTGTTTAGAAGAAAAGTAACAGTAACACTAAGAGAGAAAAAGAAGTTTCTTAGATGCACAGAAAGTAATATTTGTGATGTGCATATGATGGAGAGAGAGAGAGAGAGAGAGAGAGAGAGAGAGAGATATGAAACATCAGGATAATCTCTAACAGAGATGTGATCTGGTCAGAAATACAGCCATTGAAGATAGAGATGGAAGACTTTTTTATGTGATATATAACAGAACTGAGTTTTAGAATGATTCAAGTTAATTAAGTATCATTTTATGTATTGGAGAATTACACGGAGATCACCATTTATAAAAATGGTTGTGGATATTTCAGAAGTTGAAGCTGTTTGTTTAGGGCAAGTATTCTCAAACTATAGGTGGAATGTTGTGTGCTATCATCAGTAAAACTATGGATATGATTTCCAGTCATTTGACAAAGTCATCAATATACAAGAGGAAAGGAGTGCAAGGAAGGAAGGAAGAAAGAACTGAGACTTGGAGAATACCAGCATTTGCAGAGAAGTCAGAAGTGCCATCTACCATTACCCACAGTGAACAGCCAGTGGGAAAATGGGATACCCAAATGCAAAAAACAATCAGCAATCCATAAGTTGGAAGTTTAATCAATAGTTTAGCAATATCAAGAGAACTGCTCAAGTTTTACCTCCATTGAATTGCCCAAAGATGAGTAACATAAGTCATTATATTAATAGTGAATTGGCACTTGTGGAATCCACATTGGTGATCACTGATCAGATGGAAGGTTTCAAGATAGTTTAAGAGTTGTTGGATGATAGATTTTTCATTTAATTTGGAGAAAGTAATGACAAATTCAATGGGGCAGTAATTGGGAGGGAAAGAGGGGGATTTTTCACCCTTCTGGAAAGTGGTTCTAAAAGAGCACAGGTTTAGCATCATGAAGGCTGAAAATTCTTCTAATCTCCTTTCAGAAGAACAAGATTACTGATACTGATAGAAAAGAGAGAGAGAGAGAAGAAGAAGAGTAGGAAGGAAGCTTTATTTTTAGCTGAGGACACAACAGAATCATTAGGTTGTAATAGAGGTGTAAGTACATTCACATTTTTTTTTTTTTTTTTTTTTTTTACATTTTTATTAATAAGTGGCCCCTGGCCAAAAACTGGCAAATTCTCTATGTAAATACAACATATATATATTATATATACAGATTCATATGATATACAGATTCAAAGTCATATGAATTACAATGTCATAAAGTGAGTTGGGAGACTTCTGTTAATCAGTCTCAATCAACATATAACATGTCCAGACAATAAATCACGTGACATATTAGAATTAATCAAAAATATAAATTGTGGCACAAGGAACCATGGATCTTACAAAGTCAATATGAGATGAAGACAACAACAGTATGGTCACAAGTAACTACATAAATTGTCCAATAGGATTATCCTCTTTACAAAGGAACATGATGATCATTAACCTACAAGGCATTAATCTACCTAGTTTATTTTGGCATATTAAACTGTCACATAGAATTCATGTCAATAGTCTATAAGCCTTTTATTATTCTTTCCTCAAAGATCAAGCAGCATTGATCTTCCCTGGAATAATTTCATGGAAAATTTTTGAAAAGGCTGAAAATATTTTTGTCTTAATTAACTGAACCTCATCGCCCTCAGTCTGGTGAGAAAGATTAGGACTAGGACATAAAAATTCCTTTCTGAGATCCGAGTACTCATGACAATAATATAAAACATGACTCCATGTCTCCAGAGTCTTACAGTGATACTACAACCTTTCCGAAACACCCAGCTGATTCAGAATTGTGAGTACAGATGAACAAGAGTTGCAGCTAACAGCTTCAAGAAAACAGAATGCAGGACTCCAGAGTCTTACAGTGATACTACAACCTTTCCGAAACACCCAGCTGATTCAGAATTGTGAGTACAGATGAACAAGAGTTGCAGCTAACAGCTTCAAGAAAACAGAATGCAGGACTGCCATGTGCAGCACAAGTATCAAGTTTTCTACTCTTAGCGCACTCAAAATTTAATTTTGATCGATTAATCATAGTTTACAACAGGTGTGAGCATTCGTATATGCAGAAAATGAAACAGGAGATTCGAGTTTAAGCCAATGTGATATTCTACATTCTTATCTTGAACAGCCTTAGTACATTTATTGGAAAACCAAGGTTTAGATAAAGGACAGAATTAGAGAATAGGATGCAGAATAATGGATTTCATCAATATGAGAATAATTTCCCTGACACAACCCGAACAGACACTGCAATCAAAAAATTTTAAAACAGCAATTCAACTAATAAAAAGAACAACAATCACACATATTATCCCATTATTCCTTACTGGAATGTCAAAATTCAAATCATACCATTTTCTAAAACTATTTTTGTCAACATGTCATTTAGTACTTGTGCTAAATGACATGTTGATGCTAAACAATATGATGATGAGAATAGCCATTACAGACAGGCTCCATTGGAGAACAGACCAACAATAGTGGGGAATTTTAATTTCCCAGATATTGAGTGGAATTTGTGGGTTGGTTACTCATACACTAGCAAGGCTTTTGTGGATTTATTGGACGATCGTTTTCTACATCAGCATGTTCGGGAGGCAACTAGAGGGAGTAATACTCTTGATTTGATTAACAGTAGTGATTCTTCATGCATTAAGAATCTGCAGATAAAGGAACCACTAGGTGACAGTGATCACAGTGTGCTAAGTTGGATTTACTCAAAGAGGTAACTACCATCAGGGGTAAAGGGAAGGGTTTTTGCTTTCGTAAAGGTGACTACGATGGTCTGAGACAGTATTTAAATTCTATACAGTGGGACCAACTGACAATGTTACCAACAGCAAATTCAAAATGGGAAGCATTCAAAGAATTTATCGTGGAAGCTACTAGGCTTTACATACCAACTAAGAAATATTGTTCAAGGTTTTGGCCTAAATGGATGTCGGACGAACTAATGAGACATATGCCAGAGAAGAAAAATGCATGGAATACATATAAATTAATGGGTGACACGGAAGCCTATGATAGATATAAGCTGGTCTGTAACCAAGTCACAAAGGAGATTAGGCAGGCAAATTATGAGAATTCTTAGCAAAGGATGCAAAGAAAAACAGAAAAAGAATTCTTTACCTATGTAAACTCTAGAAGGAAAGGGATGAATCAGATTGGTCGACAGGATATTGATGGTTCAACAGTTGAGGATCCTGCTCAGGTGGCTAACAAATTAAAGGAATATTTTGCATCTACATTCACACATGAGGAGTTCTTCAGGAAGGGGAATGCAAGAGGTAAAGTAAACTCTGGCAGTGAGCTAGATGAATTTGTAATAACTGAGAGGAAAGAGAAGGAGAAATTGTTGAGGATTAACAAAAAAAAAAAGGCACCCGGGGTGGATGGGATCTAGTCAGGTAGATTAAAGGAGGCAGCAAAGAAAGTAAGCAAACCCTTAGCCATAATTATGAGAGATTCTTTGGACTCGGGAGGTACCCATAGCCTGGAGCTGTGCAAATGTGATCCTAATTCACAAAGGAGGATCAAAGGCTGACACAAGTAATTATAGACCTGTGAGTTTAACTTTTGTTCCAAGAAAATTAATGGAGGCACTGGTTAAAGAAGCACTGCAGGATCATCTAGACAAGACTTCAGCATGGACACAGCATGGTTTTGTTAAGGGGAAATCTTGCCTGACCAATTTGATTGGATACTATGATGCAGTCACAAAAGAACTGGATGCAGGGAATAACTTTGATATTATATACTTGGATCTTAGAAAGGCTTTTGATACTGTTGCACAGGAAGACTGCTGCACAAATTGGAGCAGTGTGGCATTGGAGGCAAATTGCTGCTATGGATAAAGGCATGGTTGAGGGGATTGTTATTGTTATTTGGTTTTTAGGAGCATTAGCAACTCAGGACATATTGCTCCGGAATATCCGGTGGTCATTCCCTGACCTTTTCGCATCCTCCGTATTTGGTGGTGATGGGCTCGAACCCCGGTCTAATCAAGAAGCATGTGCTACGCACTGCTGCTGCTTCCCACCTGGCTATGGAGGCGCCTTGGTTGAGGGGGAGAAGACAGAGAGTGGCAATCAATGGCCAATGGACACTGCTCATCGTGGACTAATGTTATTAGTGGAGTCCCTCAGGGTTCAGTGTTGGGTCCATTATTGTTTTCTGTATTTATAAATGAAACTGATGATGGTATATCAAGCTTAATGTTCAAGTTTTCAGATGATACAAAGGTTGGCAGGGTTGTTTAGGACCTACTGACGCTATGCTGCTGCAACAGGATCTGGAAAGGTTGAGCAGATGGGCTGAGAGGTGGCAAATGAAGTTTAACATTGACAAATGTAAACTACTACATATGGGAAACAGTAACCCCAAAGCAACGTATCAACTCTGTGGTACTGCACTGACAGTGGTAGAGAATGAAAAGCATCCGGGGGTAATTGTGCAGGCAGATATGAAGTTCTCTGAGCAGTGCAGACGAGCGGCAAGAGTAGCTCATGGTGTCTTGTCAATGATATACATGAATTTTTCTAGCAGGGATAAGGAGGTGATTATTCCCTTGTATATGGCAATGGTCAGGCCACACCTTGAGCACTGTATACAGGTCGGGAGGTCTCATTTTAAGAAAGAGGTAGAACTGCTGGAATGAGTACAGAGAAGGGCAACAAGATTAGTGAACGGAACAAAGGGTTGCTCTTAGGAAGAAAGGTTTAAGTTTTTCAAATTACAGTTTCTTGCACTAGGCACCGGCGAGGTGATCTGATAGAGGTGTATAAAGCCTTGAATGGTTTAAGTATGCTCAATGCCGATGGGATTCTTCTTCTTGCTCAGAGTAATCACCTGAGAGGGCATAAATTCAAATTGAGGAAAGACAGATATAGGATAAATGTGTGGAAATTTGCCTTTAGCCAGTGGGTAGTTGGTTGGTGGAACAGACTTCCACCCTTGGTGTGGAAGTTGATAGCCTAAATAAATTTAAGGCTCAGCTGGACAGGTATTTTGAACGAACGGAGAGGTGAAATGGGAGTGGTTTTTTTTTCTTTTTTTAGCTGGTACTGCATAAACTTGCTTTCTTGCATCATATGCCTCTACTAATGCTAATATGCATCCCATACATTTTTCTTCTCTGCCACGAGCCTCATTAATTCATCAGAAATCCATTTAGGCCTAAACCTCGAACAGTATTTCTTAGTTGGAATGAAAAGCCTAGTAGCTTCCAAAATTAAGTCCCTGAAGGCTTCCCATTTAGAATTCAACATTGGTAACATCATCAGTTGATTCCACTGTACAGAATTTAAAAACTGTATATTTATCAGTGACTACTGTCTGAGACCACAGCAGTCACCTTTACGAAAGTAAAAGCCCTTCCCTTTAGCCTTGATGGTAGTTACATCTTTAAGTAATTCCCACATCAGTACATTGTGATCACTGTCACCTAGTGGTTCCTTTATTTGATAATTCTTAATGCATGAATAATGAATGAATGCTGATAATCAGATCAAGAGTATTACTCCCTCTGGTTCACTCTCAAACATGCTGCTGTAGAAAACAGTCATCGAATAAATCCACAAAAGCCTTGCTAGTGTGTGAGTGACCAATCCACAAGTTCCAGTCAGTATTTGGAATGTTAAAATTCCCCATTATAAGAAATTCTGATTTACTGGCCCACTCTATTTCTCTGCACAAATGCTCATTATACTCATCAGATTCATTAGACCTATAGCACACTCCTACTCTTATTTTTCTTTGCCAGTGCTTATTTCACACCAAACAGACTCAACACTACATTGTCCATCAACATCAAATGGATGCACTTCCTTAGATTTTATGTGTTTCTTAACTAACAGCATAACCTCTCCTCACTTCCTATCCTGTCTATCCTTTCTGTACACATTGTACTCCCCAAATTCGAGTACTGCATTGCTTATATCTGTGACACCATGTCCCTGATATCCCAACAATATCTGCCTTTGATGTCTTCACTAGCACTTCAAGCTCATCAAATTTATTAACTATACTCCTAGCACTGGTGTACATGCAAGTATACATGCACCTGTTCCTACTCTTAGTTACCCTAACACAGCCCATGTATTTACTTGTTTCACTATGATTCCCAGCAGTCCTGGAAATCTCCATTATCTTGCTTTCCAGGCTGCTGCTCATTCTAATAGAAGCAGTGCAAGAATCACTTTTGCCTCTGTCTGCAGCCACTGTTAACCTTTTAGTCTCTGTATCCCCCCCCAAGCTAGCAGTTTTTTGACCCACCTAACACTACCTCGATAGCATTAGCAAATATTCTTGCACCCTTTCAATTTAAGTGTACGCCATCCCTGTGGAAGCAGTCTCTCCTGTCAGCAAGCACAGACCAGGCTGAAAAAAATTCTATCCCTTGAGCTTTGCACAATCTCTCCAGGGTCGAATTGATGGACAAAGCTCTCATCATATACTCTCTCCTATCGTGTCAGGACAGAATTGCAGACACTTTCACATTCAACACTAACTCACGACTTTTTTTTCAACATTGACCTGTACTTGTTGAACAAATCTGCAGATCTCTTACTCTTAATGTCAAAGATGATATCTTCTCTACAACGTCATCAACTTTTGCCCCTGGCAGACAAGGAGTCTTCTTTGATGTTCCCCCATAGGGGTGAAATTACTGTCGGTGGAACTGAGATTGGGGTGTTCGCAGCCTGTTATTATATCTGTTGTTTCGCAAATGAGTCTTTTGCACATTCAGTCCGGCAGAGTTTCATTTGGTGCGATTGTGACTTCAGTTTGTGTTCCTGTAGTTTGTTGTTTTTGGGTTATTTGCATTACTTGTGTTATTTTTGCATTGGTAGGTTTCCTTGTGTTAGTTGATTGTAATGTCTTTCAGGCCTCCTGGTATGTAACTTTGTGCTCTGCTTTGTATTTTCCTTTCCTGTTTCCATCTTTCACCTTCCTGAGAATAAGTAGCGTGGTTTCCACTACAGTGTGGGCATTTAGAGTGTTCAGTTGTGCATTCTTGATTGGTGTGTTCTCGGGAACCACATTTGGCACATATTGCTATTCCTCTGCAAGTTGTTTGTGAATGTCCGTATTTTTGACATTTAAAACATCAGACAGGATTTGGTATATGGTTGAATTTGAGAAAGCAAATATCCTGCTTTTACGTGCTGTGGTGGACTTGGAGTATTGACAGTTAAAATGATATTTCTCGTATAGGTGATTATTCCTTCTTTTTTGATTGTTATTCTTTTAACATGAATTACTCCTTGGTTTTTCATTTCTTGCAGTATTTCTTCTTCTGTTATATCAAGGAGATGCTATTCAGAGATTACTCTCTGTATTCATAAATGATATAGATGATAGTATATCAAGCTTAATGTCAAAGTTTGCAGACTATACAAAGGTTGGCAGGGTTGTTAAGGACACTACTGATGCTATGCTGCTGCAACAGGATCTGGAAAGGTTGAGCAGATGGGCTGAGAGGTGGCAAATGAAGTTTAACATTGACAAATGTAAAGTACTACATATGGGAAACAGTAACCCCAGAGCAACGTATCAACTCTGTGGTACTACGCTGACAGTGGTAGAGAATGAAAAGGACCTGGGGGTAATTGTGCAGGCAGATATGAAGTTCTCTGAGCAGTGCAGACGAGCTGCAAGAGTAGCTCATGGTGTCTTGTCAATGATATACAGGAATTTTTCTAGCAGGGATAGGGATGTGATTATTCCCTTGTATAAGGCATTGGTCAGGCCACACCTTGAGTACTGTATACAGGTCTGGAGGCCTAATTTCAAAAAGGATGTAGAGCTGCTGGAACGAGTACAGAGAAGGGCAACAAGATTAGTGAATGGAACAAAGGGTTGCTCTTACGAAGAAAGGCTTAAGTTTTGCAAATTACAGAGTCTGGAGACTAGGCATCGGCGAGGTGATCTGATAGAGGTGTACAAGGCTTTGAATGGCTTGAGCATGCTCAATGCCAATGGGATTCTTCCTCTTGCTCAGAATAATCACCTGAGAGGGCATAAATTCAAATTGAGGAAGGACGGATGTCGGATAGATGTGTGGAAATTTGCCTTTAGCCAGCGGGCAGTTGGTTTGTGGAATAGACTTCCATCACTTGTTGTTGAAGTTGATAGCCTAAACAAATTTAAGGCTCAGCTGGATAGGTATTTCGAACGAACGGAGGGGTGAAATGGGAGTGGTGGTTGTGCTTTTTTTTTTTTTTTTTTTTTTGGCTGATGCTGAATAAGCTTGCTTTCTTGCATCATATGCCTCTACTAATGCTAATGCTAATACTCCTTTCAAGATGTTGTTTGTTGTTGTGATGGGATTTTAATGGCGCACGAGCTGCTGGGGCTATAGTGCGCCTATTCATAGGAAAATGAAAAAATTCAAATTTCAGATAGAATCAATTTATGATTTATTAGAGTGATGTTTTAGAATTTATCATACAATCCAATTTTTTTCAAAAATGAGAAGAATTCGTTGATGTTTGCATCGTCACCTATAATATTTTTTAATGTCTTCGGTTCCGGAAGATTTTTTAGGGAAAGAAGGATGGATATTCTGTCCTGATCGTAGTGAGGGCAGTCAATGAGAATGTGTTTGACTGATAAGTGCGAGGAACAGTGTGGACAATGAGGAGGATCCGCTCCTGTAAGTAGGTGAAGGTGAGTCAGGTATGTATGTCCAATCCGTGCTCGTGCAAGCACTACTTCTTCTCTTCGTACTGTTTTGATGCTAGAGCGCCAAAGCTGTGGATCCTGTTTCAACTGATAAAGTTTATTATTGCTTTGGGTGTGCCATAGCTCTTTCCACAGTGCAAGACATGTTGTTTGTATGATATTATTATAGTCGTAGATTGGAATAGGAGCAAGGGTTAAATCATAAGTTGAAGGATTTTTGGCAGTTTTGTCAGCCAGTTCATTTCCTTTTATCCCCGAATGGGCTGGGATCCAACAAAAGGTCACTGATTGATGACATTCTTCAATTTTTAATAAGAGGCTTCTGATTTGGTTTAAAGTAGGATGAACCTTGTAAGAAAAGTTTTGTATTGCTGTAATTGAGCTTAGAGAGTCAGTGTATACAATATATTTTAGAGATGGGTAGAGATTCAGGTTTTCTAAAGCTAACTTTATTGCATGAAGTTCTGCAGAAAAGCTGCTATACTCAGGTGGAAGGGAAGCAGAAATGATTGTAGAGGGAAATACTGCTGCTGCTCCAACGGCTGAATGTGATTTGGAGCCATCAGTATATATTGGCAATAAATTAGCATATTTCTGAATATGGCTTGCATGGAGTTGTTTCACGTTGAGTGACGGTAGAAGATTCTTTCCCCATTTTTGAAGATAAGTATCACAAGTTAATTGTGGAGGTGGTGTCCAAGGTGGGTGAGAGCATTCCACTACATCTAGCCTGTTGACATTAGGGATATTCCAATTCTGTGTTATTTCAATTAGGCGTAAGCCTGCCGGTCTTATTTTACTGGGTTTATTTCTATAAAGGTTTTGCAGTGGTGGATTAAAGAGATATGACCCAATAGGATGCTGACAGCAACTTTGTATTCGGGCTGCATACTTAAGAAGTAGTGCTTTCCTGCGGAGACAAAGAGGGGGCTCATGTGCTTCAATGTATAAACTGTGGGTAGGAGATGTCCTGAATGCACCAAGGGCATTCCGCAATGCACTATGCTGTATAGGGTCCAACCAGCGTAGTGTACTCTTTCGGGCAGAATCGTAGATTGGAGCACCATAATCCAAACGGGATCTTATCAATGCTCTATATAATAGAAGCAAAGATGTACGGTCTGCTCCCCAAGACATTGCAGATAAAGCTCTGAGTATGTTCAGTTTTTTGAGGCAGGAAGTACGCAGCGATTTAATGTGATCTAAGAAATTTAATTTTCTGTCAAGGGTTAATCCCAAGAATCTGATATTGTTGGACACTGGAATGGTTAAATTTGACATCTGAAGTTCAGGATCTGCATGCATTTTTCGTTGATTACAAAAGTGGATTGCAACAGTTTTATGCTGAGATAGACGATAGCCATTGAGTCCTGCCCACCTTTGGACCTTATTCAAGGATAACTGGAGTTGCCGCTCAATGGATCTCATATTCTGAGAATGGCAAGAAATGGAGAGATCATCCGCATAAAGATAGGTCTCAACTGTATTTGGAAGTTCCTTTGTGATAGAATCAATTTTAAGGGCAAAGAGGGTTGCACTCAATACTGAACCTTGTGGCACTCCCTCTTCCTGTAAAAATGTCATAGAAAGCGAGTTGTGGTATCGAACTTGGAACGAACGAGTCTGGAGAAAGTTCCTGATGAAAATAGGAAGGTTGCCTCGTAGTCCAAGGGCATGGAGGTCGCTGAGAATGCCATGACGCCAGGTAGTGTCAAATGCCTTCTCTATGTCTATGGATACCAAAACGAGATGTTCATTTTTTACGAAGGCATTGCGAATTGCAGACTCTGCCTTGATCATGAGATCTAAGGATGATCTGTTCTTACGAAAGCCATGCTGATTATTACTCATTAGATGTTGTGCTTCGATGGCCCAAGCAAGTCGATTATGAATAATTTTTTCAAGTAGTTTTCAGAGGCAACTGGAGAGGGAAATTGGTCGGTAATTGTGTGGAATTGTAGGGTCTTTTCCAGGTTTCAAAAAGGCAAGAACTGTGGCATGATGCCAAGTGATGGGATAAATGTTTTCCATAAATATTCTGTTATAGTAGACCAGTAGTATTTGTAAATTTTTGTCACCAAGGTTTTGTAACATGATATAAGATATTCCATCTGGCCCAGCGGCACCGTTGTGTGTTGTTTTCATCGCATGTAGAAGTTCATGATATTGAAGAGGCTGGTTATAGGGAAGGAAAACTGAGGTTCGAAAGTTGATGGCTCGTTCTTCAGTCTTGGTCTTTATTTTCTGAAAATCCGCAGAATAATTTGAGGCCGCTGAAACTTCAGCAAAGGTTTTGCCCAACGCATTTGCTATGTCCTCAGGAGCAGAGAGTTCCTGCCCATTCCATGAAAGAATTGGTGAAGAGATTGTAGGGAATTTTCCAGAAATCTGTCTGATTTTCTTCCATATTAATCTGGAATTAGTGCTTCTGTTTATGGTAGAGGCAAAATGAATCCAAGAATTCTTCTTGGCTTGCCTTTGAATGAGACGTGCTTTCGCTCTTAGCTTCTTGTAATTGATAAGATTAGCCGTGGTTGGTGATCTACGAAATAAATTCCATGCTTTATTTTTTAACTTCTTTGCTTTTGTGCAGTCTTCATTCCACCAATAGTTAAGGTGCCATCTGGACCAAGGATTCGACAATGGAATAGAACACTTCGCTGCAGATAGCAGGTGTGAAGTGATATAATCTGTGGCTTCATCTATCGACTTTGTACGTATATATTGCTCATCCAGGGTGACTAAAGATTGAAATTTGACCCAGTTGGCTTGAGAGAACTTCCATTTCCTGCAGGGTTTGACTAATGGTGGTTGTGCAGTGAGCAGTTCACAAATAATCGGAAAATGATCACTGCCCAAGGGGTCATCTAAAACAGACCATTCTATGATTGGAAACAGAATAGGGGAACATATTGATAGATCAATTGCAGAAGTTTGTCCAGCTGGTAATTGTATGTGAGTCGGTGCACCAGTATTAAGAACAGTAAGGTTTTGCTTGTCTAGAAAAGTTTCAATTAGACGGCCATGTGTATCTACTTTTGTTGATCCCCATAAGGGATGGTGGCTATTGAAATCACCCAACAGACGGACAGGGGGTGGTAATTGCATTAGCAGGTTTTCAAGATCTTGGTAAGAGAAGGTATGACTTGGTGGGAGATAGACTGATGCTAGTGTTAACGCAATCTGGGTTATCAAACGTACTGCAACAACTTCAATATCAGTTTGCAAAACAATTTGTTTGGTCGGGATCTTTGAGCTGATGAAGATGGCCACACCTCCACGGGCAGCATTTGAAGTATTACGATCTTGTCGATAGATGGCATAGTTCTTTATGTTGGTGGAAATTTGTGGAGTTAGATAGGTTTCCTGTAGACAGAAACCTACTGGAGAGTACCGGTTAATTAAGACTTGAATATCATTAAGGTTGCTACGATATCCTCTGCAATTCCATTGTAGAATATAAGGCATTATTGGTGTTTAGTAGAAGAAGCTGTATCTGACTGCTTTTTTAATGTGGTTGACTTGTGACGTTCAGGCTTTGGTTTGTCTTTTTTGGAGAAGAATGGTCGACCGGTGTCCATTTCTTCTTCCGCATGTAATTCTAATATAGTTTCTTGTCTAGATGAGTCGAATGTATCCATAGATGTTTCTTGGATATTCTTTTTTAAATGTGAGCTCCGATTATTTGATGTAGAAGCAATCACTGTGGGAGGAGAAGGAGATGTTGCTGGTACTGTAATTGCAGTATTATTTGCCTGGTTCATCTGCTTAGGAGTATTGGACTGTTGCTGGGAGAGAACAGCCCGAGCCCAGTCAGAGATTGAAGTGTTTGTAGGTACTGTAACATCGGTTTGGGTGCCCACTGATTGATACTTTTGCGCAATACTGGCGTATGTACGCTTAGTCATACTGGGAGCAATTACTTTCCTTGCTTCTTGAAAACTTACTTTATTTTCAATCTTATATGTCACAATTTTCTTTTCAGTTTTCCATTTCTCGCATGACCTGGAATAAGCAGGATGGTTGCCTTTACAGTTGGGGCAGGCCATTTCTTTTGCTGAGCAATCACTTTGAGTGTGCTCAGTGGACCCACAATTGGGGCAAACTTGATTTCCTCTGCATGCCATTTGAGAGTGACCATACTTTTGGCACTTAAAACATCTCAAAGGATTAGGGATGTAGGGCCTAATGCGACAATGTAGATAGCCTGCTTTTATCGATGTTGGTAGATTTGGCGTATTGAAAGTGAGGATAATGTTCCTTGTAGGTGCAAGTATATTGTCTTTTTTAGTCATAATCCTTTTGACTGCAATGACATTTTGGCCTTGAAGTTCTTGCATTATTTCCTCCTCCGTGACATTCAAAAGATCCCAGCTGGATATAATCCCTTTGGATGTATTTAGGGTAGCATGGGGAGAAACCTTTACTGGAATTCCAGCAAAGTTGGCAAGGTTTAGTAGTTTCTGCGAATGTCCGTGGTTTATTGTCTCCACTAGTAGGTCGCCTGATTGCAGTCTCTTGACTGTCTTAGGCGATCCTGCCAGACTTTCCAGGTGTTTTTGGATAACAAATGGAGAGAGCTTACTGAAAGGCTGATCTCCAAGAGAGTGCATTATTAGAAATGCAGGACAATTTGTCGCTGAGGAAGTGGTTTTCATCCTCTTGGGTTGCGATGTGTTATGCTCATTTTCTATCTCTGGCCGAGAGCTTGTCGGCTCGAGAGGCGGAAAGGCATGTTGATCCATGTTTGCTCCTTTTAGTCCTTGGCAGATGAGCTTTTCTGCCAAGACTTCCGGCCCCGCCACGGGGAGGCAGGAGCAGTGCCCGGTGTGACCAAGCGTAGAGTATTAAGTGTTAGTTAAAGAAGTATGAAAAATAAAGAAAGGTAGCTTTTCTTTCTTGCTCTGTACAAGTACTTTTTGTGACAGTAGCTGATATAAAAAATAAATTTATTAAGGACAGGAACTTAATATAACTTTAAATCGCTTTTAGATAATCACTTTTTCAGCACAGAGAAAACGCTTGATCACATTCGCTTGGCACCCGGGGCCTTTTCAAGATGTTTAAAGTATTATAGAGTGTAACTCATACCGGGATCCTGCCAAAAGTGGATGTTTTCATCAGTTGCTCTGACTGTCATATATTGGCTGTCTCAATTAATAAGTCACCTGATTTTAACCTTTTACTGCTTTTGGAGTTCCAGCTATATTTTCCAGACATTTTGTATTCAGGAAAGGTGATAATTTTCCTGTGGGCTGATCTTCCGTAGAATGAATTGTGAAATATTTTGATGCAGGTATCTCATATATATTGGTTTCTTGTCTTTTTGCAATGTTTGTATTAATTTTCTCACTTTCTTGAGTTCATTGTGTCATGTTGGAGGATTTTGTGAATTTATTGTCAAAATCCATGGTGTTTGCACCTTTTTTCCCTGGAAGTGAGAGCTTTTCCTCCCAGGTTTCCAGCCCTGTCACTTGGAGGCAGGAGCAGTGCCACCTAGTGACCAAGTGTAAAAAAGAAAGATAAGTAATTGATTAATGTAAAGAAAGGTGACTTTCCTTTCTGTATTAGTAAGTTTTTATTATTAGCTATATGGTGAAAGGAAGTCTGAGGCTCATGCTGCACCAGTCAAAAAAAATTCCATTGTTACCCTGAGAGAGAGAGAGAGAGAGAGAGAGAGAGAGAGAGAGAGAGAGAGAGAGAGAGAGAGTCAAAAGTATAAAGGAATCACAAAGAAATAAAAGAATGATGATATCCAGCTCAGAACCCTGGATGTGCCAAGCCCATACTCATCAGTTATGAGCCCCTGGGGTTGTTTTGAAGAAACTGCAAAAACTCACACAAAAAATAAAGCTTTTTATAATAATTTCCACATTAGATAATTCGCTGAAAAGTCGCTTGAATCACTACACTTGGCACTCCGAGCTATTAAGGAGAGGAAACTAAAATATTTAGGATATTTGATGAGGAATGACAAATATAAGATGTTGCAATTGATAATCCAGGGCAAGATCAATGGAAAAAGAAGTCGGGGGAAAAAGAAGGAAATTTTGGTTAGAACCTCAGAGAGTGGTATGATCAGAGTAACGAGGGTTTATTTAGGGCTTCTACCTCATGTTCATCCATTGTGAAGATAACAGCCAATCTCTGCAAAGAGACGTCACAGAAGAAGAACAAAGTAAGATGAAAAAAAAAGTCCATAGATTCAAATGAAGGAAAGCTAGATGCAGATTGGATGTAAAGAAATTTGCACTTAAGTCAAAAAATTGGCAATTAAATTTTCATTGGTGGTAGCAAACTACAAACTAGCATGACAGAACCAGAGAGCACATGTTGATTTAACACTATACCTACCAAGCAGTCATTGTGGCCATTGGCAAAGTTAAAGTAAATGTACATTTTTTCTCATTTAAAATATTACTATGTCTTTGACTTTTTATATAAATAAAGTAAATAAAGAAAAATGCTTCTACAACAAACTTCTGATAGGAACACAGATCATTTTGATATTCTGGAATTTCATTATATTACTCAAAATAACTGTTGCAAATAACCATTATTTGTTCAAATAAGAATTTAAAATCACAAAAAAACCTTGTAAAAGTAAATATATTTATACAGTGATTACCATTTTAAAGCTTATTTAGAAGTAGTATATGAAATTTTAGCAAACTACACGATCAGTCACGCAATATAACAGCATAACTTATTAATTTTCATGAGTTAAATGTTAAATTTTATTTTATTTTTTTGAATTAATATCCAAGCGATTCCCCAATGCCATGAAGAAAATTTAGTTGACTTAAATCCTTCTTAAGCTCAGTTCTGAGTTACTTCTTGCAAAAAAAAAAAAAAAAAAAATGCGCATTTTTGAACACCTAATTTCCAGACTGGAATCTGTGCAAATCTCAAATCTGCCCTAACATGGAATGTTATTCCCACATCTGGAGTAGTGACACCAAAATCCTCTCCCAAGCTCCCAGACTATTCAAAAGAGGGAGTCAGTTTAATTAATGACTAATCTGTAACAAACTCTCTAATGCCCATGTTTAATTTCTGTTGCATTCATTCTGTTTCTATATATATTTCCAAAGGAAATAGTCTTCCAAACTTGCATTAGTAATTCCACTGCTCACTTCCAAACCAATCACATATATTCACTATTCAACTTCAAACTTAGTACTAACTTTTCTTCTTCTTCATTTATCCCTTCAACTATTTTTTCTGGAACAACCTTTCTTCATATGTATTTCAATAAAATCACAATCTACAGCACTGCAAGTCTAACGTCAACTAGTATCTTCAGTCTTCTCATTCTCAACTCATGTAGAGTGCTAAGTATAATAGGTTCTAATAGCATTGGGGTTTTCATTAGATGCTACACAACTAAACTTTAGACAAGAAATATGCCACTTTCCAGCATGGTTTGAATATCAGCTCCCAGTATTTTCGAATTCCAAATAGTAACCTGAGCTACCATTATTATAAGAACATTTATGAAAAACCTTAGATACCAAAAATAGGGATTTAAAACAGAAGAATAATGGAACTCACATATAGGTTTGTCAAACAAAGGTGGATTTGTGCTAGTTGATCGCCAGCGAAAATTTTGAGTTGGAAGAGATTCTGAAAGGAACTTCTTTATTATTTCTTCAGGACTAAGATCAGTATCACCCTCTTTTTGAGAATAATCACAATAGGTCCTGCAAAAACAAAGCATGTTTGTAAACAAACTTTAATATGGTTTTTATTTTTTATTATTTTTTTTTTTTGGGAGGGATTACTGTTTTAATATTTAAAATACTATATTATAAGCAATTAAGGATTTATGCTCTCTTGTTATATTATGCTTATAAACCCAAGCTGTATTTGAGGGGGAAAAATTGTCCCATGGCACTGATTTCTTCTAGAAATAAAGCATTTTAAATTTATTTATTTTAATATTAGGGATGGTACATATAATATATACTATGTATTTTGTGCACATGCACAATGAACTCATTTATTATAATTTACATATCCCTTCTTAGTAATTAAAAATATATTCTGGCTCTTAGAGGATGCATATCATTATGGGTAAATTTTCTTGAGATATTCTGATTACTATACAGGAAAAAGCCATTAATGTCAATTACACATGAAGGTTACCCAATTGGAAATTTTCCTTTACTATATTTTACTAAAATAGTTTTAAAGTAACACAACAAAAAAAAAAAAAAAAGCACAACCTACTATATGGAAGTTTGTAATGTTTCCACATATGCACCCATAAAATTTAATTGCACTGATTTTGTCAATAGATTAAAATGGCCTTTTCCTCCATTGGTTACTAATTCATAATGGAAACAGATAAGTTGATTGGAAAAATTTTCCCTTTTCTTTTACTTAACATACAAAATTGTGTTCAATAAATAGTTTAATAGTCCTATTCACACTCATCAGCTTATTTTTGAATTAAGCTACAGATTTGGTAAGTTACAACCTAATACTGATAGAACTTTTGTATCAGAGTTTTGGGGCAAATATCATATCATGTAATAGTGGTGTACGGCACAGTAGTGGAATTGCCATGTTTTTATCGTGGTCAACAAGTAGCTTGTAGGTTATAATCATATAGGTTGGCATTTTTTTTTTTTTTTGTTCTTAGCTAAGAAATTCTATTTCCAGTAAGCATGAGCGTTAGTAGAGGCATATGATGCAAAAAAGCAAGCTTATGCAGCATCAGCCAAGAAAAAAAAAAACCCTTCCATTTCACCCCTCCATTCGTTTGAAATACCTGTCCAGCTGAGGCTTAAATTTATTTAGGCTATCAACTTCCACAACAAGGGATGGAAGTCTGTTCCACCAACCAACTACCCGCCGGCTAAAGGCAAATTTCCGCACATCTATCCTACATCTGTCTTTCCTCAATTTGAATTTATGCCCTCTCAGGTGATTATTCTGAGCAAGAGGCAGTATCCCATCAGCATTGAACATGCTCAAACCACTTAAGGCTTTCTACACCTCTATCAGATCACCTCGCCGGTGCCTAGTCTCCAGACACTGTAATTTGCAAAACTTAAGCCTTTCTTCGTAAGAGCAACCCTTCGTTCCGTTCACTAACCTTGTTGCCCTTCTCTGTACTCGTTCCAGCAGCTCTACATCCTTCTTGAAATGAGGCCTCCAGACCTGTATACAGTACTCAAGGTGCAGCCTGACCATTGCCTTATACAAGGGAATAATCACCTCCCTATCCCTGCTAGAAAAATTCCTGTATATCATTATTAAGACACCATGAGCTACTCTTGCAGCCCGTCTGCACTGCTCAGAGAACTTCATATCTGCCTGCACAATTACCCCCCAGTCCTTTTCATTCTCTACCACTGTCAGTGTAATACCACAGAGTTGATACATTGCTCTGGGGTTGCTGTTTCCCATATGTAGTTCTTTACATTTGTCAATGTTAATGTTTGTCAATGTTAAATTTCATTTGCCACCTCTCAGCCCATCTGCTCAACCTTTCCAGATCCTGTTGCAGCAGCATAGCGTCAGGAGTGTCCTTAACAACCCTGCCAACCTTTGTATCGTCTGCAAACTTGGACATTAAGCTTGATACCATCATCAATATTATTTATAAATACAGAAAACAATGGATCCAACACTGAACCCTGAGGGACTCCACTAATAACATTAGTCCACAATGAGCAGTGTCCATTATTTACCACTCTCTGTCTTCTGCCACTCAACCATCCCTTTATCCATAGCAACAATTTGCCACCAATGCCACACTGCTCCAATTTGTGCAGCAGTCTTCCATGTGCAACAGTATCAAAAGCCTTTCTAAGATCCAAATATATAATATCAAAGTTATTCCCTGCATCCAATTCTTTTGTGACTACATCATAGTATCCAATCAAATTGGTCGGGCAAGACCTTCCCTTAACAAAACCATGCTGTGTCTGAGCTATAACTTAATTCTTGTCAAGATGATCCTGCATTGTTTGTTTAACAACTGCTGCCATTAATTTTCCTGGAACAGAAGTTAAGCTGACAGGTGTATAATTACTTGTGTCAGCCTTTGATCCTTCTTTGTGAATTGGGGTTACATTTGCACATCTCCAGTCTGTGTGTACCTCCCCTGAGTCCAAGGAAGCTCTCATAATTATGGCTAAGAGTTTGCTTACTTCCTTTGCTGCCTCCTTTAATATAACTGGATAGATCCCATCCAGCCCAGGTGCCTTTCTTGTATTTATCTTCAACAATTTCTCCTCCACTTTACTCTCAATTATTACAAGATCATCTAGCTCACTGCCAGTGTTTACTTGATCTATGGCATTCCCCTTCCTGAATAACTCCTCATGTGTGAATGTAGATGCAAAATATTGATTTAGTTTGTTAGCTACCTGAGCAGGATCATGAACAGTTGAACCATCGATATCAAGTGGACTAATCTGATTCATCCCCTTCATTCTAGAGTTTACATAATAAAGAACTCCTTGCTGTTTTTCTTTGCATTCCTTGCCAAAGATTTCTCGTAATCTGCCTTTGCCTGCCTAACCTCCTTTGTAACTTGGTTACAGATCAACTTATATCTATCATAGGCTTCTGTGTCACATGTTAATTTATATGTATCCCTACTGATAATCACTACTGATAATCAAATCAAGAGTATTGCTCCCTCTAGTTGCCTCCAGAACATGCTGATTTAGAAAACAATCATCCAATAAATCCACAAAAGCCTTGATAGTGTGTAAGTGACCAACCCACAAATTCCAGTCAATATCTGGGAAATTAAATCACCCATTATAAGACACTCTGATTTACTGGCCCACTCTTTTTTCCCTGTACAGTTTCTTATTATACTCATCAGAGTCATTAGGCCTATAGCACACTCCTACTCTCAATTTTGATCTCCCAATGCTTAGGTCACACAAAACTGACTCGACACTGCACTGTCCAGCGATGTCGACTGGCTTCACTTCCTTGGATTTTATGTGTTTCTTAACTAATAGCATAACCCCTCCTCCCTTCCTATCCTGTCTGTCCGTTCTGTAGACGTTGTACTCCCCAAATTCCAGTTCTGCATTCCTTATATCTGTGTGACACCACGTCTCTGATATCCCAACAATATCCGCTTTTGATGCTTTGAGCAATATCTCAAATTCATCAAATTTATTTACCAAACTCCTAGCATTGGTCTACACGCAAATATACATGCACCTGTTCCTATTCTTAGCTATCCTAACACAACCCATATGTTTACTTGTACCGAAATGACTTCCAGCAGTCTCTGAAATATCCTGCATCTTGTTTTCCAGGCGTCTGCTCATTCCAATAGAAGCAGTGCAAGAATCACTTTCGCCTCTGCCAGTGGCTACGGTTAATGTATTAGTCCTTGTATGCCCCAGGTTAGCAGTTTTCCATCCCACCTAACACTGCCTTGATAGCATCAGCAAATATTCTTGCACCCTTTCTATTTAAGTGTATCCCATCTCTGTAGAAGCAGTCTCTCCTGTTAACAAGTACAGACCAGGCTGAAAAAAATTCTACCCCTTGAGCCCTGCACAATCTTTCCAGGGCCAAATTGGTCAACAAGACTCTCATCATATACTCCCTCCTATCGTGTCTGGTCAGAATTGGAGACACTTTCAAATTCAACCCTAATTCACGGCTTTTTTCAACAGTGACCTGTACTTGTTAAGTAATTCTGCCGGTCTCCTACTCTTAATATCATTAACAGGAGAGAATTCTTCTACAGGGATGGGATACACTTAAATAGAAAGGGTGCAAGAATATTTGCTGATGCTGTCGAGGCAGTGTTAGGTGGGTCAGAAAACTGATAGCTTGGGGGGGGGAGATACAAGGACTAATAGATTAACAGTAGCCACTGGCAGAGGTGACAGTGATTCTTGCACTGCTTCTATTGGAATGAGGAGAAGCCTGAAAAACACGATGCAGGATATTTCAGAGACTGCTGGGAGTCATTGCGGTACAAGTAAACAAATGGGTTGTGTTAGGGTAGCTAAGAATAGAAACAGGTGCATGTATACTTGCTTACATGTTATTGTTACTTATTATTACCTATTTATTATTTTCTTTTGGCTGGTGCAGCATAAGCCATAGGATTCCTTGCACCATGCGGCCAATGCTAATACTCTTGTCTGTTTCACTGAAAGCCAGAAAGCCACAGTTCTGGATCTTGTTTTTTCTGGTAAAGTTTATTGTTTATGTTACTTTGCCAGATCTGTGACCAGTTATCATAGCATGCTTTGTGAATGACAGGCTAATAGTCAGTGTAAGGAATATGAGGATGTTAGTATTAGCATTGGCATATGATGCAAGAAAGCAAGCTTATACAGCATCAGCCAAAAAAAAAAAAAAAAAGAAAGAGAACACTTCCCATTTCACCCTTCAATCTGCTCCAAACATTTGTACAGTTCTTCCTTGAATTTATTTAAGCTATCAACCTCCACAACGACAGACAAAAGTCTGTTTCTGCAATCTAAAGCCTTTAGCCAGAGACCCGCTGGCTAAAGGCAAACTTTCACACATCTGTTCTACAACTGTCTTTCCTTAATTTGAGTTTATGCCCCCGTAAACCTGATTGACATCAGGTTCGTAATCTAAGCAAGAGGAAGAATTCCATTAGCATTGAGCCTGCTCAAACCATTCAAGGCCTTATACATTATACAACTCAATCAGATCACCTCACGGGTACCTAGTATCCAGACACTGCAATTTGGAACTTAAGCCTTTCTTCATAAAAACACCTCTGTTCCCTTCAATCTTGTTGTGCTCCTCTGTACTCACTCTAACAACTCTACATCCTTCCTAAAATGAGGCCTCCCAGACTTGTATGCAGTACTCAAAGTTTGGCTTGACCATTGCCTTATACAAAGGGAGAAGCAGCTGCTTATCCCTGCTAGCAAAATTCCTTTATATCATTGACAAGACCCAGACTTGCTGTGGCTGCCTGTCTGCACTGCTCAGAAAACTTCATATCTGACTGAACGGTTCCCCCAGGTCTTTTTCATTCACCACTACCCTGAGTGTAGTTACACACAGTTGGTACATTTTTTCCGGGGTTACTGCCACCCATATGCAGTACTTTGCATTTTGAATGTTAACCTTCAGTAGCCACTTCTCAGTGCACCTGCCCAACTTTTCTAGATCCTGTTGCAGTAGCATACTGTCATTAATAACCTGCCAACCTTTGTATCATGTGCAAACTTCAATATTAAGCCTGATATACCTTCATCAATATCATTGATAAATATACAAAACAACAATTGGCACAGCACCAAATTCTGGGGGACTCCACTAATAATGTTAGTCCATGAAGAGCAGGTTCATTGACTACCACTCTGTCTTATCCCACTCAACCATTCTTTTATCCATTGTAGTTGTGTGAACAATAGAGCATTCAATGAGCATGCTGAAGTAGATCAGGGTATTCGATAGCATTTTTCCATATTTGAAGAGGATCCTTCTTTGCATCAAATAGAGACTTCAGAATATTATCTTCTGGGAGCTCAATTAATTCCATCTATAAGTCATCATGTGCTTTGGAGACATCAATCAGGTGTAGCTGAAAAGCTAGTTTCAATGTGAGATCATGTTTCTCAAAATCAGCAAACCTTTCATTGTATTCTTCAATCATGGCATCTAGAACAGCTGTGTATTCCTTCATGTCACATTTCCTTAAACTTAAACTATAAACTAAATTATATAAGGAGAATAATGTTATATAAAAAAGAGAATAGATAAAATTTAACTTAAAAATATTTTGAGTTTGGTGTTATGTCATGAAATAAAAGGCAGATTTCACATTTGAGAGAAATAGACAAAAGGCCAGAACTGGTGCCCCAAAAGGTTGCATGCAGCCTTAAGGCCATATGTGCCCCACCCCTGCCTAAGAGATCTCCTCTACTCTGCTGTCAGTTATAATCAAATCATTTAGCTCTATTAGAGTTTAATAAGCTTTTGTCATCCACTTCTCTACAGAAATCCTCATATGTGAATGTAGATGCAAAATACTCATTCAGTTTGTCGGCTATCTGAGCAGGATCATCAACAGCCAAACCATCGATATCAAGTGGACCAACTTGATTCATCTGCTTCCTTCTAGAGTTTACATAAGTAAAGAAGTAGTCTTCACTGATTTTCATTGCATCCTTTGCCAAAGATTTCTCGTAATCTGCTTTCACTTGCCTAACCTCGTTTGTGGCTTGATTACAGACTAGCTTATATCTACCACAGGCTTCTGTGTTGCCTGATAATTTGTATGCATCCCATGCATTTTTCTTCTCTGCAACAAGTCTCATTAGTTCATCTGACCGCCATTCAGGCCTAAATTTCTTAGTTGGAACAGAAAGCCTAGTATCTTTCAAGATTACTTCCTTGAATGCTTCCGATTTAGAATTTGCTGTTGATAACATGGTCAGTTGGTCCCACTGCAAAGAATTTAAAAACTGTTGTTGTTGCTGTCATCATTGTTGGAGGTTTTATGGCGCTAAAGGCCATTATGCACCAAACAATAGCTGGAGATAACAGGCATTACTGTTGTTTTTTGGTGCAAGAGCAACTTAGGCCACATTGCACTAATCAAAGTTATGAATGTTGCATGTGCATAGTAACTGTTATGACATCAGTCAAAAACTGTGATATAATTTTATCAGTTTAATAAAGTGGAAAAATTCCAGCAGATCAGCATCGTTGCCTATAGTGGTAGAGTGTCAGGGGTTCTTTAAGATTTGGAAGAAAGCTAAATGAGTCTTGGCGGGCAGTGGTGTATAAATTACACTCAACAGGAATATGTTTCATAGTAAGAGGAGAGTTGCACTGTGTGCATTGTGGAGGATCATTACCTGTGAGGAGATAAAGGTGAGTAAGTTGACTGTGGCCAATACGTGTTCTGGTTAAGACTACTTCCTCCCTTCTGTTTACATGGAAGCTGGAGGACCATAACTGCAGTTCAGGTTTTATTTGAAGGAGTTTATTATGCATTTAGGCTTGCCATTGAATTGTCCATTGTTCCCTACATATTCTTCGTATATTACTTTTGTAGTCAAGGTATGGAACATAATACTGTGAAGATTCTCTGTTGGATGGATGTTTAGCTGCATAGTCCACACATTCATTTCCTGGTATCCCAGCATGGCCTGGAATCCAGCAGAAAATGACCCCTCGCTGGAGTTCTTGGATATGCATCAGTTTGGATTTTATAATTTTTATTAAAGGATGTGTTTGAGAAGAAATGTTCTTTATTTTTGTTTGTTTATTTTTATTTGCTTTTTAGGAGCATTAGCAACTAAGGCCATATTGCTCGGACGATATATGCTGGTCATACCCTGACCTTTCCGCATCCTCCGTATTTGGTGGTCATGGGCTCGAACCCCCCGTCTAATCAAGAAGCATGTGCTATGCACTGCTGCTCCTGCCCACTTGGTTACGGAAGCACCCAAGAAATGTTCTGTAAAGCTATAAGCGCACTCTGGGAGTCCATATATATCATTCTTTTATGATGGACAGAGGGAGAATATTTTCTATTACATGTTTTATGGCAATCGGTATATATTTTTGCAAAATGCAGATAATTTTGTGTGTGGGCAATGTGGTGTTGTTGTATGTTGACATTTGCAACAGAGTGCTTTCCCCAGTTTAGGATATAACTGTCACATGATGGTTTTATATAAGACCATGGGGGATCCAGACTGTTTGGATCTTGAAGAACTTTGTCAAAATGTATATTCCAAGATTGTAATAATGCCTGAAATCTGACTGCAGTAGGTTGAACTGCCCTGGGTTTATTTCTATAGTACATTAGTCATTAATTATCAGTCTGATGGGATGGGTAGGTAGACTTTGGACTTTAGTTGTATAGTTGAGAAATAACATCTTTCTCCTGAAGCTTAGGGGAAGTTCATGAGATTCAATGAAAAGATTTAATTGGTGAAGTTCTATAAGCACCTACAGCTATCTTTAGGGCAGAATGTTGAATAGGGGCAAGCTGTGTCAGCACACTCTCCCAGCAGAATCATACAGTGGGCACCGTAATCAAGGCAAGATCTGATTAGGGCTCTATACAAATGAAGTAACGTGTACCTATCTGCACCCCATGATGCTGAAGAAATAATTCTGAGTATGTTCATTTTCTTCTGGCATGACGTTCGTAAATATTTGATGTATTCCACGACGTTCAATTTTCTATCGAATATCAGACCAAGGAGACGAATGCTGTTCGCAACTGAGATAGGATGATTTTTTAAGTGTAGCTCTGGATTTGGATGCATTTTGCATTTGTTACAAAAGTGATCTACTTTAGATTTTGAGCAAGAAAGTCGATACCCATTCTGTGCATTCCATAGCTGAATGTTATTAATTGAAATTTGGAGCTGCCGCTCAATGAAGGTCATGTTTTGCGAGCTGCATGAAACGGTGAGATCATCGGCATTGAGGTATGAACTCACAGTGCTGGGAATATTTTTAGTCATGTGATTTATTCTTATTGCAATAAGGTGGTACTGAGCACAGAGCCTTGTGGGACCCCTTCTTGTACATATTGTACATATGTTTGGGACAGGACCTGTCAGTATCAAACTTGAAAGGATCTGTGCTGAAAGAAGTTCTGTATGAAATATGGTAAGTGGCCTCTCAAGTCAAGGGAATGCAGATCTCTCAGGATACCAAAATGCCATGTGGTGCTGAACGCTTTCTCTATATCAAGGCATACCATGATGAGATGCTCATTTCGGATGAATACATTCCTGATGTTTGTTTCTACTTTGACCATGAGATCCAGGGCTGATCGGTTTTTTCTGAAACCAAATTGATTATCAGAGATTAGGTTTTTGGAGTCAAGATACCATGTGAGATTTACTTAAGCAACTGATGAGAGAAATGGGTCTATAGTTTTGAGGAATAGACTGATCTTTCCCTTGTTTGGGAATTGCTATTATATAGGAGTGATACCAGGAACTGGAGAAAGAATGTTCAAGGAAGATGCGGTTGAAAAAGGTGAGCAGTGCAGAGACTGATTTTTTATCTAAGTGATGGAGCATTATATGATATATTCCGTCGAAGCCTGCAGCACTGGTTTTTTATGTAGATATGGTTTCTTGAAGTTCAAGCATTGTAAACGGCTGATTGTAGGGTGAAGAACATTTAGATCTGAAGTTCAATTGGGATTTTTCGGCTAATACTTTGATCTTTTGGAATGATGGATCATATGCTGTCGAGGCAGGTAATTGTGAAAATACAGTCCCCAAGGTATTTGCTATCTCTGTGGGAGTAGAAAGCTCCTGCCCATTCCAGAAGTGGGGAGGATAATGGGGGAAATTTGCCTTTAGCTGTTTTATTTTTCTCCATATTATTCTTGTCAGAATTTTTTTTAATCAAACTTGCAAATCGAATCCAAGAGTCTCTTTTAGCTTTCTTCCTAATGTGACAGGCCTTGCCACTAAGTCTTTTGTAGTTTATAAAATTGACCATGGTAGAATGTTTGCGAAACAAATTCAACTCTCGGTTTTTTCTTTTTTTGGCAACTTACACTCTTCATTCCACCAATAATTTATGATTCTATGGATGGTTGACTGTGATTGTGGAATCGCAGTAGATGCAGCAGCCAGTATTTGCATTGTAATGTGATCCGTAACTGTGTCAATTGGTTTCGATAATTTGGTCATCAAAGGACACATGTGAAGTGAACTTTGCCCAATCTGCTTTGGAAAATTCCCATTTTATGAGGTTTTCTGAAATTATGGAATGTGCTGTTCGAATTTTACATATTACTGGGAAGTGATCACTGCTGAGTGGATTGTCAAGGGCCGTCCACTCAATACTAGGAAAGAGGGATGGAGAGCACATGGCGTGATCTATTGCAGAGGTTGTACCTGTAGAGAGATGGATGTAAGTTGGTGAACCAGCATTTAGTATAATTAGGTTTGGTCTGTCAGCGAGCAGTTCAATAAGTTGCCCTCGTCTATCTGCACTGGGAGAACCCACAATGGGTGGTGTCCATTGAAGTTGCCCAATAAACAGATAGGGACTGGCAGCAGCAGCAGAATAAGATCTTCAAGTTCATGAATGGTATAGAGTTGACTGGGTGGAAGATAGAGAGAGACAAGTGACACAGTAATACCAATCATTATACGCACTGCAACAGCTTCAATGGAGGTTTTTAAAGTAATTTGTCTACAAGGTACTCTTGAATCAAGGAGTAAGACTACCCCTCAATGAGCAGTATTTGTAACTGTTCTGTCTTTCCTAAAAAGAGTATAATTTTTAATTGAGAGAGAGAGATACACGTGGTGTTAAATTTGTCTCTTGTAAATAGATGCCTGTAGGACGATAACGATTGGTAAGCTCGTAGATATCATCAATGTTACTGCGAATTCCTCTACAGTTCCATTGTATGATATGATGCATTATTTTATTTTGTTGCATGAGGATGTTTCTGACTCTTTTTTATTCCCAGGCTGCTTATAGCGATCGAGCTTCACTTTCTCTCTTCTTGGAAAGTTTGGGCATGCAGTATCTATGTCATCTTCTGCGTGAAGGTCTAGGATAGGTTCATTTGGATCTGCATTATTATCGGTATCCATGTTGTTTAAAGTGGTATTGTTTGTCTTCCTATTGGGAGCTGAGTCCGCTTTTAAGTTTTGCAAAAATTAAAAGCAGACTCAGCGATGCAAAAATATCAAACAACGTTTGATATAATATAAGGTCATACTCGGCAGTTGAGATAGCCAGCTTTGACACTACATGGTAATATTGGTGTTCCGAATGTCAGAATGATGTTGCATATGGTGGGAATTAGAACTCAAAAATATCAAACAACGTTTGATATTTTTGCATCTCTGCTGCATATGTGGGTGCATCATTAGGTGCATTAAGCATAATTTGTTTTTTTAGTCTCTTGGTATGAAACTTTCCATTCTACCCCGTACTTCTGGATTATTTCCCGTTTTCCAGAGATCACATGATTTTGAATAGGCTGGATGTGCACCTTTGCAATTAGGACAGTGTGATGTTTTAGCATCACAGTCTGTTTGCAAATGTTCTTTGGAACCACAGTTTGGACAGACTGGATCTCCTCTACAAGCCATTTGCGAGTGACCAAATTTTTGGCACTTGTAGCATCTTATAGGATTCAGAATATAAGGTCGTACTCGGCAGTTGAGATAGCCAGCTTTGACACTACATGGTAATATTGGTGTTCCGAATGTCAGAATGATGTTGCATATGGTGGGAATTAGAACTCCATCTTTCCTGATTTAGATGCGTTTGGCTTGTATAACTTTTTGATGTTTAAGTTCCTGGACCAGTTCAGCTTTTGTTATGTTGTTCAGATCCCACTCTGCAATTACTCCCTTGGAGATGTTTAATGTTGCATGAGGGGTGATCTGTATGGGTAGTCCTCCAAATGTTGTTAAATTCAGCAGTCTCAGAATGTTTACGACTTGCTGTTTCAACCAATAGGTCTCCAGATCTCAGTCTTCTCACCATTTTGGGAGAGCCTGCCACATTTTCTAAGCATTTTTGTATAAGAAATGGCGATAAAGTGCTCATGGATTTATCTGACAGAGTGTAAAATAAGGAATGATGGGCATTCCTGTTGTTCTGGGTTCTTACGCATTCTTTTTGATTTTGTTGTGTCACAGTTAGATTCATGATCAGCATCTCTGACAGTACTAGATGAGTGCCTAGGCTGCTCAAGTGGGGGTAATCATCGTAATCCATGGTTAGCTCCTTTTTGCTGTGGAGGGTTGACTTTCCCTCACAGGTTTCTGGCCCTGCCATGGGGAGGCAGTGCCACAAGGAGGCCAAGCTGATAGAAAACGTAGTTGATTAGTATATAAATAAATATATGTAATAAAGAAGAAAGGTGAATTTCCACTCTTTGTTCTTACTTGAGGCTTTTCAAGGGTAGACTGATTTATAAATGAACTGCTAATAGTAAACGATATAACTTAAAAAGAATGTATCACTGGGAAAATCACTCTTTATTTGGCAATAGAATGCTTGACCTTGAATTCGCTTGACACCCAGGGCCCAAGCATTATTAAAAGTGAGATATGTGCATTATATGAGATTTAAGCATTATATTCTGTCATAGCATTTTATCCTTTTTAGGAAAGTGAAAACTGCATCAATATTAGATCTGTTGTCTAATATTTGTTGCAAAGTAGGTATGATTTGGGCTGCATAGTTTGATAAGAAGGTGGTTTGCCATACTCCATTATAGAGAGGGCAGTCAACTATGATGTGCTGGACTGTGATTTGAGCATGGCAGTTTGGACAAGAAGGCAGGTCTGAGGAAGAAAAAAGATAAAAGTGAGTAGGGTGTGTATGTCCTATTCATAATCTTACAAGTGTGACTTCTTCCTTTCGGTTCGAGCAGAAACTAGATGGCCAAGACTGGAGTTCCGTTTAATCCGAAGGAGTTTGTTGCCTTCTTGGTTTTGCCTGATGGTTTGCCTTTATTATAAGACTTTTATAGTCGATGAAATGAATTTTGAAAGAGTCATCAATTGGTTGCACAGTAGATTTGGCTGCATGGTCAGTGCTCTCATTGCCAGGTATGCCAACATGGCTGGCAACCCAACAAAATTTTACTACTTTCGTGTTCTTAGCTAGATGAGCCAGCAAGTTTTGAATATTACCAAGCAGGTAGTTATGATGCTTTCTTGGTTGCTATAAAGCGAGAAGGGCACTGAGGGAATCGGTAAAAATAATACTATTGGTAAACTTTATTAGTTTAAATTGTCATATTAACTTATTTTCTAGAGTAGCTTTATATTCCTAGTTACGATACTTAGTTTAAAGTTTAACTTAGACAGAGATTTCGTAGATATTACTTAGTATCGGTAACGGTATCAAATCCACGTGTCACAAATTGAACGAGAGGTCTTTTAACCAAATTTAGTCGATTTATTAACCAATTGTTATATCAAATTATCTTCTATAAGTAGATTATAGACTTAGTCAGGATCCTTAGTTTATTCCAAACTGAGATAGCGAGATTTCGAAGCTAATCAATACTTACGAGTCCGTAGAAATACCGTTCGTGAATTCCCGCCATTTTTACACGATAGCATAAGCTTAGTGTAGTATACTGCATAATATAATATTGTCAATTAATCAGTAAATCTATTAATCTTGATAAACTTTATTGTCAATTAAATTGTATTTTTAACTCTATAAATATATATAACGACTTAATCGTAACAAATAATTAATACATAACTATAGTGGTACACGTGATACGGAAGTTGTATAAAGGGAACACTAGATACCGAAAAAAAAAAAAAAAAAAAAAAAAAATATATATATATATATATAACATAACTGTTTTGGGATATAACTTAAGGATTTAATTTTTGTTTTAAATTTTATTGAATTAAATTGGAATCATGACTCTGACCAGAGCAGCAAAGCAAAAGGCTCAAGCTAATGGGAGTGCTGTGGTTCAGGGGAGAACTGAGGGGGGCAGTTGCCCTCTGAATCACAGTCTATTAAAATGCACTGTTTGCTTGATGTTTGCGGAGCAGTCGGGTACGGGACATGATACTGCCAAGGGGGATGTCTTTGTGTGTGCACGATGTAAGGAGTGCAAGGAAATCAGGCGACAACTCAGCGTTGTTATGGGCCTTTATGAGACCTTGAAAGACAGGGTGGATGCCCTCGAAGGAAATAAATTGAGGGGCCCATCAAGCTCTCAGCTGCCCACATCAACGCCAGAGCTTGCACTTGGTCATCAGGCAACACAGGGGCAGCCCCCTAGGCAGAATGCGCTGGTCCCACAGGGAAAAACTGCTAGTTGGGGGGGATACAAGGACTAATAGATTAACAGTAGCCACTGGCAGAGGTGGAAGTGATTCTTGCACTGCTTCTATTCAAATGAGCAGAAGTCTGAAAAACAAGATGCAGGATATTTCAGAGACTGGTGGTAGTCATTGCGTTACAAGTAAATACATGGGTTGTGTTAGGGTAGCTAAGAATAGAAACAGGTGCATGTATACCTGCGTGTACACCAATGCTAGGAGTTTGGTAAATAAATTTGATGAATTTGAGGTATTGCTCAAAACATCAAAGGCAGATATTGTTGGGATATCAGAGACGTGGTGTCACACAGATATAAGTAATGCGGAACTGGAATTTGGGGAATACAATGTATATAGAAAGGATAGACAGGACAGGAGGGGAGGAGGGGTTATGCTATTAATTAAGAAACACATAAAGTCAAAGGAAGTGAAGCCAGTTGACATCGATGGACAGGGCAGTGTCGAGTCAGTTTGGTGTGACATAAGCATAGGGAAATCAAAATTGAGAGCAGGAGTGTGCTATAGGCCTAACGACTCTGATGAGTATAATAATATATTGTACAGGGAAATAGAGTGGGCCAGTAAATCAGAGAGTCTTATAATGGGGGATTTTAATTTCCCAGATATTGACTGGAATTTGTGGGTTGGTCACTCGCACACTAGCAAGGCTTTTGTGGATTTATTGGATGATTGTTTTCTACATCAGCATGTTCGTGAGGCAACAAGAGGGAGCAATACTCTTGATCTGATTATCAGTAGTGATTCTTCATGCATTAAGAACCTGCAGATAAATGAACCACTAGGTGGCAGTGATCACAGTGTGTTGAAGTGGTATTTACTCAAGGAGGTAACCACCATCAGAGGTAAAGGGAAGGGTTTTTGTTTTCGTAAAGGCGACTATGATGGTCTGAGACAGTATTTAAATTCTATACAGTGGGACCAACTGATGATGTTACCAACAGCAAACTCAAAATGGGAAGCATTCAAGGAACTAATCTTGGTGGCTACCAGGCTTTACATACCAACTAAGAAATATTGTTCAAGGTTTAGGCCTAAATGGTTGTCAGATGGACTAATGAGACATGTGGCAGAGAAGAAAAATGCATGGGATACATACAAATTAATGGGTGACATGGAAGCCTATGATAGATATAAGTTGGTCTGTAACCAAGTCACAAAGGAGATTAGGCAGGCAAAGGCAGACTACGAAAAATCCTTGGCAAAGGATGCAAAGAAAAACAGAAAGGAGTTCTTTACATACTTGAACTCGAGAAGGAAAGGGAAGAATCAGATTGGTCCACTGGATATTGATGGTTCAACAGTTGAGGATCCTGCTCAGGTGGCTAACAATCTAAACGAGTATTTTGCATCTACATTCACGCATGAGGAGTTATTCAGGAAGGAGAATGATGTAGGTAAAGTAAACATTGGCAGTGAGCTGGATGATTTTGTAATAACTGAGAGGAAAGTGGAGGAGAGATTGTTGAGGATAAACATAAAAAAGGCACCTGGGGTGGATGGGATCTATCCAGTTATATTAAAGGAGGCAGCAAAGGAAGTATGCAAACCCCTAGCCATAATTATGAGAGCTTCTTTGGACTCAGGGGAGGTACCCATAGACTGGAGATGTGCAAATGTAACCCCAATTCACAAAGGAGGATCAAAGGCTGACACAAGTAATTATAGACCTGTTAGTTTAACTTCTGTTCCAGGTAAATTAATGGAGGCACTGGTTAAAGAAGCACTGCAGGATCATCTAGACAAGAATTCAGTTATAGCTCAGACGCAGCATGGTTTTGTTAAGGGCAGGTCTTGCCTGACCAATTTGATTGGATACTATGATGTAGTCACAAAAGAACTGGATGCAGGGAATAACTTTGATATTATATATTTGGATCTTAGAAAGGCTCTTGATACTGTTGCACATGGAAGACTGCTGCACAAATTGGAGCAGTGTGGCATTGGAGGCAAATTGCTGCTATGGATAAGGGGATGGTTGAGTGGCAGAAGACAGATTATTATTATTATTATTTTAGTTTTTAGGAGCATTAGCAACTAAGGCCATATTGCTCCGAGATATGCGGTGGTCATTCCCTGACCTTTCCGCATCCTCCGTATTTGGTGGTGACGGGCTCGAACCCCGGTCTAATCAAGAAGCGTGTGCTATGCACTGCTGCTCCTTCCCACCTGGCTACGGAGGCGCCGCAGCAGAAGACAGAGAGTGGTAATCAATGGACACTGCTCAACGTGGACTAATGTTATTAGTGGAGTTCCTCAGGGTTCAGTGTTGGGTCCGTTGTTGTTTTCGGTGTTTATGAATGATATTGATGATGGGATATCAAGTTTAATGTCTAAGTTTGCAGATGATACAAAGGTTGGCAGGGTTGTTAAGGACACTACTGACGCTATGCTGCTGCAACAGGATCTGGAAAGGTTGAACAGATGGGCTGAGAGGTGGCAAATGAAGTTTAACATTGACAAATGTAAAGTACTACATATGGGTAACAGTAACCCCAGAGCAATGTATCAACTCTGCGGTACTACACTGACAGTGGTGGAGAATGAAAAGGACCTGGGGGTAATTGTGCAGGCAGATATGAAGTTCTCTGAGCAGTGCAGACGAGCTGCAAGAGTAGCTCATGGTGTCTTGTCAATGATATACAGGAATTTTTCTAGCAGGGATAAGGAGGTGATTATTCCCTTGTATAAGGCAATGGTTAGGCCACATCTTGAGTACTGTATACAGGTCTGGAGGCCTCATTTCAAGAAGGATGTAGAGCTGCTGGAACGGGTACAGAGAAGGGCAACAAGATTAGTAAATGGAACAAAGGGTTGCTCTTACGAAGAAAGGCTTAAGTTTTGCAAATTACAGAGTCTGGAGACTAGGCACCGGCGAGGTGATCTGATAGAGGTGTATAAGGCTTTGAATGGTTTGAGCATGCTCAATGCCAATGGGATTCTTCATCTTTCTCAGAATAATCACCTCAGAGGGCATAAATTCAAATTGAGGAAGGACGGATGTCGGATAGATGTGCGGAAATTTGCCTTTGGCCAGCGGGTGGTTGGTTGGTGGAACCGACTTCCATCACTTGTTGTTGAAGTTGATAGCCTAAACAAATTTAAAGCTCAACTGGACAGGTATTTCGAACGAACGGAGGGGTGAAATGGGAGAGGGTTTTTTTTTTTTTTTTTGGCTGATGCTGAATAAGCTTGCTTTCTTGCATCATAGGCCTCTACTAATGCTAATGCTAATGCTAAAGCGAGAAGGGCACTGAGGGAGTCGGTAAAAATAATACTATTGGTAAACTGGCACAATTTTATAGTTTCTGGTGCCATTTGTATGGCATGTAGTTCAGCAGTGAAGATACTGCATTCTAAAGGTAACTGATTAGAGATTATAGATGATTGAAGAACAACAGCAGCACTGACATGGTCAGTTTTGGAGCCATCTGTGTGTATATCCTGGTATAAGATTCATATTTCTCAAATAGAGATTTATGAAGCTGATTTACATTCTGTGGAGAAAGAGTACTTTTCCCCCATTCTTGAAGGGACAGATCACAAGTGGCAGGACAAAAAGCCCACGGAGGAGTAGTGAAACTAGTGGTGTCTATTTTAGAAAGGTCAAGCTGCCAATTATCAAGTAGTGAGCCAAGACGTATGCCAGCAGGTCGATTTATTGATGGATAAATGGCATACAGGTTCTCCCAATCTGGTGTAAATAGATGTTTCCACGATGGGTGCAGGGATTGGCTTTTTATTTTGACAGCATAATTTAGCAGTAAAATTTGTCTTTGTAGAGAGAGTGTCGTGAGCTTCAGCGTACAGGCTCTGCAAAAATATGCGGGAGATGTGTGGTAGGATCCAAGAGCAATGCATAGACCACTGTGGTGTACAGGGTCCAAAGACCTCAAAAACCTCAAAACTGGTGATCCATAGTCTAACTTTGATCTTACAATAGCATGATATAAATAAAGGTATGATGGTCCGCACCCCATGTAAGTTGTAAGTTGGTGATAATACTCTCCATATGTTTAATTTCTTTAAACAGGTGGTTCTAAGTTGTTTAATATGGTCAAGAAAGGTCAATTTTTTTATTTAAAATTAACCCAAGGAATCGAATGGTAGGCACAACAGGTATATCGTGGTTCCCCAGCTTTAGAAGTGGGTCAGGGCAGTTGTGAGCTATAGTGGGCTCGCGAGAGCCCATTGTCATTTTTTTTTTGAAAATTTGCGAGCCCATTGTTGAAACGATCATTTATTTTACAAATGAAATCCTGAATGCAATTATTGAGTATCCAGAGCCAAAACTACGGTGTGGCGAGCGGGGCCTCAATCCCAGCATTTTATTAGCACAATCAATTGGCTATGTATTTTAAAATGGATTCATTTTTGATTTAATTACAATCGGACTTCTGTTTAACGAACTTCTTTATAGCGAATTTCTTTTATTCCCCCTTGGTAATTACATTTAAAATAGTTTCCGTTGATTGTTGTTATTTGGTTTTTAGGAGCATTAGCAACTAAGGCCATATTGCTCCGGGGATATGCGGTGGTCATTTCCTGACCTTTCCGCATCCTCCGTATTTGGTGGATCACGGGCTCGAACCCCGGTCTGATCAAGAAGCATGTACTATACACTGCTGCTCCTGCCCACCTGGCTACAGAGGCACCTGTTTCCGTTGAACGAAGAAAATTTCCATGTAGCGAACGGATTAGGAGAGACAACTTTGCATGCATTGTTCTCACCTCTGACCTTTAGGCAATTTAGGTAATTAGAAAGTGCGAATTAAGGGTGAAAGGGATTACCGTTTTGCAATGTTAGTGGTGTCCGTAAAACTTATGCAGTCACATACCAAGAAATCGCGCTATTCAATATGCTTTCCATAGCCAGTGAGAGGATTAAGAAGATTCCAGACATTGATAATAGCCTCTGGTCAACCTGTGTTGTGGTTCCCCTTTACTCCGACAAACGGGCATATGTTTTTCGGAGAAGTGAGGGATCCATGCCTTCCACTAAATTTCTCCGTCTATGTTTACATGGTCACAGTAGATGAATATCCGTGTGATTCCGACTTTTTGTATAGTATTCAAAGAAGTGACAGTAGCAAGGGGGGGGGGATTGAGGCAACTAAGATATTATATAAACTTTACGAGGATGAAATGTTGGCAGATTTTGAAACTTTGTCGAGCCTTTCACTGTGTAGAAAATGTTCTAAAATATAATGGCATACAGGCAATAATTAAAAAAAAAAAAACTGTATTACCAATCTCCAAAAAACTAGTGCGAATTAAGGATGATTGCAAAAGAACTTGATGTGGAAACTATAAAGATCGGTCATGTGTTTGGGCCGCAATGTAGCTCGTGGATGGCGATTGTGGGTTGGAGGAATTATTCGCTTTGTGCAAACATCAAGGCCTGACGTAGCCCAGTAGTCAGGAATGAGAGTGCATAGCACACGTTCCTTGAGTGGACCGGGGTTCAAGCCCGTGACTACTAAATACGATAAATATTTATATTGACGATTTATTGTAAACTCTACCGACTTCGTTGTCTTACCGGAGTATAAACAGAAAATTTTTAGGCCTGACGTAGCCCAGTGGTCAGGATCGAGAGTGCATAACATGCGTTCCTTGAATGGACGGGGGTTCAAGCCCGTGACTACCAAATACGATAAACATTTGTATTGACGATTTATTGTAAACTCTACTGACTTGGTTGTCATGCCGGAGTATAAACAGAAACTTTTTTTTTTTTTTTTTTAAATTAGAAGTTAAATATTCTGGATTATTAATACGACTTTTAATCTGGAATTTCTTAACCATTTAGCACTAATGATCGATATCCTGCAGGAGCTCTCTTACCTTTCGGAAGCTTTACAGAATCACTATGGTAAAAGCAGATAAATTAATTATTAGAATTGTCAATGCAATTGCTAATTTGCTGAAGGAAATTATGATGCTAAAGTTGAGAGCATTAGCATTAGCATTAGTAGAGGCATTTGATGCAAGAAAGCAAGCTTATGCAGCATTAGCCAAAAAAAAAAAAAAAAAACCCACTTCCACTTCACCCCTCTGTTCGTTCAAAATACCTGTCCAGCTGAGCCTTAAACTTATTTAGGCTATCAACCTCCACCACAAGGGATGGAAGTCTGTTCCACCAACCAACCACCCGCTGGCTAAAGGCAAATTTCCGCACGTCTATCCTACATCTGTCTTTCCTCAATTTGAATTTATGCCCTCTCAGGTGATTTTTCTGAGCTAGAGGAAGAATCCCATCAGCATTGAGCATGCTTAAACCATTCAAGGCTTTATACACCTCTATCAGATCACCTCGCTGGTGCCTAGTCTCCAGACACTGTAATTTGCAAAACTTAAGCCTTTCTTCGTAAGAGCACCCCTTTGTTCCATTCACTAATCTTGTTGCCCTTCTCTGTACTCGTTCCAGCACTCGTTCTACATCCTTCTTGAAATGAGGCCTCCAGACCTGTATACAGCACTCTAGGTGTGGCCTGACCATTGCCTTATACAATGGAATAATCACCTCCTTATCCCTGCTGGAAAAATTCCTGTATATCATTGACAATACTCCATGAGCTACTCTTGCAGCCCGTCTGCACTGCTCAGAGAACTTCATATCTGCATGCACAACCACCCCCAAGTCCCTTTCATTCTCTACCACTGTCAGTGTAGTACCACAGAGTTGATACGTTGCTCTGGGGTTGCTGTTTCCCATGTGTAGTACTTTACATTTGTCAATGTTAAACTTCACTTGCCACCTCTCAGCCCATCTGCTCAACCTTTCCAGATCCTGTTGCAGCAGCATTGTGTCAGTAGTGTCCTTGACAACCCTGCCAACCTTTGTATCATCTGCAAACTTGGACATTAAGCTTGATATACCATCATCAATATCATTTATAAATACAGAAAACAATAATGGACCCAACACTGAGCCCTGAGGGACTCCACTAATAACATTAGTCCACGATGAGCAGTGTCCATTGATTACCACTCTCTGTCTTCTCCCCCTCAACCACCCCTTTATCCATAGCAGCAATTTGCCTCCAATGTCACACTGCTCCAATTTGTGTAGCAGTCTTCCATGTGCAACTGTATCAAAAGCCTTTCTAAGATCCAAGTATATAATATCAAAGTTATTTCCTGCATCCAGTTCTTTTCTGACTGCATCATAGTATCCAATCAAGTTGGTCAGGCAAGACTTCCCCTTAACAAAACCATGCTGTGTCTGAGCTATAACTGAAGTCTTGTCTAAATGATCCTGCAGTGCTTCTTTAACCAGTGCCTCCATTAATTTTCCTGGAACAGAAGTTAAGCTCACAGGTCTATAATTACTTGTGTCAGCCTTTGATCCTCCTTTGTGAATTGGGGTCACATTTGCACATTTCCAGTCTATGGGTACCTCCCCTGAGTCCAAGGAAGCACTCATTATTATGGCTAAGGGTTTGCTTACTTCCTTTGCTGCCTCCTTTAATATAACTGGATAGATCCCATTCACCCCGGGTGCCTTTCTTGTGTTTATCTTCAACAGTTTCTCCTCCACTTTACTCCCAGTTATTTCAAGATTCTGTAGCTTACTGCTAGAGTTGAATACACCTCTGGCATTCCCCTTGCTGAATAACTCCTCATGTGTGAATGTCGATGCAAAATATTCATTTAGTTTGTTAGCTACCTGAGCAGGATCATCAACAGTTGACCCATCAATATCAAGTGGACCAATCTGATTCATCCCCTTCCTTCTAGAGTTTACATAAGTAAAGAACTCTTTGCTGTTTTTCTTTGCATCCCTTGCCAAGGATTTCTCGTAATCTGCCTTCGCCTGCCTAACCTCCTTTGTAACTTGGTTGCATATCAACTTGTATCTATCATAGGCTTCTGTGTCATGTGTTAATTTGTAAGTATCCCATGCATTTTTCTTCTCTGCCATGTGCCTCATTAGTTCATCTGACATCAATTTTGGCCTAAACCTTGAACAATATTTCTTAGTTGGTATGTAAAGCCTAGTAGCTTCCAAGATAAGTTCTTTGAATGCTTCCCATTTTGAATTTGCTGTTGGTAACATCATCAGTTGGTCCCACTGTATAGAATTTAGATACTGTCTCAGTCCATCGTAGTCGCCTTTACGGAAGCAATAACCCTTCCCTTTACCCCTAATGGTAGTTACCTCTTTGAGTAAATCCCACTTCAGCACACTGTGATCACTGCCACCTAGTGGTTCATTTATCTGCAGATTCTTAATGCATGAAGAATCACTGCTGATAATCAAATCAAGAGTATTACTCCCTCTAGTTGCCTCCCGAACATGCTGATGTAGAAAACAATCATCCAATAAATCCACAAAAGCCCTGCTGGTGCGTGAGTAACCAGCCCCCAAATTCCAGTCAATATCTGGGAAATTAAAATCTCCCATTATAAGACACTCTGATTTACTGGCCCACTCTATTTCCCTGTACAGTTCCTTATTATACTCATCAGAGTCATTAGGCCTATAGCACACTCCTACTCTCAATTTTGATCTCCCAATGTTTATGTCACACCAAACTGACTCCACACTGCACTGTCCAGCGATGTCGACTGGCTTCACTTCCTTGGTTTTTATGTGTTTCTTAACTAATAGCATAACCCCTCCCCCCTTCCTATCCTGTCTATCCTTTCTGTAGACGGTGTACTCCCCAAATTGCAGTTCTGCATCCCTTATATCTGTGTGACACCACGTCTCTGATATCCCAACAATATCTGCCTTCGATGTTTTGAGCAATACCTCAAATTCATCAAATTTATTTACTAAACTCCTAGCATTGGTGTACACGCAAGTATACCTGCACCTGTTTCTATTCTTAGCTACCCTAACACAACCCATGTGTTTACTTGTACCGCAATGGCTCCCAGCAGTCTCTGAAATACCATGCATCTTGTTTTTCAGGCTTCTGCTCATTCTAATAGAAGCAGTGCAAGAATCTCTTTCACCTCTGCCAGTGGCTACTGTCAATCTATTGGTCTTTGTCTCCCCCCAAGCTAGCAGTTTTCCGACCCACCTAACACTGCCTCGATAGCATCAGCAAATATTCTTGCACCCTTTCTATTTAAGTGTATCCCATCCCTGTAGAAGCAATCTCTCCTGTTAACAAGTACAGTCCAGGCTGAAAAAAATTCAACCCCTTGAGCCTTGCACAATCTTTCCAGGGCCGAATTGATCGACAAGGCATGTTGAAGTTGAAAGAATTTGAAGGAATCAAAATCGAAAGTAAAAAAAAAATTACTTCGTGCCAAGTTATTAAATGCATTATTTTATCCTTAAAGGATAAGTTATTAATGCAACAGGGTGATTTTAAATTAAAAAATAAAGAAAATTACGATAATGTTGAAAGAAATTTTAAACATATGCTACCCAAAATCGGGGAATGTGAAAACCGAATAAGAAATTTAAGTTTTCTGATAAAATATGAAATAAAAATTATGATTTTAGAGATTTTGTCGAAGACAGTTTATGTTTAAAATCGAGTGAAGTTCCATTTTCAATTAAGAAAGCCAGAAATCCCTTTGAAACCATTGCGATTAGCAGTGCTGAAGCTGAGTGAGCTTTCAGCGTAATGAATAATATCGTGACAAATGAACGTGTCGCAGGTTATGATGACCATACATCTAAAAGGAAAACCATTGCTTCAATTTGATCTGGATTGTTACGTCAAATCATTCCTCTGTAATCATACCTCAGCTATTGAAGAAAGCAGAAGATTGACAACAAATATTAATAAAGAAGTAAATTGGCAATTTTTAGAATAAATTTTTCTTGAATATTTGTGAAATAATTTTTTTTCATGAAATCTGTGATTTTTTGTGTATTTTTTCTAGAAAGTTTGTTTTTTATGTAATATTTGTTTTTATGTTGTGCAATGTTTTGTGACAGTTTTTATGTTATTTGTGATGTGGGAAATATTTCATGTTAATTTTTATTCACATTATTAAAATTTTAACACAAAAAAAATGTATCCATTATATTTCCCTAGTTGTTAAAAAAAAAGACCAATAAAAAAGTTGCACGTGTGCCGAGCACGCACGGTAGATGGTTTATGCAAAACATCCTTCGTGTTTCTTTTAGGAATTTTGATTTGTATATATTGATTACGAAATAAAAGAGCTTTTTTATTGTAATTATTTTATTGATCATTCACAGATTTTCATAATTTCTGGAAGACAAGATACAATGGATTTATGATAACTATAGTAAGAGATGTATATTTGCAAGTGCAACGTATCTAAATATCTCTGTAAAACAGCACCAATTGGTGTACCTGATCGTGTATTTGAAGCGATATACGCAGCTGTTAGGGGAACCTAACAATGGATTGTAACGAAAATACGAGACAAAAAAAAAAAAGAAAGTGATTACAAATATTTGTATTGTTGTAATCATACTTATTGCAGTAGTAACTTCAGGAAGCATGATTGTGACATCATACTATTCAAAAATTCTAAAAAGTTAGAACTCCAGACACTGTTGTATTCAGTTATCATCGTAAGGCGAGGCATGACAACCAGGTTTTTAAGTTTTTTTTTTTTTTTTTTTTTGATAGACCTAGAAATGTTTAACACATTCACTTATACGCATGGTTAAGGGGGGGTAATAAGCTGCATCTGTCTAACCCCCTAAATCAACCCCTGACTCGAGATATCATACCGGTCACGAAAAATGCGTCATGCACGCTAATCACACTACTAGTAGTGCGAGCGTGGGAAGCGCCTCTAGTGGAAGCCGCTGATGATGTCACTTCTGTGACTGATCAAATTTACTCGGTAGAAAGTCGCAAAAACTGCGAGCCCATTGTTAAAATAAATATTCACAGCTCTCCACTGGGTCAGGGTGGAGATTATGTCTTCTACAGAAATGAACTGCAACAGTTTTTTGAGGTGATATGCAAAAGCCGTTATCTGCAGCCCATGTTGTAATTTTATTAAGAGCTCTTTGCTCTTATCTCTCAATCATTCTCATGTTCTGGGAATGACAAGATATACTAAAATCATCTGCATATAAAGTAGGAAATACAGTGGCCGGAATGACCTTAGTAATTGAGTTGATTTTTAAAATGAATAGAGTGGCACTTAAAACTGAGTCCTGTGGAACACCTTCTTCTTAGATGAATTTTTGGGAGAGAGTGGATTGAATGCAGACCCGAAAGAATCACTGCTTCAAAAGTTCTATATAAACCTTGGCATATTACACCTGAAGCCTGATGTATATAGATCATGGAGAATTCCATATTACCAAGCTGTGTCATAAGTTTTCTCAATGTCTAAATAAACTGTAGTCAAATGTTCCTTCCTTAAGAAGGCATTGCGAATCTGGTTTTCCATTTGTATCAAGAGGACTAAAGTTGATCTACCTGTATGAAATCCACGATGTGATGAGTTGATAAGGTTGTATTTGTTCAGCACCCATGTGAGACAAGAGTTTGCCCATACAGCCGGTGAGGGCAATAGGTCGATAGTGACGTGGGTTCATTGAGTCCTTGCCAGGTTTTAATAATGCTATGACGTACGAGTGTCACCAGGTATCAGGGAAAGTATTTTCTATGAAAAATCGGTTATATAGCTGGAGTAAAGACATGAAGCGACTTCTCACTCAGCTCTTTTAACATGAAATAGTGAATTCCGTCAGGTCCAGCAGCACTAGCTTTTGAGCTGTTAAGAGCAAGCTGTACATCAATTATGGTAAAGGGACAGTTGTACATCTGGTGGTGGTCTGTGTTAAAGGGGTCTACTTTTCAGCAAGGGACTTTAATTTCTTAAAGTCTGGTGAGTATAAGGATATGGCAGAGGTTTGAGCAAAGGATTCTCCGAGAGTGTTAGCTGTCTTGAGGTAGTGAAACATCATTCCCATTTACATTCAGTATTGATAGATGCAAAGGAGGATATTTATTATACATTTTTATAATATTTTTCCAGATGGTTTGTGTTTTTGGTGGACCACATAATAGTTGAAGCAAAGCGTTTCCATGACTCGCTTTTACTTGCACACTGAGAATGCGTCTAGCATTGGCTCTGGCTTTCTTAAAGTGCACTATATTAGCAGCAGTAGGGATTTTGCAAAATTTATTTCAGGCTTTATTTTTCTCTCGTTTGGCTTGATTGCATTCATTGTTCCACCAGGGTTTTGATTTTATTCTATGACTTGTGGACATTCTTGGTATTGTTGCTTCAGTGGCTTGCAATATTTGGTTTGTTACATAATCAACAGCATTATTTATTGACACATTTGAAACAGCTGTTTTTTTATACGATTGCTAGCTGCCTATATTTTACCCAATCAGCTTTGGCAAAGTTCCATTTGTCTGATTATGACAAGGTGATGAATTTGATTCTATATGACAGACTATTGGATAATGGTTACTACCCAGTAGACTATCATGAACAGACCAGTCAGAGGAAAACGGGCTGGTGAGAAAAATGGAGAGGTCAATTGCTGAGCTTGACCCAGAAGGTAGATGAAAATAAGTGTGTAAACCAGTATTCAGCAGTGTCAGATTAAATTTATCTAGAAGCTTTTCTAGTATTTTTCCTCATTTATCGTGTATTCTATCACCCCCATAGAAGATTATGTGCATTAAAATCTCTCATGATGCAAGGGGGGGGGGGAAGAGAGCCAAGGTACAACAGTTTCAAGATCAGTGTAAGAAATGTCTTGGTTAGGGGGAAGATATAAGGAGACAATGGTAAAAGAAAAATGAAAGGATATTCGAGCAGCTACTACTTCTAGATTTGTTTGTAACATTAATGGTTGAGAAGGGATATTGGAGCTGACTACAAGTGCAACCCCTCCATGAGCTGAATTGCTTACATGAGAAACTCGATCTTTTCTGTAGATAACATGATGTTTAAGTGAGGTAGTAACAGAAGCTGTTAAGTTAGTTTCTTGGAGGCAAAAGGCAACTGGATTATACTGGAGAAGGAGATTCCAAATGTCATCAAGGTTGCTGCGATACCCTCTACAATTTCATTGAAGAAAACTCGGCATTATTTGGCTGAAGTGTGGTCCTAAGTTTCTGTCCAAGGGGCTGTTGGCTTATGCTGACCAGAATTTCTTTTCGGGAAGTACTGTCTTCCTGTTTCCATCTCTTCTTCTGGGAAGAGATCCAGAACAGGTTTTTCATGGTCAGTGTTTCCTTCCATTTCTATTGAATCAGTTTTAGTAGAATCATCACTTTTTGAGTACATTGTGTTATTAGTAGTATGCGGAACAGTGATTGCTGTGTTAACAGCCTTGTTTGTCTTACGTGGTTTACCAGAAAGGGAAACAGCTTCCAAAATTGACCGAGCCCAATCTGACATTGATCTGTTTGGGGGAAACGTTACCTCAGTTTGAGTACCAGTCGTTGTTGTTCTTTGCACAGTACTGGTTACCACAGCTGGCTTTTGGACTAGTTCAGCAAAGCTGGGTCGAGTGTTAAATTGCGACTGTACAGATGATTTTTTAGCTTCTTGGTACGAGATGTTTTTTTTTTGGCTTTGATCTGTTGAATGTTTTTTTTTTTTCCTTTTTCCATAGGGGGCAATCTCTGGAGTAGGCAGTATGTTGGCCATTACAATTTGAGCTGCTCTGCTTTGCAGTCAGAGTGATTGTGCTCACGTGAACCACAATTAGCACAAGTGGCCAAACCTCTACACACGTTTTGGGAAAGCCCAAATTTTTGGCATTTAAAACAGCATGTTGGGTTAGGAATGTACAGTTTTATCTGACAATTCAGATAGCCTGCATTGATGGATGTTGGACGTTTGGGCTATCAAATGTTAGTATTATATTCCGAGTTGGAACTGAAGCATTGTCTCATTTTGTATACATGTGCTTTACATGCACAATTCTCTGGTCTTGTAATTCATTTTTCAACTCTTCTTTTAAGAGATTTATTAGATCCCACTCAGCTATCACACCCCTGGAGGTGTTTAGAGCAGCATGAGAGGAGACGGTAATCGATAATCCTCCAAAGGATGTTAGTTTTTGGAGCTGTTGTGATTGCCGTTCGTCTGAGACCTCAATGAGCAAGTCGCCAGATATCAGACACTTAGTTGTTTTTGGAGATCCTATTAGATTTTCTAGGTATTTCTGAATTTTAAAAGGTGAGAGACTACCTAGAGACTGTTCTTGGGTCGAATGCAATACAAGGTGCATTGGATGCCTTCTCTGTACACTGTCAGTTTTTTTTATGTTTAGCACTGCATGAGTTATTATTATTATTAGCCATAAGGTGCAAGGAAGCCTGAGGCTTATGCTGCACCAACTAAAAAAAAAAAAAAATTTGAATTACCCTGAGAGAGAGAGAGAGAGAGAGAGAGAGAGAGAACAAGAGTCAGAAGTAGAGGGGAATCACCAAGAAAGAGAAGAATGATGATATTCAGCTCAGGACCCTCGATGTGCTAAGCCTATACTCACCAGATGTGAGCCACTGGGGTTTAGAGTCTTCTATTTCATGAGTAGCCATATTAAGATCCCTATGTCCTGTAGGGTAGATCATTTTGTTCCTTTTAGCCCTGGAAAGATAGCTTTTCTTTCCAGGTTACCAGCCCCACCATGGGGAGGCAGGAGCAGTGCCACAAGGGTAACTGCTCCTGCCATGTGGCTGAGTTAGTTTGGTTAGTAAGATTAACAAGAAACAGAAAGATGAATTTCCTTCTTGGAACTCTGCCTACTTCTTGTAGTGCAAAAGTTTTGCAATACAAATAAATAAAGAAAATTGTATTTAAAACCTAAAGAAAACTATTTGCGTTGCACACTCAATATATATCACGCTTGGAAATCACTTGGTCACACTAATAATCGCTTGGCACTCGGGGCCTTAAAAACTGTCTAAGAATGCTCTAGTCATCACCTTTACAAAGGGGCTCACATCTGGTGAGTATGGGCTTGGCACACCCAGGGTCCTGAGCTGGATATAATCATTCTTCTCTTTCTTGGTGATTCCCATCTACTTTGACTCTTGCTTCCTCTCAGGATAATTTAGAATTTTTTTTTTTTTTTTTTTTTTTTTTAGCTGGTGCAGCATAAGCCTTAGACTTCCTTGCACCATATGGATGATAATAATAATAATAATAATATAAGCAAAAACCCTTTCCTTTACCTCTGATGGTAAAGGATATCTTTAATTAATCCCATCAGTATACTTGCCACCTAGTGGTTCCTTTATATGCAAATTGTTAATGCATGAATAATCAACGCTGATAATTAGATCAAGAATATTGCTCCCTCTAGTTGCCTGTTGTGTTGCTGTAGAAAACAATCAAGGAAGGGAGAGAGAGAGAGAGAGAGAGAGAGAGAGAGAGAAAAACAAGAGTCAAAAGTAGAAGGGGATCACCAAGAAAGAGAAGAATGATGATATTCAGCTCAGGATGCTGGGTGTGCCAAGCCCCCAGTGGCTCACCAGATGTGGGCCACTGGGGTTTATTGGTTTAAATGCTTTTCTGGCCTCTTGGTATGAGATGTTAAGTTTTGCCTTTTGTGTTTGTATTTCCTTTACTTCCGTCCAACTCTGGCGTGCTCAGGAGTAGGCAGGGTGCTGACATTGGTAACTGATGCAGGTGGGTTTTGAAGTTTTACATGATAAAATCTCATGGGCCTTTGCACCACATTTTGCACATGCAGGGTATTTGTGAATGGCTGTATTTCTGGCAGTTGAAGCACCTTAATGTGTTTGATACATATGGATGTATTGTGCAGTTCAGATAACCAGCTTTAATCTCATTTGAAGATGTTGGTGTATTAAAAGTAAGGATGTGGTTTCTAATCAGAACTAGATTCCCATTCCTCTGTGCATCCATTCACTTTGCAGCTGTCACTCCTTGGCCTCTTCAGTTCAGAACAGATTTCCTTCTCAGACACTTTAAGCAGATCCTATTCTGAGATAACATTTCGGGATGAGTTGGTGTCTTGTGTGGGATTAATACAATTGCTATTTCCCCAATAGAGGTTGCTCAGAAGAGCTGTTCTGAGTTCTTGAGTCTCAACAAGGATGTCACCAAAACAAAGCCATTTAACTGATTTGGGTGAGCCTACCATCCCTGGCAAACCATTCTGGATGAAGAAGGGCAATATTTTACCTATGGGATTTTCATTGGTGTGAACAAACAATCAGGTATCAAGGTGTTAGCATTAGCATTAGTAGAGGCATTTGATGCAAGAAAGCAAGCTTATGCAGCATCAGCCAAAAAAAAAAAAAAAAAAAAACCCACTTCCACTTCACCCCTCTGTTCGTTCAAAATACCTGTCCAGCTGAGCCTTAAACTTATTTAGGCTATCAACCTCCACCACAAGGGATGGAAGTCTGTTCCACCAACCAACCACCCGCTGGCTAAAGGCAAATTTCCGCACGTCTATCCTACATCTGTCTTTCCTCAATTTGAATTTATGCCCTCTCAGGTGATTTTACTGAGCTAGAGGAAGAATCCCATCAGCATTGAGCATGCTTAAACCATTCAAGGCTTTATACACCTCTATCAGATCACCTCGCTGGTGCCTAGTCTCCAGACACTGTAATTTGCAAAACTTAAGCCTTTCTTCGTAAGAGCACCCCTTTGTTCCATTCACTAATCTTGTTGCCCTTCTCTGTACTCGTTCCAGCAGCTCTACATCCTTCTTGAAATGAGGCCTCCAGACCTGTATACAGTACTCTAGGTGTGGCCTGACCATCGCCTTATACAATGGAATGATCACCTCCTTATCCCTGCTGGAAAAATTCCTGTATATCATTGACAATACTCCATGATCTACTCTTGCAGCCCGTCTGCACTGCTCAGAGAACTTCATATCTGCCTGCACAACCACCCCCAAGTCCCTTTCATTCTCTACCACTGTCAGTGTAGTACCACAGAGTTGATACGTTGCTCTGGGGTTGCTGTTTCCCATGTGTAGTACTTTACATTTGTCAATGTTAAACTTCATTTGCCACCTCTCAGCCCATCTGCTCAACCTTTCCAGATCCTGTTGCAGCAGCATAGTGTTCGTAGTGTCCTTGACAACCCTGCCAACCTTTGTATCGTCTGCAAACCTGGACATTAAGCCGGATATACCATCATCAATATCATTTATAAATACAGAAAACAATAATGGACCCAACACTGAGCCCTGAGGGACTCCACTAATAACATCAGTCCACGATGAGCAGTGTCCATTGATTACCACTCTGTCTTCTCCCCCTTTATCCATAGCAGCAATTTGCCTCCAATGTCACACTGCTCCAATTTGTGTAGCAGTCTTCCATGTGCATCAGTATCAAAAGCCTTTCTAAGATCCAAGCATATAATATCAAAGTTATTCCCTGCATCCAGTTCTTTTGTGACTGCATCATAGTATCCAATCAAGTTGGTCAGGCAAGACTTCCCCTTAACAAAACCATGCTGTGTCTGAGCTATAACCGAAGTCTTGTCTAAATGATCCTGCAGTGCTTCTTTAACCAGTGCCTCCATTAATTTTCCTGGAACAGAAGTTAAGCTCACAGGTCTATAATTACTTGTGTCAGCCTTTGATCCTCCTTTGTGAATTGGGGTCACATTTGCACATTTCCAGTCTATGGGTACCTCCCCTGAGTCCAAGGAAGCTCTCATAATTATGGCTAAGGGTTTGCTTACTTACTTTGCTGCCTCCTTTAATATAACTGGATATATCCCATCCACCCCGGGTGCCTTTCTTGTGTTTATCTTCAACAGTTTCTCCTCCACTTTACTCCCAGTTATTTCAAGATTCTGTAGCTTACTGCTAGAGTTGAATACACCTCTGGCATTCCCCTCGCTGAATAACTCCTCATGTGTGAATGTCGATGCAAAATATTCATTTAGTTTGTTGGCTACCTGAGCAGGATCATCAACACTTGACCCATCAATATCAAGTGGACCAATCTGATTCATCCCCTTCCTTCTAGAGTTTACATAAGTAAAGGGCTCTTTGCTGTTTTTCTTTGCATCCCTTGCCAAGGATTTCTCGTAATCTGCCTTCGCCTGCCTAACCTCCTTTGTAACCTGGTTGCATATCAACTTGTATCTATCATAGGCTTCTGTGTCATGTGTTAATTTGTATGTATCCCATGCATTTTTCTTCTCTGCCATATGCCTCATTAGTTCATCTGACATCCATTTTGGCCTAAACCTTGAACAATATTTCTTAGTTGGTATGTAAAGCCTAGTAGCTTCCAAGATAAGTTCTTTGAATGCTTCCCATTTTGAGTTTGCTGTTGGTAACATCATCAGTTGGTCCCACTGTATAGAATTTAAATACTGTCTCAGTCTAAAACGGTGTTCGCAGGCCGGCCGCTAGTTAGTACACCGGACTGAACCTATTGGTAACTCTCTAGGAAGCTTCCGGATCAGCTAGTGCTATAATCTTGCTACCTCTACTCTGCCAGATAGTGACTGGAGGGAGTCCGAGTAGTGTGTATGCGGGGAGCATTGTCGAGGCCACGTTATGTCAAGGATCTGGGTATATTCTTACCACATGTACGCCATATCCAAAAATTTCATTACTTCATACAGCATGTCCCACCCACTTTTACTTACTATTGAATACACCATGAATTGTCAAAATAATAGAGCAAGCTTATCTGCGAAAAGATCTAAACCTCCCAAGGACTTCCTAATTCATTTCACAAATATACGTGGTCTCAATTCTAATCTCAACGATGTCCATTTCCACTTGCAGTCTTCCAAACCCCATGTACTTTTTCTGACTGAATCTCAGTTATCAGTTGATTCAACTACTGCTCATCTCAGATGTCCAACTTATTTGCTGTATGATTCCTTTCGCCTCAAAGGTGGTACTTGTGCATATGTCTGTTCTGATATTCCCTGTCAGAGACTTGGCAATTTGGAATCTCCTCTCTTTCATCTTCTCTGGCTTAAAATCTCTCTACCTCATTGTGTAAAATTCATCTGTTGTCTCTACCGTTCTCCCAACTCCACTAATCACTTGGAGCTCTTTGACTTCCTCTCTTTGCAACTTGACTTTCTCCAGTCCAACTTTCCTAACAGTGAGGTAATTTTCCTTGGTGATTTTAACGTTCACAACTCCAGCTGGCTTCAGTTTTCTAGTCACACCGACCCAGCAGGTCGAGATGCTGAGGCTTTTGCAATTACTAATGACCTAGCACAGATTGTTCATTTACCTACAAGAATACCGGACAATCCTAATCATACAGCCAATACGCTTGATCTTTTTCTCACAAACAACCCTTCTAAGTACAAGGTTGAAGTGAGAGGTCCTTTAGGCACTTCAGATCACAACTTGGTGATTGTCTCTTCTCCAATGGAACCTTTATCTCATGCCTATTCCCAACCTCGTATTGTTTGGCATTACAAGAATGCAAAATGGGATGACCTGCGAGACTTCTTTTCTTCTTTTCCTTGGTCTGATTACTGTTTCAAAACGTCTGATGTCAACGTTTGCTCAGATCGTGTCAGCGAAATTATTCTTGCAGGAATGGAATCCTTTATCCCACACTCCACTTTAAAATCTCGTCCTTTATCTAAACCTTGGTTTTCCAATAAATGTGCTAAGGCTGTCCAAGAGAAGAACGTTGCATATCGTAATTGGCTTGTTTCTAATTCTTCAGTTTCATTTTCTGCCTACACCAAAGCTCGCAACAATTGTAAAGCAGTTATTAATCAGTCCAAACTAGAGTTTGAACAGGCTAAGAGTAGAAAACTTGCTTCTTGCCCTAATGGTAGCCGAGCATTCTGGTCTCTTGCCAAAGCTATTGGCCGCAACTTTTGCCCATCTCTGCTCCCACCTCTGTCCAAACCAGATGGTTCTGTTGTCACTTCAGCCAAGGATAAAGCTGACCTGCTAGCATCCCATTTTTCTTCGAGCTCATGTATTAATGATCTTGGTAAAACACCTCCCACCATTCCTAACATGCTCCATTCAATGCCTCCTGTGGTCTTCCGTCAAAAGGATATCAGAAGGATTTTGATGAATCTTGATGCTAAGAAAGCTCCAGATCCTGATGGTATTTCTCCACTTGTTCTCAAAACCTGTGCTCCTGAACTTACTCCTATTCTTTGCCACCTTTTTTCACTTTCTTATTCCAAAGGTGTTTTTCCTACTGCTTGGAAATTTGCTCATATCCAGCCAGTTCCTAAAAAGGGTGACAAATCCCTCCCATCCAATTATTGTCCCATTGCAATTACTTGTACTCTTTCTAAAGTAATGGAGAAATCAATTAACCGCCAACTACCTAGAAACCTTCCGTCTGATCAACGATTGCCAGTATGGATTCCGTCAGTGTCGATCCACTGGTGGTATTCTGGCTTATGTTACCCATTTGTGGACTAATTCAATGGAAAGGTTCGGTGAAACACAAGTAGTTGCTCTTGACATCTCAAAGGCTTTTGATCGTGTTTTGCATAAAGGTCTTCTAAACAAGCTTCCATCTAATGGTTTGCCAACTGTTTTTAGTAATTGGTTATCCAGTTTTCTCTCTTATCGCTCACTGAGGGTGATGGTAGATGGCTCTCTGTCTTCTAACTTCTCCACTAATGCCGGTGTCCCCCAAGGTTCAGTTCTTTCCCCCACCCTTTTCCTCTTGTATATCAATGACCTTCTTCCATTGACTGAAAATCCTATCCATAGTTTTGCCGATGATAGCACATTGCATTCAACTTTCCATTTTGAGAAACCTTGTCCAGCTCAATCAGCTTCAAGTTCTCAAAAATCTGCTGCCAATTCCTTAAATGCCGATCTTCAGGTAATTCTCCAGTGGGGCAAAGACAACTTAGTTGATTTCAACCCTTCTAAAACTCAATCTTGTCTTATATCTCGCAAAAAGGATCCTTCTGCTCCTATGCTTATCTTTAGTGACACTCCGATTTCTAGGCAAAATGATATATCTCTTTTGGGGATTACCCTGACTTCTACTCTCTCTCTCTTGGCACAAGCACATTACAAATATTGCTTCCTTTGCATCTAAAAAACTTGGTTTTCTCTTTCGCTCTCGGCGTTACTTTTCTCCCAAACAGCTGCTCACTCTGTATAAATCGCAAATCCGCCCTGCCATGGAATATTGTTCCCACATCTGGGGTGGTGCCCCCAAAACCTCTCTCAGGCTTCTTGATTCCATTCAGAAGAGGGCAGTTAGGTTAATTAATGATTCATCTCTAACAGAGTCTCTCCACTCGCTGTCTCACAGACGCACTGTTTCTGCTGCATGCCTCTTCTACAGATACTTCCATGGGCACTGTTCTTCTGAATTGGCTTCTATAATTCCCGCTCTCTCTTTCAAAACAGTCCGAACACGTGCTGCCACCAGCCAACATCCATTTACTGTCCAACTTCAAACCCACAGAACCAACTTTTCATCTTCCTCATTTATTCATTCAACTGTCGTTTTCTGGAACAACCTTCCTTCATACGTATTTCCTGAAAATTACAATCTACAGAAGTTCAAGTCCAATATCAACAAATATCTTCTTTCGTCTTCTCAACCTCCAACCCAAGCACGGTACTAAGTACTATAGGTTATAATACCTCTCGTGTTTGGGGTTCTCATAAAAAAAAAAAAAAAAAAAAAAAAAAAAGTCCATCGTAGTCGCCTTTACGGAAGCAATAACCCTTCCCTTTACCCCTAATGGTAGTTACCTCTTTGAGTAAATCCCACTTCAGCACACTGTGATCACTGCCACCTAGTGGTTCATTTATCTGCAGATTCTTAATGCATGAAGAATCACTGCTGATAATCAAATCAAGAGTATTACTCCCTCTAGTTACCTCCCGAACATTCTGATGTAGAAAACAATTATCCAATAAATCCACAAAACCCTGCTAGTGTGTGAGTAACCAGCCCCCAAATTCCAGTCAATATCTGGGAAATTAAAATCTCCCATTATAAGACACTCTGATTTACTGGCCCACTCTATTTCCCTGTACAGTTCCTTATTATACTCATCAGAGTCATTAGGCCTATAGCACACTCCTACTCTCAATTTTGATCTCCCAATTTTTATGTCACACCAAACTGACTCCACACTGCACTGTCCAGCGATGTCGACTGGCTTCACTTCCTTGGTTTTTATGTGTTTCTTAACTAATAGCATAACCCCTCCCCCCTTCCTATCCTGTCTATCCTTTCTGTAGACGTTGTACTCCCCAAATTGCAGTTCTGCATCCCTTATATCTGTGTGACACCACGTCTCTGATATCCCAACAATATCTGCCTTTGATGTTTTGAGCAATACCTCAAATTCATCAAATTTATTTACTAAACTCCTAGCATTGGTGTACACGCAAGTATACCTGCACCTGTTTCTATTCTTAGCTACCCTAACACAACCCATGTGTTTACTTGTACCGCAATGGCTCCCAGCAGTCTCTGAAATACCATGCATCTTGTTTTTCAGGCTTCTGCTCATTCTAATAGAAGCAGTGCAAGAATCTCTTTCACCTCTGCCAGTGGCTACTGTCAATCTATTGGTCTTTGTCTCCCCCCAAGCTAGCAGTTTTCCGACCCACCTAACACTGCCTCGATAGCATCATCAAATATTCTTGCACCCTTTCTATTTAAGTGTATCCCATCCCTGTAGAAGCAATCTCTCCTGTTAACAAGTACAGTCCAGGCTGAAAAAAATTCTACCCCTTGAGCCTTGCACAATCTTTCCAGGGCCGAATTGATCGACAAGGCTCTCATCATATACTCCCTCCTATCGTGTCTGGGCAGAATTGCAGACACTTTCAAATTCAACCCTAATTCTCGGCTTTTGTTCAACAGTGACCTGTACTTGTTAAGTAATTCTGCCGGTCTCCTACTCTTAATATTATTAGTGCCAACGTGTACAACTATATCACCTTTTGTGCCCTTAAAAGATGATATTCGCTCTACAACGTCATCAACCTTTGCCCCTGGCAGACATACCCTGGTCCTGTTCCACCTATCTTTTTTACAAAGCATGTTCCCCGTTTCCCTGACAATAGAGTCACCAACAACTACTAGTTCCTTCGGGACCAGCGCATTCTGCCTTGGGGGTTGTCTCTGTGTCACGCGATGCCCAAGTGCAAGCTCTGGCGTTGATGTGGGCAGCTGAGAGCTTGATGGGCCCCTCAATTTAGTTTCTTCGAGGGCATCCACCCTGTCCTTCAAGCTCTCATATAGGCCCAAAAGAACGCCGAGTTGTTGCCTGATATCGATACACTCCTTGCATCGCGCACACACAAAGACATCCCCCTTGGCAGTATCATGTCCCGTACCCGATTGCTCTGCAAACATCAAGCAAACAGTGCATTTTATAAGGCTGTGAGTCAGAGGACAACTGCCCCCCTCAGTTCTGCTCTGAGCCACAGCACTTCCATTAGCTTGAGCCTTTTGCTTTGCTGCTCTGGTCTGAGTCATGATTCTATTAATTTATTAATTAATTATGTTATGTTATTAATTATATTACGTTTGTAATCTAAGTCATTATATGTATTTATTTAAACGTACAATTTAACTGCTAACGAAGTTCAACTAACGCTATCTAGTACGGTATATAACCTACGGTATATCTAGTACGGTATCACAATGGCGGGAAAGTTACTAACGGTAGCGGTAGTTACGAACACGTGGAAACCCTTACCGATACTTTTACAAGGCCGAGTAAAGAATAAATACACCAAATTAATCAAAAAAATCACAAAATAATGTTATACTACTAAATTTAAATCAAAAGTTTTAGTAAAACAATAATTTCAAATCAATAAATAAGAAAAATCCACTTAGCGGCTTGGAACACGACCGTCACTAGTAGCCTCGTCAGCAGACTCCAAGTGTTGGACTTGATGTGTCTGCGGTTCTGAGTTGTTTTGCCGAGGTAACATTTTCTGATTCATTGTTATAATCTGAAGGATTCACAGCTGTTTTTGTCTTCGTTCCATGCCTGGGTTCCCCACTTACCATGGAGCATAAATAAGATGCTAACCACCCGGCAAGCAGTAAATGTGCTTGGGAGTTGGACGCCAGGGCTACCCACAGATTATACCAGTACTGACATCAGCCTGAATCCTATCCCTTGGACCATGAGGGTAGCGGTTGCATAGTTGACCCTTGCAGGTGAACCCACTATCTGACTGATCCTGGCCAAGCCATCCAGGACCACCCATCTTGTCAAATCAGGGGCCGAAGAGATGTGTTGAAGCTAGGCACCTCAACAACTAGGATTTCCCTTTCTGAATTTCCATGGGTTGCAGTGCACAGCAAACACATGATAAGGTGTTAGCCTGGAACCTACGCTGTAGGCAGTGGATCCCAGTGATGCTAATCCAGAGGACCAGCAGCATCACTGGGAGGTCCCCTCACCCTGTACAGGTGCCCACATTGCGGGGCTGTAATATGAAAGAAATGCGATATGTAAAGTCAAGAATCTATGTACGTATATTGAACAAGACAAAAATTAGAATAATCAGACTAAAAATTAAAAACCATTTAAAAACTAATTACTGTCTTTAACACACTGGTGAGCACTTCAGCTATAATATAATAATGATGTATAGTTAAATTAAAAATGGATATATTTACCTTATATACACTGTGCTGCCACTTTATTAGGTACACCTACCTAGTAGCGTGTTGAGCTGAAAACGTTGTAGGAATGGAGTACCATGCAGACATGAGTTGTCATGCAGCTCCTTGAGATTTGACAGAGGTGTAGCAAACAACCTGTGTGACAGAGCCTGCAGCAAACAACCCTTTCCAGCTCATCCCAAAGATGTTCGATAGGATTGAGATCCGTCGAATGAGCAGGCCACTGGCAACGAAAAGTCATTATCATGTTCCTGGAACCATTCCATAGTGATTTGGGTTTTGTGATCTAGCGCATTATCCTGCTGGAAGTAACCATCTGAATGAGGATAAATTGTCAACATGAACGGATGCACTGGGTCAGCAACAATCTTTAGGTACAATGTGGCATTCAGACGTGAATCTATGGACCCAACGTGTGCCAAGAAAACATTCTCCACACCATAACACTGCCCCCACACCTTGCACAGTAGTCGCCAGACATAACAGGTCCATGGATTCATGTTGATTTTGCCAAATTCTTAGCCTTTCATCAACATGATGCAGCAGGAACTTCGACTCGTCAGACCACGCAACTTTTCCAATCCTCGATAGTCTAGTGCTGGTGTTGCTGTGCCCACAGGAGGTATTCTCTCTTGTTTTTCAGTGATAATAAATGTATGCGAAGCGGCCGTCAGCTGTTGTAGCCTATTTGCGACAAAGTGCGACTAGTGGTCCGCTGTGATATTTTTTTCTGCGCACCAAGGTTGTATTCTGACGTGATGTGTGACATTGTGGCCCGTCTGTTTGCTTGCACAATTCTAGCCATCCTCTTCTGACCTCTCTCATCAACAAGCGATTTTCTTCCACAGGAGTGCTGCTGAGAGGATGTTTTCTGTTTGTTGCACCATTCTTGATACACCCTTGAAATTGTGGTGCGTGAAAAGTTCAGGAGAACTGCTGTTTCAGAGATGCTTTGCCCAGCCCGTCTTGCATCTACTTCCATGCCATGTTTGAAGTCTGTTAGATCACTCCTTTTCCCCATTCTTGCTACAGTTTGTATGCTTAACTGATACTAGAAAGGTTGTTCTGCTGCATTTATATCCACAGCAGGGGTGTACCTAATAAAGTGGCAGCACAGTGTGTGTGTATATATATATATATATATTTTTTTTTATCTTCCCAGTTATATTTACCATTTAAAGAAATAAAAATTTTAACTCATACTGTATTTCTAAATCTAAAAGTATTGTATTTTTTAAAGAAATTGTTTTACCATTCTGGGTGTACTCTCCAGTTTTTCCCACTGAAATACTGCATCCCTATAAAAACATATACACACACATACACACAAAAAAATGGTTGCAGTAATGTGTTTACATTATCAAATATGGGTAATTTAGTAACAGATATTTATAAAAGAATATTTTGACATGTCATTACAGTATATCTGGCATACGGCAGAAGTCCTTTTATAAAATGTGATTGGGACTGGTAGTTGGTCAGTTAATCAAATAAGTCTCGGTTAAAATGAGAAATCATAAAAGAACTAAACACTTGTACTTGAAGGTTTATTTTTACCAAAAACAGATATACATTTACATAAATTAGGAAACTTACCTCTTTAAAAAAAAGAAAAATACACAAAGAAACAACATTTTGAAGCATAGTTCCTGTATTTTTTCCTAAACATCACATTATTTACTGCTGAATCAGGCTGTGGTTCAATATTGTCCTGGGGTTAATTGTGCAGGCAGATATTGTTTGTTTGTTTTGGATCTTATTGGTGCTTAGCAACTAAGGCTATAATGTGCCAAAACCACGTCATATATAAAAAATTTAAGCTTTCAGTGACTTAATAAATTAGGACACCATGTTAAGATGTATAATGACATAGGTAACCAAAATATAAAAGATATATCAATAAAGAAATAACAATAAAAGGTAAATTTTAAATACGAGTAAAAAAGTTCACTGATTTTAAATAGCTAAAAACAACAGACACATGGTCATTGTCGGATAAAATCTGACTGAGTGTATAAGGCTCATGTCTAAAATGCTGATTGATTGATTTGATTTTTGTGGTGCATAAACAATAAGGTTATAATGCGCCATGAAAAAGAATTTGAAATTCAAAAAGATGTGTTTGGTAACCTTTGAAAAGGTTACCTTGTCAAAATTTCGCATATACGAAGATTTATCAACAAATAAAAATCAGTATAAAAGGTAAAAAAAACCTATATTTCATAAAAGTGTCGCTTTTAAAAAACTGACATGTTGTCATTGTCAGTTAAAATCTGACTGAGAGAGTATATGGCTCAGTCAGATGGGCAAAAGTGGTAAAACGAGCATTTCTGAAACTGGTACAGTCAGATAAAATATGTTGAACTGATAAAATGGTGTCACATTGCTAACAAATAGGAGGGTCATCGGCCCTCGGCAGAAAGGAGTGTGTCAGATGACTATGTCAAGTCGAGATAGAACAACTTCCTTTTTACGATCCCTGCATAGACTAGACTGCCAAAGATGGATCACAGGCTTAATCTGATATAGTTTGTTTGTAACCTGGCAATGCCATAAATCTTGCCACTGAGAATGTACCTTACTGTGTATTACTTCCTTTGGTCTGTATAGGGGACTAACAGGACAAGTTTCCTCTAATTGAGATATGACGGGGAATCCAGCAGAAGTGGATATCAAATCCACTAGAGAGTGTATATCATATGCTGTATTCAGGATAGGGTTGGATGATTAGTGTATGACCTCGCTGATAAAGCCTGTAGTGCACTCATTGAATCGGCATATATAACACACCGTTGGAATCGGGGATTTCTTATGTGATCTAGAACTAACTCTATAGCTTTGCAGTATATAAGCTGCAGTCAAGGGGTATCTGCTCTGATATAGTATTAGCCGGAAAAACAGCAGCAGATTCCACATGCGATTCTGACCAAGCGGTCTGTGTAAACTGGAAAGAAGTCAATGTACTACATGGTGTTGTGAACAGAGTTGAAGGTAGACAGAAGATGGGATATTAGACTTCGTCGCACACTTGAGCAAGAAGTCACATGCTGGTACTGGAGCATGCCAGGGTGGAAGTGGCTGCTTTGGTAAACGAGCAACCTTGTCTACAGTGATGCTAAGCTCATTGAGTAGCTCTTGAACATGAATGCCGAATGGGCAATTGGCAGTCCTACATGCGGTATAAAGAATTTCCCATCGTGGCTCAAAAATGGATGTCCGCGTGGGGATTTCAGCTTGAAGGCATATTGTAGAGACAACTGAATTTGTCGGAGTAACAAGGATGGTTCATTTGCTTTGACATATAGACTTTGGACAGGTGATGTTCTGACTGCGCCATTCGTAGCAATACGAATGGCCTGATGGTGGTTCGGGGTAAGCCAACGAAGAGCGCTATTTCTGGCTGATGCATATACCTGAGACCCATAATCTAATTTTGAGTGTACTAGTGCATGGTACAGACGGAGTACAGTGCATCTGTCTGCGCCCCAAGAGGAAGAAGAGAGCAAGCAGAGAATGTTAAGCTCTCTTGTGCACTTTGTGCATAGCTGATGAATGTGTTGGACGAATGTCAGCATTTTGTCAAATATGAGTCCCAAGAATATCTTCTGTGTTACTACTGGAATAGTGCTTTGTCCAAGTCATAATTCAGGCTCAGGATCGAGGTTACGTTTGTGACAAAAATGGACACAAACGGTTTTCTCCCATGAGAACCTGAAACCATTGGCCTTGGCCCAGGAATTAAAAGATGGTTAATGGTTTGTTGCAGTTCTCTCTCAATAACTCTCATATTGCATGATTGAGAAAATAGGCTGAAGTCATTGATGCAGAGTGCACTGCTTATAGCTGGAGGAAGTTGTTCAGTAATGGAGTTTATTTTAATGGCAAAAACCATGACGCTTAAGACAGATCCTTGCGATACTCCCTCCTCTTGTCAAAAGGGATGGCAAAGGGTGGATCCTACTCAGACTTGGAAATAACAACAGGATAAAAAATTTTTAATAAAAACGGGAAGGTGACCTCTTAGACTGAGGTTGTAAAGGTCTTTTATAATACCAAATCTCCAAGTTGTGTTGTACAGTTTTTCCGTGTCAAAGAAGATAGACACCAAGTGTTCTCTTTTTTTTTTTTTTTGGAAAGCATCTCGGATAGATGTTTATAGTCTAATTAAATGGTCCAAAGTGGATCTGTTTCTTCGGAAGCCACACTGAAAGCAGGAGAGAAGGTCATTTGATTCTAAGTACCATAAGAGACGAGCATTGACCATTCTCTCCAATATTTTGCACAGACAGCTGGTCAGTTTAAAACATGGACACTCGGTTACAATGTGGCGAATAGTTAAAATGGTGCCACAGTTCTCACACATAGGAGAGTCATCTGTGCTCAGCACATATGCATGTGTAAGATGACTGTATCCTATGTGGTGCGAGCTAGAACAACTTCTCTGTGGTTCCTGCACAGAGTCGACTGCCAGTGTGAGATTACAGGCTTTATCCAACAGAGATTGTTTGTGACTTGCTCCTGCCTGCCAAGATTGTTGCCATTGGGATAGTAATTTAGCATGCATTAGCTGCCTGTAGTCTGTATAGGAGACTAACAGGCAATAAGTGTTGTGGGGTTCTGGTGATTAGGCCGCAGCATCTGCCAGTTCATTTCCCCTAATCCCAATGTGGCTTGGAATCCAGCTGAAACGAATGTCTAGTGTTTGTTCAACATTCGTTTCACCTGAAACAAAGGTCAACTCCAGTTCATGAATGGATGAGGATTATACCTCATCCCTAATAAAGCCTGCAGTGTACTTACAGAGTCAGTGTATACCATACACCTCTCATACTTGTGTGTTTTAATGTGGTCCAAGGCTAACTCTATAGCATACAACTCAGCTGTATATATGCTGCATTCTTGGAGAATCTTCCCAGATATCGTAAGATCTGGAAATATAGCAGCAGTTCTGACAGACAACTCCGACTTCGAGCCATCAGTGAAGACAGGCAAGAAGTCTGAATATTTGGTTCAATGGGCAGCATAGAGTTGTTGGTAGACAGAAGATGAAGTTATGGCCTTACCCCAATTTTTAATGAAGTCACATGATGGTAAGTGATTATGCCAGGGTGGAAGTGGTTGCCTTGGTGACTGGGCAACATTGTCTACTACGATGTCCAGCTCTCTGAGCAGCTCTTGGACGTGGATACCAAAGGGATGGTTGATATACAGGAATTTTGCTAGAAGGGATAAGAAGGTGATTATCCCTTGTATAAGGCAATGGTCAGGCCACACCTTGAGTACTGCGGACAGGTCTGGAAACTCATTTTAGGAAGGATGTAGAGTTGCTAGAATGAGTACAGAAAAGGGCAATGAGACTGGTAAGGGGAACAAAGGAATGCTCTTACAAAGAAAGGCTTAAGTTTTGCAAATTACAGCATCTAAAGACTAGGCACCTGCGAGGTAATCTGATTGAGATGTATAAGGCCTTGAATGGATTGAGCAGGTTCAATGCTGATGGAATTCTTCCTCTTGCTCAGATTACAAACCTGAGGGAGCATAAACTGAAATTGAGGAAAGACAGTTGTTGAATAGATGTGCAGAAATTTTCCTTCAACTTGCAGGTAGTTGATTGCTGGAACAAACTTCCATCTGTCATTGTGGAAGTTGATAGCTTAAATAAATTCAAGCAAGGCAGAACTAGACAAACATTTGGAGCAAATGGATGGGTGAAATGGGAAGTTTTTGGCTGATGCTGTATAAGCTTGCTTTCTTGCATCATATGTCTCTACTAATGCTAATATAATGTAAAACTGTTTGTAGCTCATATCTTGTGGCTGCACAAGAAAGTTTTTGATCTGAATGTGATTCAATCTCTTCCTCATATTTAGAGCTATCTCTTTCCATTACTGTATGTATGAATTCTGCATCAATCTGCAATTTTTTTAAAATTTTGTCTGAAATCAGTTAATAAATCGGTGTTCTTCATTATCTTCTTGTAGATCAGGACTTTTGTTAATGTTGTCAACCTTCGATCATACTTTTCTCCAACATTTTTTAAATGTTGAACTTGGAATTTTTACCACACTAATGGTATATTCTAATTATATTTGTATTGTATACACATCTTTGATGGTGATGCCTCTTAATGATTCTATAAGACCTATATTCCTGTCTTCTATTTTTTTCCAAAATTAAACTCAGTAACTTTCACCTATGTCATCTCTTCAGATATTCTAGAACCCCTTAATCCACAGGATGGATTAAGGATGTTACACTCAGTGGTAGAAATATGGCCCCTCAAAAGAAGTGGGCATACAATTATGTAAGTCCACTTCTTTGAGTTCCTCACAACACGAACGTAAAGGATCATTATCCAGAAAGAGAACAGCCTTTTCAGGTCGGTTTATTACCTTCAAGTTCCTTTACAGAAGGTGCAAATTCATGGGGTAAAACCCATTCTGCGAATAATGCAGAGTCCATCTAAGTTGCTTTTTGTGAGTGGCGGTAAAGCAGTAAATATGAAAAATTTGTTTTTTTTTTTAAATCTCTAGGAGTAGTTGATATTCACCACCAACAAAAAGTGACAATCAGTGAGTTCCAACTGCACTGCCTCAGGTGGCCCTGAATATCCCTTTGGATCTTATGTATCTTTGTTTAGTAGATTCCATATATTTTTTATCATTGTTTTTGAAAGAAGTATCAATTTTTATCAATCTCCAATAAATTTTTCAATGTTATAAATGGCTTTAAATCTTCTGTAGTTGTTTGAGCAGCAGGATGATTAGCAGATAATCTATGGCCATTAATAACATGATATTTTTTGCTAATGTCCACGCCATCTGTCATTTCCTATCAAACTTTCTGCACCATCAATCTTTATATGCAAGATCAACGCATTTTCTTTGATGCTGCTTTTAGAGATCCACTGGTTAAGAGTTCCGTGTTATGTTTCTTGTATAAACTACAGCCATAATTCATTGTGTACTAGCTCTAATTCAAATTTCTTTAAAATGTAGTGAGAACTTAATGATTGCTGCAAACAGTTTGAAACAAACACACAACTGACTTCTCAGGAAACATAAAACCCAGGCATGGTGTACCATGCCAGCAGCAAGCATACTGGAGCAGTACCAATGACAGTGTAGTGTGACGCAGGGGTCCACATCAATTTTATTGCAATGCAATTTGTTGTATGCCAGTTCAGTGTATGTGACAACTCTGTGCATGACAGTTCAATGTACAAGACAATTTAATGAAAGATATTTTGCTATATGTGATAACTTGGTGAAAGGCATTTGCTGTATATGTGATGATTTGGTGAAAGACAACTGGTGGCTACAACAGTTTGGTAAGTATGATAATTTGGTGTAAGCGCAACAATTCAGTGTATGACACAGAGATCAGAAAATAAAAATCAATGAAGTAAAAGATTTAGGAAACAAAAGAAATTTTGGCAACTTAGAAACGAGGAGGACCACAGAAATTTAGAAAAAAGAAAATAATATATTTTTATCCTCTTATTTTGTATAAAAGGATTCATACCAATCTTTCTCATAGGAAGGTTAGAAAGTGAATATGTGACTATTTCAGCATGACTCCATCCATATTGTGTCACATTTAATCCAGATAAGATTATTTATTATTATTATTTTTTTGTGTTTTAACACAAGGAACACAGGCTCCAATTCTGACCCCTACACAATCTCCAGAGAAGCTTACCTGCCTACCCTAAACTCATCAATGGTATTAGCCTACTATTAAATTCTTTCAATAAAAACTATATTGTGGGTGCACAATGAATAGTAGAAGATGCACCTTACCCAGCTGGCATCCATTAATGAACCCTACTTTTGGTCTTGGGAACAACTCTCCCATGTGTATTTCTTTAAAAAATACAACTTACAAAAGTGAAAGTAAAGTGTCAGCTGTTGTTATTTTGTTATTGTTATTTGTTTTTTTTTAAGAGCATTAGCAACTAAGGCCATATTGCTCTGGGGATATGTGGTGGTCATTCCCTGACCTTTCCGCATCCTCTGTATTTGGTGGTCACGGGCTTGAACCCTGGTCTAATCAAGAAGCGTGTGCTATGCATCTGCTCCTGCCCATCTGGCTACGGAGGTGTCGTAAAGTGTGAGCAAGCTTCTCTTGTGTCCCATCTTTAACTGCCCATGGAATTTATTTTTTTTTTTTAACAGGATCTCCTAAAAAAAAAAAAGTTGAACATGCATTAAAAAACAAAGGTATGTAGCACACTCCATCAAAAATATAAAATATCAAGAACGGTATCATGATCACTAAAGTCATCATTCACAGGACACCAAATTAAAAGTTTCTGACTTGCTTTGCCAAATTCTCCCAAGGAATTCACAAAATCATCGTAGTCATGGAACTGTTGTAGCAACAATTGTCACAAACCGAACTGTCATGCACAGAATTGTCGGCGCCTCCATAGCCAGCTGGGCAGGAGCAGCAGTGCGTAGCACACGCTTCTTGATTAGATTGGGGTTCGAGCCCGTGACCACCAAATATGAAGGATGCAGAAAGGTCAGGGAATGACCACCGCATATCCCTGGAGCAATATGGCCTTAGTTGCTAATGCTCCTAAAAACCAAATAACAACAACAACAGAATTGTAACATACACCGAACTATTGTGCATTGAACTGATGCAATCCTATGCTGCAGGCATTAAACAGTATGTTTTAAAGAGAGAAGGTGGGGAGCATCAGTTAATCTGGAGTGTTCTTTAAGAGGGCTCCTGCTTAAAATGTAATTTAAGTACAAATAAAGTGGAAGGAACATTTATACTGAAACAATTAACACTGCTGCAAGTGTTAGGACACTGAACATAAATATAGAAATCATAAGAACATGTAGTGATATGCTACATGCTAACATTGCTGAAAGTGTTATGACACTGAACACAAACTTAGAAATCATAAGAACACAATGTGTGTTGCTATGCTGAATCCACATACTTAATTAGGTAAAAATAAACAAACAGACATTACATAGGCATGTATTTCGGGATTCTCAATTCTGTAATAGCTGTTTTCATCAGAGTCATATCCAATGAATTTTGGAACACAGTGGCTGTTTCAAGAAATGCAGAAAAAATACACTTATTTAAGAAATGAGATGGTCAGCAAAGGCCCTTTGCCCACCACTGGCAACTGGAATAGACATGCTAGCTACAAATGGCTACTTACTTAAAAAAATATATATATTCTTGTAATGTGTTACATCAGATGTATTTTCATACCAAAGAGGCTTTCATTTTTTTCTTGTTGTGAAAAATATGTATAGGCTTGAATATAAATTAGTGATGTACATAATTTATATATAATGTACCTGATTACAAAAAAATTCAGCTAATTTTATATGTTAATGTATGACTATTAAACGAAGATTATATATTGTATAAATATCTTAACTAGTCCATCATAATGAAGCGCTGGCCAAAAAATTTCACAGAATTTTTGTGCCAATCCATCCTTGCCTAATTTTTGCCAAGAAAAGAATTTAAAGGAGTATTCATAAAACCAGAAAAGCATTAAAGTAGATAATTTTACAAAGGTTAAAAAAAAAAAACCTTTCAAAATCGGAGGACGTTGAGTTTCTAATGCTGGGAGAAATTAGTCCCAATAAGTTTTCAATGGGTATTGCTCAGATTAAAAATTAAACAGAATAATCAAATTATTAACTTCAAGTTCAGAGCCTTCCAGGTTATAACAAGAGATGATACTGATGAATTGTAATTACAGCAATTGGGAAGAATCAACCAACTGGGTGGTGCTACACTCAGGGTAGTGGAGAATGAAAGAAACCTGGAGGTAATTGTGCAGTCAGATATAAAGTTTTCTGAACAGTGCAGACAGGCACCAGAGTATATCATGGGGTCTTGTCAGGGATATACAGGAATTTTGCAAGCAGCAGTTATAAGGAGGTGTTTATCCCCTTGTATAAGGCAATGGTCAGGCCACACCTTGAATACTGTGAACAGGTCTGGAAGCCTCATTTTAGGATTTTTTTTTTTTTTTTTTTTGTTATTTTGGTTTTTTTAGGAGCATTAGCAACTAAGGCCATATTGCTCCGGGTATATGCGGTGGTCATTCCCTGACTTTTCCGCATCCTCCGTATTTGGTGGTGACGGGCTCGAACCCTGGTCTAATCAAGAAGCATGTGCTATGCACTGCTGCTCCTTCCCACCTGGCTACGGAGGCGCCTCCTCATTTTAGGAAGGATGTAGAGTTGCTAGAACGAGTGCAGAGAGGGACAACAAGACTGTTGGGGGAACAAAGGGGTGCTCTTATGAAGAATGACTTAACTTCTGCAAATTGTAGCATCTTGAGACTAGGCACCTGCGAGGCAATCTGATTGAGATGTATAAGGCTTTGAATGGATTGAGCTGATGGGATTCTTCCTCTTGTTCAGATTACAAACCTGAGGAGGCATAAATTGAAACTGAGGAAAGACAGTTGTCGAATAGATGTGCAGAAATTGTCCTTTAGCCAGCAGGTAGTTGATTGTTGGAACAAACTTCCATCCGTTGTTGTGTAAGTTGATAGCTTAAATAAATTCAAAGCAGAACAAGACAATCATTTGGAATGAATAGATGGGAGAAATAGGAAAAGGTTTTTTTTTTTTTTTTTTTTGGCTGATGCTGTACAAGCTTGATTTCTTGCATCATATGCCTCTACTAATTAGCATTAGCAAAGGCACATAATGCAAGAAAGCAAGCTTATATGGAATCAGCCAAAAAAAAAAAAAAAAAAACCCTTATTTCACCCATCCACTCGCCCCAAATGTTTGTCAAGTTCTGCCTTGAATCTATGTCTTCTCCCACTCAACCATAGCAGCAATTTGCTTCCAATGCCATGCTGCTCCAATTTCTGCAGCAGTCTTCCATGTGCAACAGTATCAAAGGCTTTTCTAAGATCCAAATATATGATATCAAAGTTATTCTTTGCATCCAGTTCATTTGTAACTACATCATAGTATCCAATCAAATTAGTCAGACAAGACTTTCCCTTTACAAACCCATGCTGTGTCCGAGCTATAACCGAAGTCTTGTCTAGATGATCTTGCAATGCTTCTTTAACCAGTGCCTCCATTAATTTCCCTGAAACAGAAGTTAAACTAACAGGTCTGTAATTACCTGTGTCTCCCTTTGATCCTCCTTTGTGGATTGGGGTCACATTTGCACATTTCCAGTCCATGGTTACCTCCCCTGAGTCCAGGGAAGCTCTCATAATTATGGCTAAGGATTTGCTTACTTCCTTTGCCGCCTCCTTTCCATTCACCCCAGGTGCCTTTCTTGTGTTTATCTTCAACAATTTCTCCTCCACTTTACTCTCAGTTATTACAAGATTACCTAGCTTACTGCCAGAGTTGAATATACCTCTGGCATTCCCCTCCTTGAATAACTCCTCATGCGTGAATGTCGATGCAAAATATTCATTTAGTTTGCTAGCTACCTGAGCAGGATCATCAACAGTTGAACCATCGATATCAAGTGGACCAATCTGATTTATCCCCTTCCTTCTAGAGTTTACATAAGTAAAGAACTTTTTTCTGTTTTTCTTTGCATCCTTTGCCAAAAATTTCTCATAATCTGCCTTTGCCTGCCTAGTCTCCTTTGTGACTTGGTTACAGAGCAGCTTATGTCTATTATAGGCTTCCATGTCACCCATTAGTTTATATGTATCCCATGCATTTTTCTTCACTGTCACGTGTCTAATTAGTTCATTTGACATCAATTTAGGCCTAAATCTTGAACAATATTTCTTTGTTGGTATGAAAAGCCTAATTCTTTGATTCTTTGAAATTTGCTGCTGGTAACATCTTCAGTTGGTTCCACTGTATAGAATTTAAATACTGTCTCAGATCACTGTAGTCACCTTTACGAAAGCAAAAACCCTTCCCTTTACCCTTGATGGTAGTTAACTCTTTGAGTAAATCCCACTGCAGCACACTGTGATCACTACTACCTGGTGGTTCCTTTATGTGTAGATTCTTGATGCATGAAGAATCAACTGATAATCAGATCAAGAGTATTACTTCCTCTAGTTTCCTCCCGAACATGCTGCTGCTGTAGAAAACAATTATCCAATAAATCTACAAAAGCCTTGCTAGTGTGTGAGTGACCAACCCACAAATTTCAGTCAATATCCGGGAAATTAAAATCCCCCATTATAAGACACTCTAATTTACTGGCCCACTCTATTTGCACAATTGCTCATTATACTCATCTGAATCATTTGGCCTATAACACACATCTACTCTCATTTTTCCTTTCCCAGTGCTTATGTCACACCAAACAGACTCAACATTCCATTGTCTACCCACATCAACTGGATGCACTTACTTAGATTGTATGTGTTTCTTAACTAACAGCATAACCCTCCTCCCTTCCTGTCCTGTCTATGTTTTCTGTACAGATTGTATTCCCCAAATTTGAGTTCTGCACTGCTTATGTCTGTGTGACACCATGTCTCTGATATCCCAACAATATCTACCTTTGATGTCTTGACTAGCACTTCAAGCTCATTGAATTTATTAACTATACTCCTAGCATTGGTGTGCATGCAAGTATACATGCACCTATTTCTACTCTTAGTTACTCTAACACAGCCCATGTATTTACTTGTTCCACTATGACTTCCCAACAGTCCTGGAAATTCCCATTGCCTTGCTTTCCAGGCTGCTGCTCAATCGAATTTCAATAGAAGTAGTGTAAGAATCACTTTTACCTCTGCCAGCAGCTACTGTTAATCTATTAGTCCGTGTATTCCCCCCCCAAGCTAGCAGTTTCCGACCCACCTAACTCTGCCTCGATAGCATCAGCAAATATTCTTGCACCCTTTCTATTTAAGTGTGTCCCATCCCTGTAGAAGCAATCTCTCCTGTTAACACAGACCAGGCTGAGAAAAATTTTACCCCTTCAGCCCTTCACAATCTCTCCAGGGCCGAATTGATCGGCAAGGCTGTCATCATATACTCCCTGCTATCGTTTCTGGGCAGAATTGCAGACACTTTCAAATTCAACCCTAACTCACGGCTTGTTTTCAGCATTGTCTTGTACTCGTTAAGTAATTCTGCTCTACTCTTAATATCATTAGTGCCAACATGTACAACAATATCACCCTTTGTGTCCTTAAAGGATGATATCTGCCCTACAACTTCATCAACCTTTGCCCCTGGCAGACATACTAATATTTATCAGTGTATATTGTACACTGATAAATATTAGTTTTAATGTGGATCAAAGCTATATAAAATAAAATAAATTAATTTTCTGTTTATATTCCGGGATGACCAAACGGTCAGAGGAGTTCACAAGACAGACAGAATACAAGAAACAGCACCGTATTCAGCAGTCATGGGCTTGAACTCCGGTCACTCAAGGCACGTGTACTTATGCACCAGCGTGACTGATCACTAGGCTACGGCAGCCTTTTTCTCTGTGCCGCATATACTGTACTCATGGTTTGGTTTGGATTTTTTTTTTTTTTTTTTTTTTGGTGCATTACCAACAAGGGCTATTGTGCACTAAGACAGGGTTAGAGCATGATGAAAATAAATTCTGGTAGTCTTCAAAAGAGGTTATCTCATCAAATAGTTAGGTAAGTATAAGAATAAAAGGCAACGTATGTATAAAAAAATATACAGTATATCATATATATGTGTATATAAATTAATATGTCGTAAAAAGTTAAAACAGCTGATATGTTGTCTTTGTCAGATAACATCTGAGTGTATAAGCAGTAAAACATATGTCAGCAAAAGCTGTAGTCTATTATAATATAGTTAATCAATAAAAAGGTGTCATGGGACTCACACATAAGCAGCTCACCAGCCCTCTGCAAAAAGGAATGTGTCAAATGACTGTGCAGAGCTGGCCAAGAACAACTTCCTCTTTATGATTCCCGTACAGACTAGACAGCCATGGTTTAATTACAGGCTTTATCTCATGTAATTCATTTAAATCATGTTGTAATTGAAATTGTAATTCATGTCGATTCCATGAATTCTGCCACTGTAAATGAATATTGTTATGTATTGTTTGCCTGTAGTCTGTACAGGGGACTGACAGGCTGTGGTGATTACAAGGAATTGTTGATTTGGCTGCAGTATCAGCTAGTCATTTCCCCTAATTCCAATGTGGCTAGGAATCCAGCAGAAACAGATGGCAAAACTATGATCATGGATAGAATTAATCTTCTGCTGAACCCACGATAACAGAACTGGATGAGATGTGTATCTTAAAGTTAATCAAGTCTGTAATACACTCACAGAACCAGATTATATAAAATAAAACATTGGTATTGGCAGGTACTAATGCAATCCAAGGCTAAGTCTATAGCATGCAGTATATATGCTACATTCTGGATGAATCTGCTGGGATATAGTAGTGTCTGGAAAGATAGCAGCAGATACTACACGATTTAAACTTCAAGTCATCTGTGTATATTAGCAAGAAGTCGGAAAGTTGGCTCGCTGTGCTGAATAGAGCTGCAGGTAGATATATGAAGTATCGGATTTTACCCATTTCTTAAGGGAAAAGTCACATGCATGAATGTGAACATGCCAAGGTGGAAGAGTTTGCTTTGGGGTTTGAACAATCTTGTCTATGATATTCTTGCAGTAGCACTTGGAGATGAATACTGAAAGGATGATTAGCAGCCTGACAGGCATTGTGCAAATTTTCCCATTGTGGCTCAAAAACAGATGGCCACATATGATGGTCTGGCAGAGATTTCAGTTTTAAAGCATACATTACAGACAACTGTTTATGCTGAAGCAATAATGGTAGTTCATTTGCTTCCACATACAGGCTCTGGACAGGAGACGTTTGAAATGCTCAAGTAACAATATGGATAGATTGATGATGGATACGGTCCAGTCATCAGAGTACACTGTTTCTGGCTAATGCATATACTCGGGACCCATAATCTAGTTTACATCACACAAGTGCACGGTAGATGCGCAGTAAGGTGCATCAGTCCACTCCAAGATGTAGAGGAGAGAGTACAAAGGATGTCGAAGCCTCTCATTCACTTGGTATGGTGTTGCAGGAATATCAACTTTTTATCAAATAAGAGTCCTAAGAATTTTTTGTCTATCACTACTGGAATGGCATTTTGTCCAAGCCCTAATTCAGGTTTAGGACAAAGATTGTGCTTATGACAAAAATATACACAGACAGTCTTCTGTGGAGAGAACCTGAATCCATTAGCCAATGCCCAAAAATTAAGGTTATCAGTTACTTGTTGCAATTGTCTTTCAATAGCCATCATATTGCATGATTTAAAAAAAATGCTAAAGACCAAAACAGAGGACTATTTACAATTGGAGGAAGTTATTCTGTGATGGAATTTACTTTGTTGGCAAAAAGCATAACACTTAAAACTGATCTTTGTGGTATTCCTCCACTTCTTGGCAGAAGGGGTGAGAGAGAAAGAGAGTGTTCCTACGAACTTTGAAAGATCGATTAGTTAAAATTTTTTTTTATAAAAATGGGGAGCTGACCTCTAAAGCTGAGACTATATAGGTCTTTTAAAATGCCAAATCTTCAAGTTGTGTCATACACAACAGTCATCAGACACTCATGTTTTACAAAAGCATCCTGGATGGATGTTCCTAATTTAATTAAATGTTTTAGAGCAGAGGTTCCCAACCTCCGGTATGTGAACCGGTATTTTTTTTTTGGTAGTTGTTGGCGCATAGGCTTCTGTAGCCATAATGCACCTCCCAAGGTTTTTGCAGTATTTTGATCCAAGCCCGAGGCGGGAATCGAACCCGCGACCTTTGGGTTGCCAGGCAGGCACTTTACCCACCCGGCTAGCCCGGTCGGCGAACTGGTACTGGTATTAGTACACAAGGAGTGAGCTACTGGTACACGGCCTGTGAATGAAACCACCTGCAATTTCCCTCGTGGGAGTAAAATTTTTAAATATTAATATCTTACTAAAGCCAAAACTTTTTATTTTTCACAGTTTGTATGTATCATTCTATGCAAGGATTTAGGACAAAAGCTTGCTTTTTCCTTTGTGTCCCTACTAGATATATGCCATTTTAACACCTTTCGAATTATGTCTCAACTAGATGCAGCCATTCCTGAAGAAAACCTCAGGTAAGAGAATTCTTCTGCCTAAAAATATAATATTTCTAAAATTTAATTTTCCAAAAATAGCCTATACTATCCTTTTTGGAAAAAATCCACAAAGTTTATTTTAAATCCATAATGAGATTGCAGATCCACTATGAGGAAAAATTACAATAAATTATTAGCATTTGTCCGACTTTATGAAAATTAGTGGGTCTTGACCACTCAAGTTGTCTGTCCAACTATCTAATAAAGTTTCGAGACTTTAGGACCTCCATAATTTTTTTACACTAAGATCGTATCTATGCGAGTATTTCAGTCTTTCTTCTTGGAAAATATAACTCTTTTCTATCTTGTACTTCTTAAATCATAGAACTTTATCTCTTTACTTCCCCTCTTGTTTCTTCTTATTTTACACGGTCAATCTTCCTTCAGAGGTTGGTTAGTGAATATTAAAAGTAGTGTTTGCAGTTGTAGTGATTGACGTAGGCCAACATGGATTAGGAGGTATGATCGTGATTATATAATTTATGGCTTCTGTATTAAATCAGGCATGAAAGCAGAACCAATTCTGCAGTGTGTTGTTTGTTATGAATGCCTATCCAATTCAAGTTTGAAACCTGGGGGTAATTGTGCAGGCAGATATGAAGTTCTCTGAGCAGTGCAGACGAGCTGCAAGAGTAGCTCATGGTGTCTTGTCAATGATATACAGGAATTTTTCTAGCAGGAATAAGGAGGTGATTATTCCCTTGTATAAGGCAATGGTTAGGCCACATCTTGAGTACTGTATACAGGTCTGGAGGCCTCATTACAAGAAGGATGTAGAGCTGCTGGAACGGGTACAGAGAAGGGCAACAAGATTAGTGAATGGAACAAAGGGTTGCTCTTACGAAGAAAGGCTTAAGTTTTGCAAATTACAGAGTCTGGAGACTAGGCACCGGCGAGGTGATCTGATAGAGGTGTATAAGGCTTTGAATGGTTTGAGCATGCTCAATGCCAATGGGATTCTTCATCTTGCTCAGAATAATCACCTCAGAGGGCATAAATTCAAATTGAGGAAGGACGGATGTCGGATAGATGTGCGGAAATTTGCCTTTGGCCAGCGGGTGGTTGGTTGGTGGAACCGAATTCCATCACTTGTTGTTGAAGTTGATAGCCTAAACAAATTTAAAGCTCAACTGGACAGGTATTTCGAACGAACAGAGGAGTGAAATGGGAGTGGTGTGTGTTTTTTTTTTTTTTTTTTTGTTTTTTTTTTGGCTGATGCTGAATAAGCCTGCTTTCTTGCATCATATGCCTCTACTAATGCTAATGCTACCTTCATTTCTTCATTTCAAAGACACCTAACAACAAAACACCCAAATTTAAAAGACAAACTTTGTGAATTCTTTCATAGAAAGATGACTGAACTATATGCTCAGAAAACGGTTGTGTCTTCCTTTACTGATGTTAATTCCAACACAGTGAAAGCATCATATTCAGCGAAGTTACGTATTAAGTACGGAAAAGCTCACTTGAAACGCCAAACAGATGACGTGGCACCTCAAGCAGAAGCCATTCTACTCGAAAGATTAAGAAAGAACTCATTTTATTCCTTGCAGATTGATGAAAGCACAAATATCTCAAATTTGGCCCAACTGTTGGTTTATGTTCGATTTGAGCAAGAAAACGAAATGCCGGAAGACATACTATTTTGCAAACCAATATGTAGAAAAGCAACGTCCGACGAAATATTTAATATAATTAATGATTATTGTACGAGAAATTACATAAAATGGATAAAATGTGTTGGAATTTGCACGGGTGGAGCACATGCATTGGTTGGAAAGCTATCTGGTGTAGTTACCAAAATTAAGACAGTGGCATGCAAGTCTGTGCACTGTGCAATTCATCATGAAGCTTTAGTTGCAAGAAATATGCCATTTAATCTAAAAAAGTTTCCAGATGAAGACAGTGAATTTTATAAAATCTTGAGCTCTTATTTCTCAATTATTTAACATTCTTTGCAACAAAATGGGGAGTGCTCATAAAAAACTTACTCCACACAGAAGTGAGGTGGCTTTCTCAAGGAAAGGCCCTTCATCGTCTTTTCAAGTTGCACCACGAAGTATATAATTTTCTTCAATCAGAAGATCCCAAAAAAGGTAATTTCTTGAATGAAGAGTGGTTATGCAGACTAGCTTATTTAGTAGATATTTTTTCCCAATTGAATGACTTGAATCTGAGTTTGCAAGGAACAACTAGAATAGTGTTCGATTCCAGTGATAAAACTAATGCTTTTAAAAGAAAATTAAAACTAATGGAAGAGCAGATATTAAAAAACAATATGAGCATGTTATCTTCACTTCATGATTTTATCCAAGAAATAACATATCTATGACCAAAAATATGGCTGACAACATTCACGAACATATAAAATCTTTGCACACAAGTTTTGAAAAATATTTTCAGGGAGACTTTACAGCACATAATTGGATTAGGAACCCTTTCGCATTCTCGAATGAGATCCCAGAAGATTTGATGTACAAGGAGTCATTTATAGATTTAGTGGCTGATGGGGGGGCTTAATGTTGAAGTTTAAGAGTTCAAAGTTAACAAAATTTTGGCTGTCTATCCATCAAGAATATCCCCTACTTTCTGAGCAGGTATTGAAGGTTTTAATGCCATTTAATTCAACTTACTTGTGTGAGGCTGGATTTTCAGCAATGAAAAATAAATATAGAACTTCGATAAATATTGAATCAGATCTTTGACTGAGACACTAATGGATCCAGATATCCATTCGCTAGTAAAAGCGAAACTGATTCAGCCATCACATTAGATCTAGTAGAAAACAATGATTTTTTTTTTTTTTGGAATATTAATGATGGAAAGTAGAAATATTTGCTTTGGAATCTGGTGTGTTTTCTTATATTCTTTTCTTATTTCGATGTATTATATTGCTGGTTTTTGAATTTAAATATTTGCCTTCATTTAGAAATTTTATTATTTAAAGTAGATGTATTTCCCTCTGTAATTGTGGATTGTATGTAATCTACATTTCGAAAGTAAAAAAAAAAAAAAAAAAAAAATTGTTATTAAATTACAGTTTGTTAATAAAAATTATAACTGTGCTAAATTAATGAGTTTAAATAATTTTAAATTGATTAACAATCTTCTTAACTTTAATTCCTTTTTTAGCTGCATTACTATTATAGCCATTAGTGTTTAATTTAATATGTAGTAAATTTGATAGTTTTAAGAAATAATGAGAAAAATTCAAGTAAGGAGGAAAATGTTTAAACCACATGTTATGTGAAAATATAAAAACCTCATTTATAAATTGTATTTCCTTAATTAATAAATATGTTTTTCTGTTTTCAGTAGAATAGCTTAGTTCAGTTTTGTTTAACTAATTATTCATGTGACTTTTCAAAACAGACTTGAGTACTCATTAATTAACACACCGGTACATCATACGATACCAATGTGGTTGACTGGTATGTGGGCTTATAAAGATTGGAAAACTCTGGTCTAGAGTAGATCTTTTTTTCAGAAGCCACACTGAATGCTGGAGAGGAGGTCATTTGAGTCTAAATACCATATGAGGTAAGCATTCACCATTCTCTCCAGGATTTTGCACAGACAGCTAGTCAGAGTGATGGATCAATAATAAGATTTTTGGGATCCTTCCCTGGCTAACCAAAAGCAGGAACTTTTGCCTTGTGCCAGAAATCCAGAAAATACTCTTTAATAACGATTCTATTACCCAAAATTAGCAGGTGATCTAAAGATTTTGAGAGAGGTGCTTAATAATTTCATAATGAATGCTATCTGGTTCAAAGGCGATTGCATTTGTAAGGGGAAGAGTTGCTTTCAATTGGTGAATAGTAAATGGCTCATTATACGGATAAATACTCTTTCATGTAAAATCGAGGACCTCTTTCTCAGTATTTTGTTTAAGGACCAGAAACTCCAGAAAATAAGATGTTGAAGAGATAGTAGAAAGTGTTTTGGCAAGAACCAACTGCAATAGCTATGGTAGTTGGTACGGCAAGGTGTATCCATCATACTCTAGAATCAATGAAGGCTGAGATATATTTTGTTGTACATGTTTGCAATAATGACACTAGATTAGGAGATCTGTGAACTTCCTTAACAAGTACAGGTCAATGTTGAAAAAAGTTGCAAGTTGGAGTTAAATTTGAAAGTGTCTGCAATTCTGCCCAGATGCGATAGGAGGGAGTATATGATGAGAGCCTTGTCAATCAATTCAGCACTGGAGAGGCTGTGCAAGGCTCATGGGGTAGAAATATTCTCAGTGCAGGCTGTGCTTGTTAACAGGAGAGGCTACTTCTATAGAGATGGGGGTATTTATACACTTAAATAGAAAGGGTACAAGACTATTTACTGATGCTATTGAAGCAGTGTAAGATGGGGTGGAAAACTGCTAAACAGATTAATAGCTACAGACAGAGGTGAAAGTAATCCTTGCATAGCTTCTATTAGAATCAGCAGCAGCCTGGAAAGCAAGGTGCCAGGGATTTCCACAACTGCTGAGACTCATCATGGAACAATTAAATACATGGGCTATGTCAGGGAAACTAAGAACGGGTGCACATCTACTTGCAGGTACACCAATGCTAGAAGCATAGTAGACAAATTTGACAGAAAGGAGGAATTATGATGTTAATTAAAAAACACAAAAAATCTAAGGCAGTGCATCCAGTTGACATGGGTGGGCAGTGCAATGTTAAGTCAGTTTGGTGTGACATATGCTCCAGGAAAGAAAAAATGAGAGTAGGAGTGTTCTATAGGCCTAATGACTCTGATGAGTACAATGAACAACTGTACACAGAAATAGAGTTGGGCAGTAAATCAGAATGTCTTATAATGGGGGATTTTAACCTCCCAGATATTGACTGGAGCTTGTGGCTAGGTAACTCGCACACTAGCAAGAATTTTGTGGATTTATTGGATGATTGTTTTCTACAGCAGCATGTTCAAGAACGAGAGGGAATAATACTCTGGAACTCATTATGAGCAGTGATTATTCATGCATTAAGAATCTGCAGATAAAGAAACCACTAGGTGACAGTGATCACAGTGTACTGATGTGGGATTTACTTAAAGATGTAACTACCATCAAGGTTAAAGAAAAGGGGTTTTTGCTTTCGTAAGGGTGAATACAGTGGTCTCAGACAGTTTTTAAATTCTATAGAGTGGGATCAACAGATGATGTTACTAACAGATAATTCTAAATGGGAAGCATTCAAGGAATTAAACTTGGGAACTACCATGCTTGTTGTACCGACTAAGAAATACTGTTCAAGGTTTAGGCCTAAATGAATGTCAGATGAACTAATCACTCGTGGCAGTGAAGAAAAATGCATGGGATACATATAAATTATCAGGTGACACAGAACAGTGTGATAGATATAAGATAGTCTGTAATCAAGTCACAAAGAAGGTTAGACAAGAGAAGACAGATTGTTGATGGTTCAACTGTTGATGATCCTGCTCTAAACTGATCCTAAACTGAATGAGCATTTAGCATCTACATTCAAACATGAGGTATTATTTAGGGAGGGATTGCCAGAAGTTTATCAAACTTCAAAATGGAGCAACAGGATTTTGTAATGACTGAGAACAAAGTGGAAGAGAAATTGTTGAAGTTAAACATAAGAAAGGCACCTGGGGTGGATGGGATCTATCCAATTATATTAAAGTAGGCAGCAAAAGAAGTAAGCAATCCCTTAGCCATTATTATGAGAGCATCTCTGGATTCAAGAAAGGTCCTCATGGACTAGAGATGTGCAGCTGTATCCCCAATTCACAAACACTGATCAAAAGGTGCCACAAGTAATTACAAACCTGTTAGTTTAACTTCTGTTTTGGAGAAAATAATGGAGTCACTGGTTAAGGAAGAAATGCAACATCAGCTAGACAAGACTGCAGTTATAGCTCACACACAGCACAGCACAGGTTTGTTAAGGAGTAATCTTGTCTGACCAATTTGATTGAATACTACAATATAGTCACACAGAGGAAGTGGATGGAAAAATAATTTTTTTATCATATACTTGGATTTCAAAAAATATTTTGATACTGTTGCACATTAGCATTACTTGAGGTATATGATGCAAGAAAGCAAGCTTATAGAGCATCAGCCAAAAAAATAAATAATAAATAAATAAATAAAAAATAATAATAATAAAAAAACCTCCTTCCCACTTCACCCATCCAGTCACTCAAAATGTTTGTCTAGTTGAGCCTTAAATTTATTTAAGCTATCAATTTCCACAACAATTGACGGAAGTCTGTTCTAGCAATCAACTACTTGCTGGCTAAAGGCAAACTTCTGCACATCTATTCTACAACTGCCTTTCCTCAATTTGAATCTATGCCCCCTCAGGTTATTAATTTGAGCAAGCAGAAGTATTCCATCATCATTGAGCCAACTCAAACCATTCAAGGCCTTGTACACCTCAATCAGATCACCTCGCAGGTGTCTAGTCTCTTAACTTCTGCAACTTGCAGTATTTAAGCCTCTCTTGGTAAGAGCACCCCTTTGTTCCTTTCACCAATCTTGTTGCCCTTCTCTTTACTCGTTCTAGCAACTCTACATCCTTCCTAAAATGAGGCCTTCAAACCTGTACACAGTACTCAAGGTGTAGCCTGACCATTGCCTTATACAAAGGTTTAATCTCCTCCTTGTCTCTGCTAGCAAAATTCCTATATATCATTGACAAAACTCTATGACTTGCTCTGGCAGCTTCATATTCGACTGCACAATTACCCCCAGGTCTTTTTCAATCTCTACCTCTCTGAGTGTAGTAGCACACAGTTGGTACGTTTCTCTTGGGTTAAGACATAAAAGACTGCCGTACAAATTGGAGCAATATGGTATTAAGGGAAAGTTCCTTCTTTGGATAAAGGGATGGCTGATTGGGAGAAGACAGAGAGTGATATTTAAATTAACACTGCTCTTTGTGGAATATTATTATTAGTGGAGTCCCCATGGCTCGGTGTTGTGCCCATTTGTTTTTCTGTGATATTGATTAAAGTATATCAGGCTTAATATCTAAGTTTGCAGATGACAGAGAGGCATCTCCGTAGCCAGGTGGGAAGGAGGAGCAGTGCGTACCACACGCTTCTTGATTAGACCGGGGTTCGAGCCCGTCACCACCAAATACGGAAGATGCGGAAAGGTCAGGGAATGACCACCGCATATCCCGGATCAATATGGCCTTAGTTGCTAATGCTCCTAAAAACCAAATAACAAACTAACAAATAACAAGCAGATGACAGAGGATTGCATGGTGGCTGGTAACCAGGGTAAGCTACTGCAACAATATCTAAGAAAATTAGGTCGGTGGGTTGAGATGTTGTGGAGTTTAATGGCACATAAAGCTGCTTTGGCTATAATGCACCTATTCATTTATTATATAAACAAATCAGATATTCTTGTACGGTCAAAAAAATCTGTAATCAAAAAAGATTAAAAACTCCAGTTTTCTTGAGGAAATTAAAAAATTCGGGAAAATTTGATTTGTCACCAATCAGATTCTCTAGCCTTATTGGTTTATGAAGTTTAACCAATGATAGCAGGGTTGAAGTTCTGTTTTGTTTATGGTAGGGGCAGTCAATGAGAATATGTTTAACAGCCAGACTTAAAGAATGATGTGGGTTGTTGTTTGTTTGTTTGTTATTTGGTTTTTAATAGCATTAGCAACTAAGGCCATATGGAGGCACGAATGATGTGGGTACCATGGTGAATCATTTACTGTGAGCAAATGGTAGATCAGATGGGTATGACCTACTCTTGCCCGTGAAAGGATTACTTCTTCTCGTTTTGATGTGCGGACACTGGAGCGCCAAATTTTTGGATCCTGTTTAAATTGAAAGTTTATTATTAGTTTGAGAGTGCTATAGTGCTATAGTTCTGTCTGTTTTGATAGGCATGCAGCATTTATGATTGGTGCATAGTCTGACTCTGGAGCAGGGATATTCGTTTAATTTGTTTGTTTGTTTGTGTGTGGGCTTTACGGCGCAAGAGTAAAATAGCCGTAATGGGTCTATGGTAAAGTTTAGTGCTCTGTTGATTTTTTTTTTTTTTTTTTATTTGGATTGCAGTTAAAGTTTACAGTGTGTTATACAGTTTTATCTCTTTAAGGAAAGTGAAAATTTTTCCACATGTGGCGTATCTGCTAAAACATGGTCAATACTAGGAGTATTCATTGCTGAAAATGAGGCAAAGAGAGTTTGTCACTCACTGTTGTAAATCAGGCAGTCAATGAGTATATGCTGGACTGTAAGTTGGATGTTGCAGTGTGTGCAACATGGTGGGCCAGTAGCCATAAGTAGATAGAGATTGTCAAGTGTGTGTGGCTTATCCATAATTGGGCTAATACAACTTCTTCATGTCGGTTTTCACGAATACTGGACTTTTTTTTTTTTTTTTTATGTGTAAACCCCAAACAAGAGAGGTATTAGAACCTATAGTACTTAGTACCGTGCTTGGGTTGGGGGCTGAGAAGAAGAAAGAAGATATTTTTTTGACATTGGACTTGAACTTCTGTAGACTGTAATTTTCAGGAAATACATATGAAGGAAGGTTGTTCCAGAAAACGGCAGTTGAATTAATAAACGAGGAATATAAAAAGTTGGTTCTGTGAGTTTGAGGTTGGACAGTAAATGGATGTTGGCTGGTGGCGGCACGTGTTCGGACTGCTTTGAAAGAGAGAGAGAGAATTATAGAAGCCAATTCAGAAGAACAGTGCCCAGGGAAGTATCTGTAGAAGAGGCATGCAGCAGAAACAGTATGTCTATGAGACAGCGAGTGGAAAGACCCTGTTAGAGATGAATCATTAATTAACCTAACTGCCCTCTTCTGAATGGAATCAAGAAGCCTGAGAGAGGCTTTGTGGGCACCACCCCAGATGTGTGAACAATATTCCATGGCAGGGCGGATTTGCGATTTACACAGAATGAGCAGCTGTTTGGAAGAAAAGTAACGCCGAGAGTGAAAGAGAAAATCAAGTTTTTTAGATGCAGAGGAAGCAATATTTGTAATGTGCTTGTGCCAAGAGAGATTAGAAGTCAGAAGAGATTTGAAGAAATCCTCAAAAGAGATATATCATTTTGCCTAGAAATCAGAGTGTCACTAAAGATAAGCATAGGAGCAGAAGAATCGTTTTTGCGAGATATAAGAAAGACTGTTTTAGAATGGTTGAAATCAACTAAGTTGTCTTTGCCCCACTGGAGAATTACCTGAAGATTGGCATTTAAGGAATTGGTAGCAGATTTTCGAGAAGTTGAAGCTGATTGAACAGGGCAAGGTTTCTCAAATGGAAAGTGGAATGCAATGTGCTATCATTGGCAAAACTATGGATAGGATTTCCAGTCAATGGAAGAAGGTAATTAATATACAACAGGAAAATAGTGGGGGAAAGAGCTGAACCTTGAGGGACACCGGCATTAGTGGAGAAGTTAGAAGACAGAGAGGCATCTACCATCAACCCTCAGTGAGCGATCAGAGAGAAAACTGGATAGCCAATTACTAAAAACAGTTAGCATTAGCATTAGTAGAGGCATATGATGCAAGAAAGCAAGCTTCTACAGCATCAGCCAAAAAAAAACAAAAAAAAAAACCCACTTCCACTTCACCCCTCCCCCCGTTCATTCGAAATACCTGTCCAGCTGAGCTTTAAATTTCTTTAGGCTATCAACTTCCACGACAAGGGATGGAAGTCTGTTCCACAAACCAACTACCTGCTGGCTAAATGCAAATTTCTGCACGTCTATCCTACATCTGTCTTTCTCAATTTGAATTTATGCCCTCTAAAGTGATTATTCTGAGCAAGAGGAAGAATCCCGTCAGCATTGAGCATGCTCAAACCATTCAAAGCTTTATACACCACTATCAGATCACCTCACTGGTGCCTAGTCTCCAGACACTGTAATTTGTCAAACTTAACCTTTCTTTGTAAGAGTACCCCTTTATTCCATTCACTAATCTTGTTGCCCTTCTCTGTACTCGTTCCAGCAGCTCTACTTCCTTCTTGAAATAAGGCCTCCAGACCTGTATACAGTACTCAAGGTGTGGCCTGACCATTGCCTTATACAGGGGAATAATCACCTCCTTATCCTTGCTAAAAAAATTCCTATATATTATTGACAAGACACCATGAGCTACTCTTGCATCCCATCTGCACTGCTCAGAGAACTTCATATCTGCCTGCACAATTACCCCCAAGTCCTTTTCATTCTCTACCATTGTCGGTGTAGTACCACAGAATTGATATGTTGCTCTGGGTTTGCTGTTTTCCATATGTAGCACTTTACATTTGTCAATGTTAAACTTCATTTGCCACCGCTCAGCCCATCTGCTCAACCTTTCCAGATCCTGGAGCAGCAGCATAGTGTCAGTAGTGTCCTTGACCACCCTTCCAACCTTTGTATCATCTGCAAACTTGGACATTACGCTTCATATACCATCATCAATATCATTTATAAATACAGAAAACAATAATGGACCCAACACTAAACCCTGAGGGACTCCACTAATAACATTAGTCTACGATGAGCAGTGTCCATTGATTACCAATCTCTGTCTTCTCCCCCTCAACCACCACTTAATCCATAGCAGCAATTTGCCTCCAATGCCACATAGTATCCAATCAAATTGGCCAGACAAGACTACCCCTTAACAAAATCATGCTGTGTCCGAGCTATAACTGAAGTCTTGTCTAGATGATCCTGCAGTGCTTCTTTAACCAGTGCCTCCATTAATTTTACTGGAACAGAAGTTAAACTCACAGGTCTATAATTACTTTTGTCGGCCTTTGATCCTCCTTTGTGAATTGGGGTCACATTTGCACATCTCCAGTCTGTGGGTACCTCCCCTGAGTCCAAGGAAGCTCTCATAATTATGGCTAAGGATTTGCTTACTTCCTTTGCTGCCTCCTTTAATATAACTGGATAGATCCCATCCACCTTAGGTGCCTTTCTTGTGTTTATCTTCAACAATTTCTCCTCCACTTTACTCTCAGTTATTACAAGATTCTCTAGCTTACTGCCAGAGTTGAATACACCTCTGGCATTCCCCTCCCTGAATAACTCCTCATGTGTGAATGTCGATGCAAAATATTCATTTAGTTTGTTAGCTACCTGAGCAGGATCATAAACAGTTGACCCATCGATATCAAGTGGACCAATCTGATTCATCTCCTTCCTTCTAGAGTTTACATAAGTAAAGAACTCTTTGCTGTTTTTCTTTGTATCCCTTGTCAAAGATTTCTTGTAATCTGCCTTTCCTGCCTAACCACCTTTGTAACTTGGTTACAGATCAACTTGAATCTATCATAGGCTTCTGTGTCACATGTTAATTTATATGTATCCCATGCATTTTTCTTTTCTGTCATATGTCTCATTAGTTCATCTGACATCCATTTAGGCCTAAACCTTGAACAATATTTCTTAGTTGGTATGTAAAGCCTAGTAGCTTCCAAGATAGTTTCTTTAAATACTTCCTATTTTGAATTTGCTGTTGGTAACATCTTCAGTTGATACCACTGTATAGAATTTAAATACTGTCTCAGACCATCGTAGTCGCCTTTAAGAAAGCAATAACCCTTCCCTTTACCCGTGATGGTAGTTACCTCTTTGAGCAAATCCCACTTCAGCACACTCTGATCACTTCCACCTAGTGGTTCCTTTATCTGGAGATTCTTAATGCATGAAAAACACTACTGATAATCAAATCAAGAGTATTACTCCCTCTAGTTGCCTCCCGAACATGCTGATGTAGAAAACAATCATCCAATAAATCCACAAAAGTCTTGCTAGTGTGAGTGACCAACCTACAAATTATGTTATTAGCATTAGCATTAGCATTAGTAGAGGCATTTGATGCAAGAAAGCAAGCTTATGCAGCATCAGCCAAAAAAAAAAAAAAAAAAAAACCCACTTCCACTTCACCCCTCTGTTCGTTCAAAATACCTGTCCAGCTGAGCCTTAAACTTATTTAGACTACCAACCTCCACCACAAGGGATGGAAGTCTGTTCCACCAACCAACCAACCACCCGCTGGCTAAAGGCAAATTTCCGCACGTCTATCCTACATCTGTCTTTCCTCAATTTGAATTTATGCCCTCTAAGGTGATTTTTCTGAGCTAGAGGAAGAATCCCATCAGCATTGAGCATGCTTAAACCATTCAAGGCTTTATACACCTCTATCAGATCACCTCGCTGGTGCCTAGTCTCCAGACACTGTAATTTGCAAAACTTAAGCCTTTCTTCGTAAGAGCACCCCTTTGTTCCATTCACTAATCTTGTTGCCCTTCTCTGTACTCGTTCCAGCAGCTCTACATCCTTCTTGAAATGAGGCCTCCAGACCTGTATACAGTACTCTGGATGTGGCCTGACCATCGCCTTATACAATGGAATAATCACCTCCTTATCCCTGCTGGAAAAATTCCTGTATATCATTGACAACACTCCATGAGCTACTCTTGCAGCCCGTCTGCACTGCTCAGAGAACTTCATATCTGCCTGCACAACCAACCCCAAGTCCCTTTCATTCTCTACCACTGTCAGTGTAGTACCACAGAGTTGATACGTTGCTCTGGGGTTGCTGTTTCCCATGTGTAGTACTTTACATTTGTCAATGTTAAACTTCATTTGCCACCTCTCAGCCCATCTGCTCAACCTTTCCAGATCCTGTTGCAGCAGCATAGTGTCAGTAGTGTCCTTGACAACCCTGCCAACCTTTGTATCGTCTGCAAACTTGGACATTAAGCCTGATATACCATCATCAATATCATTTATAAATACAGAAAACAATAATGGACCCAATACTGAGCCCTGAGGGAGTCCACTAATAACATTAGTCCACAACGAGCAGTGTCCATTGATTACCACTCTCTGTCTTCTCCCTCTCAGCCACCCCTTTATCCACAGCAGCAATTTTCCTCCAATGTCACACTGCTCCAATTTGTGCAGCAGTCTTCCATGTGCAACAGTATCAAAAGCCCTTCTAAGATCCAAGTATATAATATCAAAGTTATTCCCTGCATCCAGTTCTTTTGTGACTGCATCATAGTATCCAATCAAGTTGGTCAGGCAAGACTTCCCCTTAACAAAACCATGCTGTGTCCGAGCTATAACTGAAGTCTTGTCTAGATGATCCTGTGGTGCTTCTTTAACCAGTGCCTCCATTAATTTTCTTGGAACAGAAGTTAAACTCACAGGTCTATAATTACTTGTGTCAGCCTTTGATCCTCCTTTGTGAATTGGGGTCATATTTGCACATCTCCAATCTATGGGTACCTCGCCTGAGTCCAAGGAAGCTCTCATAATTATGAATAAGGGTTTGCTTACTTCCTTTGCTGCCTCCTTTAATATAACTGGATAGATCCCATCCACCCCGGGTGCCTTTCTTGTGTTTATCTTCAACAGTTTCTCCTCCACTTTACTCCCAGTTATTTCAAGATTCTTTAGCTTACTGCTAGAGTTGAATACACCTCTGGCATTCCCCTCGCTGAATAAGTCCTCATTTAGTTTGTTAGCTACCTGAGCAGGATCATCAACACTTGACCCATCAATATCAAGTGAACCAATCTGATTCATCCCCTTCCTTCTAGAGTTTACATAAGTAAAGAACTCTTTGCTGTTTTTCTTTGCATCCCTTGCCAAGGATTTCTCGTAATCTGCCTTCGCCTGCCTAACCTCCTTTGTAACTTGGTTGCATATCAACTTGTATCTATCATAGGCTTCTGTGTCATGTGTTAATTTGTATGTATCCCATGCATTTTTCTTCTCTGCCATATGCCTCATTAGTTCATCTGACATCCATTTTGGCCTAAACCTTGAACAAAGTTCTTAGTTGGTATATAAAGCCTAGTAGCTTCCAAGATAAGTTCTTTGAATGCTTCCCATTTTGAATTTGCTGTTGGTAACATCATCAGTTGGTCCCACTGTATAGAATTTAGATACTGTCTCAGTCCATCGTAGTCGCCTTTACGGAAGCAATAACCCTTCCCTTTACCCCTAATGGTAGTTACCTCTTTGAGTAAATCCCACTTCAGCACACTGTGATCACTGCCACCTAGTGGTTCATTTATCTGCAGATTCTTAATGCATGAAGAATCACTGCTGATAATCAAATCAAGAGTATTACTCCCTCTAGTTGCCTCCCGAACATGCTGATGTAGAAAACAATCATCCAATAAATCCACAAAAGCCCTGCTAGTGTGTGAGTAACCAGCCCCCAAATTCCAGTCAATATCTGGGAAATTAAAATCTCCCATAATAAGACACTCTGATTTACTGGCCCACTCTATTTCCCTGTACAGTTCCTTATTATACTCATCAGAGTCATTAGGCCTATAGCACACTCCTACTCTAAATTTTGATCTCCCAATGTTTATGTCACACCAAACTGACTCCACACTGCACTGTCCAGCGATGTCGACTGGCTTCACTTCCTTGGTTTTTATGTGTTTCTTAACTAATAGCATAACCCCTCCCCCCTCCCTATCCTGTCTATCCTTTCTGTAGACGTTGTACTCCCCAAATTGCAGTTCTGCATCCCTTATATCTGTGTGACACCACGTCTCTGATATCCCAACAATATCTGCCTTCGATGTTTTGAGCAATACCTCAAATTCATCAAATTTATTTACTAAACTCCTAGCATTGGTGTACACGCAAGTATACCTGCACCTGTTTCTATTCTTAGCTACCCTAACACAACCCATGTGTTTACTTGTACCGCAATGGCTCCCAGCAGTCTCTGAAATACCATGCATCTTGTTTTTCAGGCTTCTGCTCATTCTAATAGAAGCAGTGCAAGAATCTCTTTCACCTCTGCCAGTGGCTACTGTCAATCTATTGGTCTTTGTCTCCCCCCAAGCTAGCAGTTTTCCGACCCACCTAACACTGCCTCGATAGCATCAGCAAATATTCTTGCACCCTTTCTATTTAAGTGTATCCCATCCCTGTAGAAGCAATCTCTCCTGTTAACAAGTACAGTCCAGGCTGAAAAAAATTCTACCCCTTGAGCCTTGCACAATCTTTCCAGGGCCGAATTGATCGACAAGGCTCTCATCATATACTCCCTCCTATCGTGTCTGGGCAGAATTGCAGACACTTTCAAATTCAACCCTAATTCTCGGCTTTTGTTCAACAGTGACCTGTACTTGTTAAGTAATTCTGCCGTTCTCCTACTCTTAGAATAGGAGTAGAATAGAAAAGAAAAACACTACTGATAATCAAATCAAGAGTATTACTCCCTCTAGTTGCCTCCCGAACATGCTGATGTAGAAAACAATCATCCAATTAGAATAGAATAGAAAAAATTAGAATAGAAAAACACTACTGATAATCAAATCAAGAGTATTACTCCCTCTAGTTGCCTCCCGAACATGCTGATGTAGAAAACAATCATCCAATAAATCCACAAAAGTCTTGCTAGTGTGAGTGACCAACCTACAAATTCTAGTCAATATCTGGGAAATTAAAATCCCCCACTATAAGACTCTCTGATGTACTGGCCCACTCTATTTCCCTGTACAGTTTCTTATTATACTCATCAGAGTCATTAGGCCTATAGCACACTCCTACTCTCAATTTTGATCTCCCAATGCTTATGTCACACCAAACTGACTCAACACTGCACTGTCCGGCGATGTCGACTGGCTTGACTTCCTTGGATTTTATGTGTTTCTTAACTAATAGCATAACTCATCCTCCCTTCCTACCCTGTCTATCTTTTCTGTAGACGTTGCACTCCACAAATTCCAGTTCTGCATTCGTTATATCTTTGTGACACCACGTCTCCGATATCCCAACAATATCCGCCTTTGATGCTTTGAGCAATACCTCAAATTCATCAAATTTATTTACCAAACTCCTAGCATTGGTGTACATGCAAGTATACATGCACCTGTTCCTATTCTTAGCTAAACACAACTCATGTGTTTACTTGTACCGCAATGACTCTCAGCAGTCTCTGAAATGTCTTGCATCTTGTTTTTCGGGCTTCTGCTTATTCCAATAGAAATGGTTGGCAAACCATAAGATGGAAGCTTGTTTAGAAGACCTTTATGCCAAACACGATCGAAAGCCTTTGAGATGTCAAGAGCAACTACTTGTGTTTCGCAGAACCTTTCAATTGAATTAGTCCATAAATGGGTAACATAAGCCAGAATATCACAAGTATTAGCATTTTTAGCATTAGTAGAGGCATTTGATGCAAGAAAGCAAGCTTATGCAGCATCAGCCAAAAAAAAAAAAAAAAAACCACTTCCACTTCACCCCTCTGTTCGTTCAAAATACCTGTCCAGCTGAGCCTTAAACTGATTTAGGCTATCAACCTCCACCACAACGGATGGAAGTCTGTTCCATCCCTTGTGGTGGAGGTGGATCGACACTGACAGAATCCATACTGGCGATCGTTTATCTGATGGAAGGTTTGTAGGTAGTTTAAGAGTTGGCATTTAATTGATTTATCCATTATTTTAGAAAGAGTAGAAGTAATTCCAATGGAATGATAATTAGATGGGAGGGATTTGTCACCATTTTTAGGAACTGGCTGGATATGAGCAAATTTCCAAGCAGAAGGAAAAACATTTTGGGAATAAGAAAGTGAAAAAAGGTGGCAAAGAATATCAGTAAGTTCAGGAACACTGGTTTTGAGAACAAGTGGAGAAATACCATCGGGACTTGGAGCTTTCTTAGCATCAAGATTCATCAAGATCCTTCTGACATCCTTTTGATGGAAGACCACAGGAGGCATTGAATGGAGCGTGTTTGCAATGGTAGGAGGTGTTTTACCAATATCATTAATATATGAGTTGGAAGAAAAATGGGATGCTAGCAGATCAGCGTTATCCTTGGCTGAAGTGACAACAGAACGATCTGGTTTCAACAGATATGGGAGCAGAGATGGGCAAAAGTTGCGGCCAATAGCTTTGGCAAGGGACCGGAATACTCGGCTACCATTAGGGCAAGAAGCAAGTTTTCTACTCTTAGCCTGTTCAAACTCTTGTTTGGACTGATTAATAACTGCTTTACAATTGTTGCGAGCTTTGGTGTAGGCAGAAAATGAAACTGAAGAATTAGAAACAAGCCAATTACGATATTCATCATTCTTCTCTTGAACAGCCTTAGCACATTTATTGGATAACCAAGGTTTAGATAAAGGACGAGATTTTAAAGTGGAGTGTGGGATAAAGGATTCCATTCCTGCAAGAATAATTTCACTGACATGATCTGAGCAAACGTTGACATCAGAAATTTTGAAACAGTAATGCAATCAAGGAAAAGAAATCTCGCAGCTCATCCCATTTTGCATTCTTGTAATGCCAAACAACACGAGGTTGGGAATAGTCATGAGGTAAAGGCTCCACTGGAGAAGAGATGATCACCAAGTTTTGATCTGAAGTGCCTAAAGGACCTCTCACTTTGACCGTGTACTTAGAAGGGTTGTTTGTGAGAAAAAGGTCAGGTATTGCTGTATGATTAGGATTGTCCTGTAGTAGTAGTAGTGGCATGTGATGCAAGAAAGCAAATGTATGAGCTTATGCAGCATCAGCCAAAAAAAAAAAAAAAAAAAAAAATCACACCATTCCCTCCAAATGCCTGTCCAGTTCGTCCTTAAATTTATTCAACCTATCAACTGCCACAACGACAGATGGAAGTTTGTTCCAGCAATTAACCACCCGCTGGCTAAAGGAAAATTTCCGCACATCTATTCTACATCTGTCTTTTCTTAATTTGAATTTATGCCCCCTTAGATTCGTAATCTGAACAAGTGGAAGGATCCCATCAGAATTCAGCATGCTCAACCCATTCAAGGCCTTATATACCTCAATCAGATCACCGCGCAGGTGCCTAGTCTCCAGCCACTGCAATTTGCAGAAATTAAGCCTCTCTTGGTAAGAGGATCCCTTCATTCCCCTCACCAATCTTGTTGCCCTTCTCTGTACACGCTCAAGTAAATCTAGATCCTTCCTAAAATGAGGCCTCCAGACCTGTACGCAGTATTCAAGCTGTGGCCTGACCATTGCCTTATACAGAGGGATAATCACCTCCTTTTCCCTGCTAGCAAAATTCCTATATATCATTGACAAAACCCCATGACCTGCCCTGGCAGCCTGTCTGCATTGCTCAGAAAACTTCATATCTGCCTCCACAATTACTCCCAGGTCTTTTTCATTTTCTTCCACCTTAAGTGTAGTACCACACAGTTGGTACGTTTCTCTGGGGTTACTTCTACCCATATGTAGTACTTTGCATTTGTCAAGGTTAAACTTCAGTTGCCACTTCTTAGCCCATATGCCCAAATTATCTAGATCCTGTTGCAGTAGCACACTGCCATTACTGTCATCAACAACTCTGCCAACCTTTGTATCATCTGCAAACTTCGACATTAAGCCTGATATACCTTCATCAATATCATTGATAAATATACAAAACAACAGTGGACCTAACACCGAACCCTGTGGGACTCCACTAATAACATTAGTCCAAGAAGAGCAGCACCTATTGATTACCACCCTCTGTCTTCTAGCACTTAACCATCCTTTTATCCATTGTAGCAACTTACCCTTAATACCATTCTGCTCCAATTTGTACAATAGTCTTCCATGCGCAACAGTGTCAAAAGCTTTCCTGAAATCCAAATATATGATATCAAAATTATTTTTCGCATCCAGTTCCTTGGTAACCACATCATAATATCCTATCAAATTTGTCAGACAAGACTTTCCCTTAACAAACCCTTGAATTGTAGAATACCCTGCTGACGAGGCTATTAGAGACGGTCGTTTTCAAAGCCGCTAAGTGGATTTTTCTTATTTATTGATTTGAAATTATTGTTTTTCTAAAACTTTTGATTTAAATTTAGTAGTATAACATTATTTTGTGATTTTCTGATTAATTTGGTGTATTTATTCTTTACTCGGCCTTGTAATTGCATAAAAGTATCGGTAAAGGTTTCCACGTGTTTCAACTCCGCTAACCGTTCGTAATTTTCCCGCCTTTGTGATACGATATACCGTACTAGATAGCGTTAGTTGAACTTCGTTAGCAGTTAAAATGTACGTTTAAATAAATACATATAACGACTTAGATTACAAACGTAATATAATTAATTTTATTTAACATAATTAATTATACATATAACCACTTAGTTTACGTAACATAAATAATTAGTAAAAACAAATAATTAATACATAACTTGATACGAAAGTTATATTAGCATTAGCATTAGTAGAGGCATATGATGCAAGAAAGCAACCTTATTCAGCATCAGCCAAAAAAAAAAAAAAAAAAAAACCCTCTCCCATTTCACCCCTCCGTTCGTTCGAAATACCTGTCCAGTTGAGCTTTAAATTTGTTTAGGCTATCAACTTCAACAACAAGTGATGGAAGTCGGTTCCACCAACCAACCACCCGCTGGCCAAAGGCAAATTTCCGCACATCTATCCGACATCCGTCCTTCCTCAATTTGAATTTATGCCCTCTGAGGTGATTATTCTGAGAAAGATGAAGAATCCCATTGGCATTGAGCATGCTCAAAACATTCAAAGCCTTATACACCTCTATCAGATCACCTCGCCGGTGCCTAGTCTCCAGACTCTGTAATTTGCAAAACTTAAGCCTTTCTTCGTAAGAGCAACCCTTTGTTCCATTTACTAATCTTGTTGCCCTTCTCTGTACCCGTTCCAACAGCTCTACATCCTTCTTGAAATGAGGCCTCCAGAACTGTATACAGTACTCAAGATGTGGCCTAACCATTGCCTTATACAAGGGAATAATCACCTCCTTATCCCTGCTAGAAAAATTCCTGTATATCATTGACAAGACACCATGAGCTACTCTTGCAGCTCGTCTGCACTGCTCAGAGAACTTCATATCTGCCTGCACAATTACCCCCAGGTCCTTTTCATTCTCCACCACTGTCAGTGTAGTACCGCAGAGTTGATACATTGCTCTGGGGTTACTGTTACCCATATGTAGTACTTTACATTTGTCAATGTTAAACTTCATTTGCCTCTCAGCCCATCTGTTCAACCTTTCCAGATCCTGTTGCAGCAGCATAGCGTCAGTAGTGTCCTTAACGACCCTGCCAACCTTTGTATCATCTGCAAACTTAGACATTAAACTTGATATCCCGTCATCAATATCATTCATAAACACCGAAAACAACAATGGACCCAACATTGAACCTTGAGGAACTCCACTAATAACATTAGTCCACGTTGAGCAGTGTCCATTGATTACCACTCTCTGTCTTCTGCCACTCAACCATCCCCTTATCCATAGCAGCAATTTGCCTCCAATGCCACACTGCTCCAATTTGTGCAGCAGTCTTCCATGTGCAACAGTATCAAAAGCCTTTCTAAGATCCAAATATATAATATCAAAGTTATTCCCTGCATCCAGTTCTTTTGTGACTACATCATAGTATCCAATCAAATTGGTCAGGCAAGACCTGCCCTTAACAAAACCATGCTGCGTCTGAGCTATAACTGAATTCTTGTCTAGATGATCCTGCAGTGCTTCTTTAACCAGTGCCTCCATTAATTTACCTGGAACAGAAGTTAAACTAACAGGTCTATAATTACTTGTGTCAGCCTTTGATCCTCCTTTGTGAATTGGGGTTACATTTGCACATCTCCAGTCTATGGGTACCTCCCCTGAGTCCAAAGAAGTTCTCATAATTATGGCTAGGGGTTTGCATACTTCCTTTGCTGCCTCCTTTAATATAACTGGATAGATCCCATCCACCCCAGGTGCCTTTTTTATGTTTATCCTCAACAATCTCTCCTCCACTTTCCTCTCGGTTATTACAAAATCATCCAGCTCACTGCCAATGTTTACTTTACCTACATCATTCTCCTTCCCGAATAACTCCTCATGCGTGAATGTAGATGCAAAATACTCGTTTAGATTGTTAGCCACCTGAGCAGGATCCTCAACTGTTGAACCATCAATATCCAGTGGACCAATCTGATTCATCCCTTTCCTTCTCGAGTTCAAGTATGTAAAGAACTCCTTTCTGTTTTTCTTTGCATCCTTTGCCAAGGATTTTTCGTAGTCTGCCTTTGCCTGCCTAATCTCCTTTGTGACTTGGTTACAGACCAACTTATATCTATCATAGGCTTCCATGTCACCCATTAATTTGTATGTATCCCATGCATTTTTCTTCTCTGCCACATGTCTCATTAGTCCATCTGACAACCATTTAGGCCTAAACCTTGAACAATATTCCTTAGTTGGTATGTAAAGCCTGGTAGCCACCAAGATTAGTTTCTTGAATGCTTCCCATTTTGAGTTTGCTGTTGGTAACATCATCAGTTGGTCCCACTGTATAGAATTTAAATACTGTCTCAGACCATCATAGTCGCCTTTACGAAAACAAAAACCCTTCCCTTTACCTCTGATGGTAGTTACCTCCTTGAGTAAATCCCACTTCAACACACTGTGATCACTGCCACCTAGTGGTTCATTTATCTGCAGGTTCTTAATGCATGAAGAATCACTACTGATAATCAGATCAAGAGTATTGCTCCCTCTTGTTGCCTCAAGAACATGCTGATGTAGAAAACAATCATCCAATAAATCCACAAAAGCCTTGCTAGTGTGCGAGTGACCAACCCACAAATTCCAGTCAATATCTGGGAAATTAAAATCCCCCATTATAAGACTCTCTGATTTACTGGCCCACTCTATTTCCTTGTACAATATATTATTATACTCACAGAGTCATTAGGCCTATAGCACACTCCTACTCTCAATTTTGATTTCCCTATGCTTATGTCACACCAAACTGACTCGACACTGCCCTGTCCATCGATGTCAACTGGCTTCACTTCCTTTGACTTTATGTGTTTCTTAATTAATAGCATAACCCCTCCTCCCCTCCTGTCCTGTCTATCCTTTCTATATACATTGTATTCCCCAAATTCCAGTTCCGCATTACTTATATCTGTGTGACACCACGTCTCTGATATCCCAACAATATCTGCCTTTGATGTTTTGAGCAATACCTCAAATTCATCAAATTTATTTACCAAACTCCTAGCATTGGTGTACACGCAGGTATACATGCACCTGTTTCTATTCTTAGCTACCCTAACACAACCCATGTGTTTACTTGTAACGCAATGACTACCAGCAGTCTCTGAAATATCCTGCATCTTGCTTTTCAGACTTCTGCTCATTTGAATAGAAGCAGTGCGAGAATCACTTCCACCTCTGCCAGTGGCTACTGTTAATCTATTAGTCCTTGTATCCCCCCCCAACTAGCAGTTTTCCGACCCACCTAACACTGCCTCGACAGCATCAGCAAAAATTCTTGCGCCCTTTCTATTTAAGTGTATCCCATCCCTGTAGAAGCAATCTCTCCTGTTAACAAGTACAGTCCAGGCTGAAAAAAATTCTACCCCTTGAGCCTTGCACAATCCCTCCAGGGCTGAATTGATCGACAAGGCTCTCATCATATACTCCCTCCTATCGTGTCTGGGCAGAATTGCAGACACTTTCAAGTTCAACCCTAATTCACGGCTTTTTTTCAACAGTGACCTGTACTTGCTAAGTAATTCCGCCGGTCTCCTACTCTTAATATCATTAGTGCCAACGTGTACAACTATATCACCCTTTGTGCCCTTAAAAGATGATTTCCGCTCTACAACGTCATCAACCTTTGCCCCTGGCAGACATACCCTGGTCCTATTCCACCTATCCTTTTTACAAAGTATGTTCCCCGTTTCCCTGACAACAGAGTCACCAATAACTACTAGTTCCTGTGGGACCAGCGCATTCTGCCTAGGGGGCTGCCCCTGTGTTGCCTGATGACCAAGTGCAAGCTCTGGCGTTGATGTGGGCAGCTGAGAGCTTGATGGGCCCCTCAATTTATTTCCTTCGAGGGCATCCACCCTGTCCTTCAAGGTCTCATAAAGGCCCATAACAACGCTGAGTTGTCGCCTGATTTCCTTGCACTCCTTACATCGTGCACACACAAAGACATCCCCCTTTGCAGTATCATGTCCCGTACCCGACTGCTCCGCAAACATCAAGCAAACAGTGCATTTTAATAGACTGTGATTCAGAGGGCAACTGCCCCCCTCAGTTCTCCCCTGAACCACAGCACTCCCATTAGCTTGAGCCTTTTGCTTTGCTGCTCTGGTCAGGGTCATGATTCCAATTTAATTCAATAAAATTTAAAACAAAAATTAAATCCTTAAGTTATATCCCAAAACAGTTATGTTATATATATATATATATATATATTTTTTTTTTTTTCGGTATCTAGTGTTCCCTTTATACAACTTCCGTATCACGTGTACCACTATAGTTATGTATTAATTATTTGTTACGATTAAGTCGTTATATATATTTATAGAGTTAAAAATACAATTTAATTGACAATAAAGTTTATCAAGATTAATAGATTTACTGATTAATTGACAATATTATATTATGCAGTATACTACACTAAGCTTATGCTATCGTGTAAAAATGGCGGGAATTCACGAACGGTATTTCTACGGACTCGTAAGTATTGATTAGCTTCGAAATCTCGCTATCTCAATTTAGACTAAACTAAGGATCCTGCCTAGGTCTATAATCTACTTATAGAAGATAATTTGATATAACAATTGGTTAATAAATCGACTAAATTTGGTTAAAAGACCTCTCGTTCAATTTGTGACACGTGGATTTGATACCGTTACCGATACTAAGTAATATCTACGAAATCTCTGTCTAAGTTAAACTTTAAACTAAGTATCGTAACTAGGAATATAAAGCTACTCTAGAAAATAAGTTAATATGACAATTTAAACTAATAAAGCAGAAAATAAATCAGGAAAAACTTCTCTGTTTGAAGAGCTTTAAGGAGCAATGGCTGCACAGGCTAATCGCACCCAGACTCAAAATATAAAGGGATTTCGCAGATAACACTCGTTACTGAAACGTAAATATATCGCAGATAACACTCGTTACTGAAACGTAAATATTCCGTAGATAACACTCGTTACTGAAACATAAATATAGCGTTATAACTGTGTTTGGATACAAGTTTAGGATTTAATTTTGTACAGAAATTGAAATTTTATTGAAAGTAAATCTAAATCATGACTCAAACCAGAGCAGCAAAGCAAAGGGCTCAAGCTAATGGGAATGCTGTGGCCCAGGGGAGAACTGAGGGGGGCAGTTGTCCTCTGAATCACAGCCTTGTAAGATGCACTATTTGCTTGATGTTTGCGGAGCAGTCAAGTATGGGACATGATACTGCCATGGAGGATGTCTTTGTGTGTGTGCGATGCAAGGAGTGTAAGGAGATAAGGCGACAACTCAGCGTTGTTATGGGCCTATATGAGAGCTTGAAGGATAGGGTGGATGCCCTCGAAGGATTACAAGTGAGGGGCCCATCAAGCTCTCAGCTGCCCACACCAATGCCAGAGCTTGCACTTGGTCATCGCGGAACACAGCGGCAACCCCCAAGGCAGAATGCGCTGGTCCCAAAGGAACTAGTAGTTGTTGGTGACTCTATTGTCAGGGAAACGGGAAACATGCTTTGTAAAAAGGATAGGTGGAATAGGACCAGGGTATGTCTGCCAGGGGCAAAAGTTGATGACGTTGTAGAGCGGATATCATCTTTTAAGGGCACAAAAGGTGATATAGTTGTACACGTTGGCACTAATGACATTAAGAGTAGGAGACCGGCGGAATTACTTGACAAGTACAGGTCACTGATGAAAAAAAGCCGTGAATTAGGGTTGAAATTGAAAGTGTCTGCAATTCTGCCCAGACACGATAGGAGGGAGTATATGATGAGAACCCTGTCAATCAATTCGGCCCTGGAAAGATTGTGCAGGGCTCAAGGGGTAGAATTTTTTTCAGCCTGGTCTGTACTTGTTAACAGGAGAGACTGCTTCTACAGGGATGGGATACACTTAAATAGAAAGGGTGCAAGAATGTTTGCTGATGCTATCGAGGCAATGTTAGGTGGGTCGGAAAACTGCTAGATTGGGGGGATACAAGGACTAATAGATTAACAGTAGCCACTGGCAGAGGTGAAAGTGATTCTTGCACTGCTTCTATTGGAATGAGCCGCAGCCTGGAAAATAAGATGCAGGATATTTCAGAGACTGCTGGGAATCATTGGGGTACAAGTAAACACATGGGTTGTGTTAGGGTAGCTAAGAAAAAGAACAGGTGCATGTATACTTGTGTGTACACCAATGCTAGGAGTTTAGTAAATAAATTTGATGAATTTGAGATATTGCTCAAAACATCAAAGGCAGATATTGTGGGGATTTCAGAGACGTGGTGTCACACAGATATAAGAAATGCAGAACTGGAATTTGGGGAGTACAATGTCTACAGAAAGGATAGACAGGATAGGAAGGGAGGGGGTGTTATGCTATTAGTTAAAAAACACATAAAATCCAAGGAAGTGAAGCCAGTCGACATCGCTGGACAGTGCAGTGTCGAGTCAGTTTGGTGTGACATAAGCATTGGGAGATCAAAATTGAGAGTAGGAGTGTGCTATAGGCCTAATGACTCTGATGAGTATAATAAGAAACTGTTCGGAGAAATAGAGTGGGCCAGTAAATCAGAGAGTCTTATAATGGGGGATTTTAATTTCCCAGATATTGACTGGAATTTGGGGGCTGGTCACTCACACAGTAGCAAGGCTTTTGTGGATTTATTGGATGATTGTTTTCTACATCAGCATGTTCGGGAGGCAACTAGAGGGAGTAATACTCTTGATTTGATTATCAGTAGTGATTCTTCATGCATTAAGAATCTGCAGATAAATGAACCACTTGGTGGCAGTGATCACAGTGTGCTGAAGTGGGAGTTACTCAAAGAGGTAACTACCATTAGGGGTAAAGGGAAGGGGTATTGCTTTCGTAAAGGCGACTACAATGGACTGAGACAGTATTTAAATTCTATACAGTGGGATCAACTGATGATATTGCCAACAGCAAATTCAAAATGGGAAGCATTCAAAGAACTTACCGTGGAAGCTACTAGGCTTTACATACCAACTAAGAAATATTGTTCAAGGTTTAGGCCTAAATGGTTGTCAGATGAACTAATGAGGCATATGGCAGAGAAGAAAAATGCATGGGATACATACAAATTAACACGTGACACGGACGCCTATGATAGATACAAGTTGATCTGTAACCAAGTTACAAAGGAGGTTAGGCAGGCGAAGGCAGATTACGAGAGATCCTTGGCAAGGGATGCGAAGAAAAACAGCAAAGAGTTCTTTACTTATGTAAACTCTAGAAGGAAGGGGATGAATCAGATTGGTCCACTTGAGATCGATGGGTCAACTGTTGATGACCCTGCTCGGGTAGCTAACAAACTAAATGAATATTTTGCATCGACATTCACACATGAGGAGTTATTCAGCGAGGGGAATGCCAGAGGTGTATTCAACTCTAGCAGTAAGCTAGAGAATCTTGTAATAACTGAGAGCAAAGTGGAGGAGAAATTGTTGAAGATAAACACAAGAAAGGCACCTGGGGTGGATGGGATCTATCCAGTTATATTAAAGGAGGCAGCAAAGGAGGTAAGCAAACCCTTAGCCATAATTATGAGAGCTTCCTTGGACTCAGGGGAGGTACCCATTGACTGGAGATATGCAAATGTGACCCCAATTCACAAAGGGGGATCAAAGGCTGACACAAGTAATTATAGACCTGTGAGTTTAACTTCTGTTCCCGGAAAATTAATGGAGGCACTGGTGAAAGAAGCACTGCAGGATCATCTAGACAAGACTTCAGTTATAGCTAGGACACAGCATGGTTTTGTTAAGGGGAAGTCTTGCCTGACCAATTTGATTGGATACTATGATGCAGTCACAAAAGAACTGGATGCAGGGAATAACTTTGATATTATATACTTGGATCTTAGAAAGGCTTTTGATACTGTTGCACATGGAAGACTGCTGCACAAATTGGAGCAGTGTGGCATTGGAGGCAAGTTGCTGCTATGGATAAAGGGGTGGTTGAGGGGGAGAAGACAGAGAGTGGTAATCAATGGACACTGCTCATTGTGGACTAATGTTATTAGCGGAGTCCCTCAGGGTTCAGTATTGGGGCCTTTATTGTTTTCTGTATTTATAAATGATATTGATGATGGTATATCAGGCTTAATGTCCAAGTTTGCAGACGATACGAAGGTTGGCAGGGTTGTCAAGGATACTACTGACACTATGCTGCTGCAACAGGATTTGGAAAGGTTGAGCAGATGGGCTTCGAGGTGGCAAATGAAGTTTAACATTGACAAATGTAAAGTACTACATATGGGAAACAGCAACCCCAGAGCAACGCATCAACTCTGTGGTACTACACTGACAGTGGTAGAGAATGAAAGGGACCTGGGGGTGGTGGTGCAGGCAGATATGAAGTTCTCTGAGCAGTGCAGACGAGCTGCAAGAGTAGCTCATGGTATATTGTCAATGATATATAGGAATTTTTCTAGCAGGGATAAGGAGGTGATTATTCCCTTGTATAAGGCAATGGTCAGGCCACACCTAGAGTACTGTATACAGGCCTGGAGGCCTCATTTCAGGAAGGATGTAGAGCTGCTGGAACGAGTACAGAGAAGGGCAACTAGATTGGTGAATGGGACAAAGGGGTTCTCTTACTAAGAAAGGCTTAAGTTTTGCAAATTACAGTGTCTGGAAACTAGACACCAGCGGGGTGATCTGATAGAGGTGTACAAAGCCTTGAATGGTTTGAGCATGCTCAATGCTGATGGGATTCTTCCTCTAGCTCAGAAAAATCACCTGAGAGGGCATAAATTCAAATTGAGGAAAGACAGATGTAGGATAGATGTGCGGAAATTTGCCTTTAGCCAGCGGGTGGTTGGTGGGTGGAACAGACTTCCATCCCTTGTCGTGGAAGTTGATAGCCTAAATAAGTTTAAGGCTCAGCTGGACAGGTATTTCGAACGAACAGAGGGGTGAAGTGGAAGTGGTTATTTTTATTTATTTATGTTACTTTTTTTTTTTTTTTTTTTTTTTTTTGGCTGATGCTGCATAAGCTTGCTTTCTTGCTCAAATGCCTCTACTAATGCTAATGCTAATGCTAATGCAAACCCATGCTGTGTCTGAATTATTGCTGCAGTCTTGTCTAGATGATCCTGCAATGCATCTTTAACCAGCGACTCCATTATTTTACCCGGAACAGAAGTTAAACTAACTGGTCTGTAATTACCCGTGTCACCCTTTGTTCCCCCTTTGTGAATTGGGGATACATTTGCATATCTCCAGTCCGTGGGAACCTCCCCTGAGTCCAAGGATGCTCTTATAATTATGGCTAAGGGTTTGCTTAGTTGCTTTGCCACCTCTTTTAATATAACTGGATAGATCCCATCCACCCCAGGTGCTTTTCTTACGTTTAACTTCAACAATTTCTCTTCCACTTTGCTCTCAGTTATTACAAAATCATTAAGTATCTTGCTACAATTTATTATTATTATTATTATTAGCCATATGGTACAAGGAAGCCTGAGGCTTATGCTGCACCAGCCAAAAAAAAATCCCGAGTTACCCTGAGAGAGAGAGAGAGAGAGAGAGAGAGAGAGAGAGAGAGAGAGAGAGAGAGAGAGAGAAAGGGAGAGAGAAGTATAAAGGAATCACCAAGAAAGAGAAGAATGATGATATCCTGCTCAGGACCCTGGGTTTGCCAAGCCCATGCTCACCAGATGTGAGCCCCCGGGGTTACCTTCTGTCATTTTCAAACCTTAATAATTAATAGATGCAAAATACTCATTCAGTTTGTTTGCTATCTGAGCAGGATCATCAACAGTCGAACCATCGATGTCAAGTGGACCAATCAGATTCATCCCCTTCCTTTTAGAGTTTATATAAGTAAAGAAATCCTTGCTGTTTTTCTTAGCATCTTTTGCCAAGGATTTCTCGTAATCTGCCTTCGCCTGCCGAACCTCCTTTGTGACCTGATTACAGATTAACTTATCTGCTATAGGCTTCTGAGTCGCTTGATAATTTATATGCATCCCATGCATTTTCCTTCTCTATTACGAGTTTCATTAGTTCATTAGATAACCATTTAGGCCTAAACCTTGAACAATATTTCTTAATAGGTATGAAACTTTTAGTAGCTTCCACGATTAATTCCTTGAATGCTTCCCACTTAGAATTTACTGTTGGTAACATCGTCAGTTGATCCCACTGTACAGAATTTAAAAACTGACGGAGACCACTGTACTCGCCTTTACGGAAGCAAAAACCCTTTCCTTTACCCCTGATGGTAATTAAATCTTTAAGTAAATCCCACGTCAGTACACTGTGATCACTGCCACCTAGTGGTTTTTTTATCTGCAAATTCCTAATACATGAATGATCACTGCTGATAACCAGATCAAGAGTATTACTTTCTCTGGTTGCCTCTCGAACATGCTGCTGCAGAAAACAATCATCCAATAAATCCACAAAAGTCTGGCTAGTGTGTGAGTGCCCAACCCACTAGTTCCAGCCAATATCTGGGAAATTAAAATCCCCCATTATAAGACATTCCGATTTACTAGCCCACTCTATTTCTCTGTACAATTGTTCATTGTACTCATTCGAGTCATTAGGCCTATAGCACCCTCCTACTCTAATTTTTGCTTTCGCAGTGCTTATGTCACACCAAACTGACTCAACAGTGCACTGTTCATCTATATCAACTGGATGCACTTCTTTTGATTTTATGTTTTTCTTTATTAACAGCATAACACCTCCTCCCTTCCTATCCTGTCTATCCTTTCTGTACACATTGTACTCCCCAAATTCCAGTTCGGCATTCCTTATATCTGTGTGACACCACGTCTCTGATATCCCAACAATATCCGCCTTTGATGTCTTGACCAACACTTCAAATTCATCAAATTTATTTACTATACTTCTAGCATTGGTATACATGCAAGTATACATGCACCTATTCCTATTCCCAGCCACTCTAACACATCCCATATACCCACCTGTTTCACGATGACTGACATCCGTCCCTGAAACCCCCAACACCCCTTGCTCCAGGTCGCTACTTATTCTAATAGAAGTTGTGCAAGAATCACCTTCACCTCTGCCTACGGCTACTGTTAAACTATTAGTCCTTGTATCCCCCTAAGCTATCAGTTTTCCGACCCACCTAACACTGCCTCGATAGCATCAGCAAATATTCTTGCACCCTTTTTATTTAAGTGTATCCCATCCCTGTAGAAGCAGTCTCTCCTGTTAACAAGTACAGTCCAGGCTGAAAAAAATTCTATCCCTTGAGCCTTGCACAATCTTTCCAGGGACGAATTGATCAACAAGGCTCTCATCATATACTCCCTCCTATCGTGTCTGGGCAGAATTGCAGACACTTTCAAATTCAACCCTAATTCACGGCTTTTTTTCATCAATGACTTGTACTTGTTAAGTAATTCTGCCGGTCTCCTACTCTTAATATCATTAGTGCCCTTAAAAGATGATATTCGCTCTACAATGTCATCAACCTTTGCCCCCTGCAGACATACCCTGGTCCTGTTCCACCTATCCTTTTTACAAAGGATGTTCCCCGTTTCCTTGACAATAGAGTCACCAACAACTACTAGTTCCTTTGGGACCAGCGCAATCTGCCTTGGGGGTTGCCGCTGTGTTGCGTGATGACCAAGTGCAAGCTCTGGCGTTGATGTGGGCAGCTGAGAGCCTGATGGGCCCCTCAATTTAGATCTTTCGAGGGCATCCACCATGTCCTTCAAACTCTCATATAGGCCCATAACAACGCTGAGTTGTCGCCTGATTTCCTTACACTGCGCACACACAAAGACATCCCCCATGGCAATATCATGTTCCATTCCAGATAGTTCGGCAAACATTTCACAAGTTGCACATTTTTTTAGGCTGTGATGCGTTGGAGAATCGCCCCCCTCAGTTCTCCCCCGAGTCACAGCACTCCTGCCACTTTGTGCCCGTTGCTTTGCTGCTCTAGTTTGGGGCATGATATTTTAAATTAATAAGATCAAGGCTAAGGCGCATTTAGGGCTAGAGCCTCAAGCTGCGAACAAATTTAGACTATGTATATAAAGTGCTTAGCATCATAATACACAGCCATTTCTGAATAAACAGAAAATTTTTAAGGTGGCATCGTTTTAGGTTATATCTCATATTGTGAATGCCTTCACAACGAGTTGCCATGATATTGCACTACTTCGAATAAGTAACGCTTCACCTAAGGAGAAGACTAGTGTTACTTATTCTCAGATAGGTACCACCACCCAGACAGCACTGTTTCAGGGCTATTTGGCCCTTCGTCAGTGAGTGGGTAGGTACCCAAGTGATGCAATGATGGCAAAACAGTTATGAAGTATAACTCCACAATATGAGAGATGCCTGATGGTGTATGATGTATTTAGACTAAGGCGCATTTAGGGCTAGAGCCTCAAGCTGCGAACAAATTTAGACTATGTATATAAAGTGCTTAGCATCATAATACACAGCCATTTCTGAATAAACAGAAAATTTTTAAGGTGGCATCGTTTTAGGTTATATCTCATATTGTGAATGCCTTCACAACGAGTTGCCATGATATTGCACTACTTCGAATAAGTAACGCTTCACCTAAGGAGAAGACTAGTGTTACTTATTCTCAGATAGGTACCACCACCCAGACAGCACTGTTTCAGGGCTATTTGGCCCTTCGTCAGTGAGTGGGTAGGTACCCAAGTGATGCAATGATGGCAAAACAGTTATGAAGTATAACTCCACAATATGAGATATGCCTGATGGTGTATGATGTATTTAGACTAAGGCGCATTTAGGGCTAGAGCCTCAAGCTGCGAACAAATTTAGACTATGTATATAAAGTGCTTAGCATCATAATACACAGCCATTTCTGAATAAACAGAAAATTTTTAAGGTGGCATCGTTTTAGGTTATATCTCATATTGTGAATGCCTTCACAACGAGTTGCCATGATATTGCACTACTTCGAATAAGTAACGCTTCACCTAAGGAGAAGACTAGTGTTACTTATTTGGGTACCTACCCACTCACTGACGAAGGGCCAAATAGCCCTGAAACAGTGCTGTCTGGGTGGTGGTACCTATCTGAGAATAAGTAACACTAGTCTTCTCCTTAGGTGAAGCGTTACTTATTCGAAGTAGTGCAATATCATGGCAACTCGTTGTGAAGGCATTCACAATATGAGATGTAACCTAAAACGATGCCACCTTAAAAATTTTCTGTTTATTCAGAAATGGCTGTGTATTATGATGCTAAGCACTTTATATACATAGATTAATAAGATCAATAAATTAAATTAAATGTCAATACTACGCTATCTAATAGAAACAGTGAAGCGTATTACTGGTTCTATAATTATACGTTAGAGCTACCTAGCTACCTCAATTAAAAATTTGAATTCCCTATCACTAGATACAAAAAACAATGCCTGCAATTGTTTTTTGTATATAGTGGATATATTTTGTATATATTTTTGTACATATTTTGTATTCTTGTAGGTAAATGTGTGCAAGGTCATTAGTAATTGCAAAAGCCTCAGCATCTCGACCAACTGGGTCGGTGTGACTAGAAAACGGAAGCCAGCTGGAGTTGTGAACATTAAAATCACCAAGGAAAATTACCTCACTGTTAGGAAAGTTGGAATGGAGAAAGTCAAGTTGCAAAGAGAGGAAGTCAAAAAGCTCCAAGTGATTAGTGGAGTTGGGAGAATGGTAGAGACCACAGATGAATTTTACACAATGAGGTAGAGCGATTTTAAGCCAGAGAAGATCGAAGAGAGTAGATTCCAAATTGCCAAGTCTCTGACAGGGAATATCAGAATGGACATATGCACAAGTACCACCTTTGAGGCGAAAGAAATCATATAGCGAATAATTTGGGCATCTGAGATGAGCAGTAGTTGAATCAACCGATAACTGAGATTCTGTCAGAAAAAGTACATGGGGTTTGGCTGACTGCAAGTGGAAATGGGCATCGTTAAGATTAGAATTGAGACCACGTATATTTGTGAAATGAATTATGAAGTGCTTGGGAGATTTAGATCTTTTTGCAGATAAGCTTGCTCTATTAGTTTGACAATTCATGGTGTATTCAATAATAAGAAAAAGTGGGTGGGACATGCTGTATGAAGTAATGAAATTTTTGGATATGGCGTACACATGGTAAGAATATACCCAGATCCTTGACATAACGTGGCCTCGACAATGCTCCCCGCATACACACTACTCGGACTCCCTCCAGTCACTAGCTGCCAGAGTAGAGGTAGCAAGATTATACACTAGCTGATCCGGAAGCCTTCTAGAAAGTTACCAATAGGTTTGGTACGGTGTACTAACTAGTGGCTGGACTGCTAACACCGTTTTAGAGCTGTACCCTCGAAATGTAAGGAATATTGGATCTCGCCACGATGTTCATCATTACCTCAAAAGTCATCAATCATACTGCATGATGGAAGAGATAGGGAAGGGTTGACTGGAACTTAGCTCTAGAGACTAAACATGGGTTCCACCACTTCAAGCCTCCAATAAGCAAAGTGGTGGTATTGCACTGGTTGATGAGAGTCATCTACCACATAGTACTGCCCGGTGACATAGAGGGGTGCCATTCCTCCATGTGGTGTAGGTGCCACACCTCGACCTCTGCTTACGTTGGTTCACACCTGGGTGATCACCCATCATGTATTTGTGCATGGAGGTTATACCCAGGATTACGAACAGTCCCACCATCGTGGAGGTGCAAGCAGAGGATTTGGCTTGTCACAGACCGTCCGGACTTCGCCAAAATTGGGTCCACTTGACTTGAGTGTCACCCGAATATCAGTTCCATCAGCGTTTTAGACTCCCAGGTAGCAAGTACAGCTTGTCTGGCATATCTGAGAGAATGTCTGTGACAACCTCAAGGACCAGTATAAAGGACAAGGACAAGTATAGAGCCTTGAATGGTTTGAGCCTGCTCAATGCCGATGGGATTCTTCCTCTTGTTCAGAATAATCACCTGAGAGGGCATAAATTCAAATTTAGGAAAGACAGATATAGGATAGATGTGCAGAAATTTGCCTTTAGCCAGCAGGTAGTTGGTTGGTGGAACTTGATAGCCTAAATAAATTTAAGACTCAGCTGGACAGGAATTTCGAACCAACAGAGGGGTGAAATGTGAGTGGTTTTTTTTTTTTTTTTTTTTGCTGATGCTGTATAAGCTTGCTTTCTTGCATCATATGCCTCTACTAATGCTAACACACACATAATAAACACAAACCTAAGTCACACATATATCTGGCCCATTTGTAGTGATACGAGGCGTAATTGAACTGACGTTCTAGGAGCCACCCTTTATAAAAAAACATGTCATTATTCAAGAATGTTTCAATCAATTTACCTATTGTGTCTACTGCAGGTGATCCCCATAATGGTGGAGGCCATTGAAGTCACTAAAAAGACAGATTGGGAATGGAAGTTGCTTATTAAGATTATCAAGTTCTGTATTCGGGAATGGTTGAGAAGGTGGAATATACATGGAAACTAGACTAATTGATATGCCAATTGAAATACGATTTACTATGACTTCTAAAGCAGTTTGTAACTGAATGTGCCTGGAAGGTATATTTTAGTTAACAATAACAGCTACTCCTCTTTTGGGCAGGAGTCTCTGAGCTCCTGTCTTTTCTATACATCATGTAATTTGTAAATTTTGGTGAAATTTGTAATGATAAGAATGTTTCCTGAAGACATACTCCTATTGGATTGAATTGAATAATTAAATCTCTTGTTAAGTTGTCAGAACTGCTGCTTAAACTTCTGCAGTTCCACTGTATGATTTTGGATGTTATTTAGGTTTATTTGTTGTGGATTGATCTGACTTCTTTTTGTAAGTGGCACATTTCTGTCCATCTCATTCTGTTTTTTTCTATTTTCGGGAAAAAAAAGGGTGTCCGGAATCCATGATGTCATTCATATAGTCTTCTAAAATAGGCTTCTCATTATATAAAAGCTCATCTACATCCATACCATTGGTGGGACATTCAATGTTTTTGAGCGTGTCAGATGTCGATTGTTCTGTATCAAATGAGAATGAACAAGTATCACTATTGATGTTGATTGAAGTATTTGTGGCTTACCTAGTTTTCTTGGTGGAATTTCTTTTTTTAGAGGTTGTTCGTGTAGATTTTACCCAGTTAGACAAGTGTTGAGCAGAATTGATACCATTTGTGCTGCAGTGGAAACATAGTTCAGAGCACAAGCAGCATAGAAACAACTACTAGGCATGCTCAACATAATTTGCCTAATGTGCCTCAGGAAACTTAACTTTATTTTCCATTTTACACTTTTGAATTTTTTTCCCCCGTTATACATAATTCACAAGCTTTGGAAAAGGCTTGGTGATTTCCTTTGCAGTTTGGACAAGAAGGGGTTGTGACTGAACAATCTGCTTGAGTACTGCTCCTTGGATTCGTAGATGGGACAGATGGCATCACCTCGACATGCCTGCTGGAAATGACCTTATTTCTGGCATTTGAAGCAACGAACTGGATTCAGAATGTAAGGTCGAATCTGACAGTTTAAATAGCCAGCTTTAATTGAGGATGGTAAGTCTGGAGTGTTGAATGTTAAATGATAGATCTAGTTGGCGTGAGATTTCCATCCTTTTAGTCATGATGCATCACATTTATTACTTTTTGACTACTGAGTTCTTGGAGTAGTAGTTCTTCGGAGACTGTAATCAAGCCCACTCACTGATGATTCCAATGTTTTGTGGGCAGTAATTGATACTGTTCAAGCCCACCAAATGTTGTCATCTTTAACAGCCGCTCAGAATGTTTTGAGGTGGCTGTTTCGATCAGGAGGGGTGTTTGAATTGTACTCTTTTCACCATTTTTGGTAATCCAGCAATAGATTCCAAAGTTTTTGGATTAAGAATGATGATAACTTTCCCACAGGTTGGGTGGATAGAGAATGTATCACCAGGAAATCTGGTTTATTGTTATGACATGTGCTTCCCTTTGAAGCCTTTTGGGTTGATTGGATTCATAGTGTATGTCTGAAGGTTCTGATCTTGAGCTTGAAGACACTATAAATGGATAATTATTTGGACCCAATAATTATTTGGCTCCCTTTGGCCCTAGGGATTTATCTTTACCACCCAGGTTACCGGCCCCGCCATGGGGAGGCAGGAGCATTGCTGCTTTATTGGCCAAGGGGTTAGTAAAAGTTAATAAAAATTAAAGAAAGAGGTACCTTCTTTTCCTGGGCTCATTTCTTGACTTTTAAGATAGTAGAGCTATTTAACAGAAAAAATGCAATAGTCACAGTGTGGAAAATGCTCTTTAATCGCAAAAGATATGCTTTGCTACAGAAATGCTCGGCATCCAGGGCCCTTTTTTAGTTGATCCACATTCATTATTCCACCACAATTTTTAACATGCTGATATTTTTATGGATTGTTTTGATATTGTTTGGTCCACTGCCAGTAGTATTTGGGTTAGATATATTTTCTACTGCCATGTTTATGGATATTAGCATTAGTAGAGGCATATGATGCAAGAAAGCAAGCTTATGCAGCATCAGCCAAAAAAAAAAAAAAAAAACTTACATTTTACCCCTCCTCCGTTCATTCGAAATACCTCTCCAGCTGAGCCTTAAATTTATTTAGGCTATCAACTTCCACAAACCAACTACCCGCTGGCTAAAGGCAAATTTCCGCACATCTATCCTACATCTGTCATTCCTCAATCTGAATTTATGCCCTCTCAGGTGATTATTCTGAAAAAGAGGAAGAATCCCATAGGCATTGAGCATGCTCAAACAATTCAAGGCATTATACACCTCTATCAGATCACCTCGCCGGTGCCTAGTCTCCAGACACTAATTTGCAAAACTTAAGCCTTTCTTCGTAAGAGCAACCCTTCGTTCCGTTCACTAACCTTGTTGCCCTTCTCTGTACTCATTCCAGCAGCTCTACATCCTTCTTGAAATGAGGCCTCCAGAACTGTATACAGTACTCAAGGTGTTGCCTGACCATTGCCTTATACAAGGGAATAATCACCTCCCTATCCCTGCTAGAATTCCTGTATATTATTGACAAGACACCATGAGCTACTCATGCAGACCATTGCATTGCTCAGAAAACTTCATATCTGCCTGCTTGTTGTTTGTTATTTGGTTTTTAGGAGCATTTATGGATATTGGCCATAAACTAAGGCCATATTGCTCCGGGGATATGCGGTGGTCATTCCCTGACCTTTCCGCATCCTCCATATTTGGTGGTCATGGGCTCGAACCCCAGTCTAATCAAGAAGCATGTGCTACGCGCTGCTGCTCTTGCCCACCTGGCTACGGAGTTGCATATCTGCCTGCACAATTATCCCCAGGTCCTTTTCATTCTCTACCACTGTCAGTGTAGTACCACAGAGTTGATACGTCACTCTGGGGTTACTGCTTCCCATATGTAGTACTTTACATTTGTCAATGTTAAACTTCATCTGCACCTCTCAGCCCATCCGCTCAACTTTTCTAGATCCTGTTGCAGGAGAATACTGTCATTAGTATCCTTAACAACCCTGCCAACCTTCGTATCATCTGCAAACTTGGACATTCAGCTTGATATACCATCACCAATATCATTTATAAATACAGAAAGGTTACTGTTGATGATTTTTCTCATAATTTTATACAACTTTGTTGAAGTTGTCGATTTATGTATAGTCAAAGCACAAGCACATACTAAAGGAAATTGTGTATGTCTACATGTTAATTTCCTATTGTTCTTGAATAGAATCATAGTTGATCATTTTATAATAGGTACGGATTCACTAGGTAAATGTTTATCTTTCACATATTGTTTATAATGAGATTGAAGGTTATGTCCTATTTTTGACTCAGGAAATTTCATCCAAACTCTGTTTCATCGTCCTCAAATTCAAAATATACTAAAGTACTGATTGCACCATTTACCAATCCATCGACCACATATATATTTGTAGTAATCATGTATGGTTTTCCTTTCAATAATGGTAGAATGCATGGAAGTCCTGAAGTTTCAGTCACTGACATTTTATGAATTTTATTTTGCATACTTGCTAATTGTTCTTCAGAATGATATCCATGATATAAATCTTGCGCAACCACTTCATGGGTTTCATCTGCAACTAAAGCATTTGTAGATTTAAATGCAATTTGGAAATTTTTTGCAGTACACATTTGCATAATTTTCATTGCTATACAAATTTGTATATAGCAATTGTTGGGGAGTTACTCCACGACAATCGGATCTACGAATTTCACTTGATGCCATCATAAAGGGAGTAATTTTCAATCCATTTTTAAATTTTTGTGCATGTCCCAAATATATAGATGGAAAAGAAAGTTTTTCTGCATGTATATCAAATATGAAACTTGTTGGAGATGATTTTTGACCCGGTGCTATACATAAATTCTTATCTTCAGACCATAATAATGTTTGTCGTTGAAGTAACAATAGTTCATCATCATTATTGACAGGTTCCACAATTTATTCTGAATGTTCCTGTTCACTATCCTCATTTGTCCCCAAGAAATCGTCACTCACTTTTCATGCCGTAGAATTTATACAAAGATGAATTAATCAAATATCGTAACCATATTTTCACTATTTTCTTCTGCACACTCCTTGTAGATATGATGATTTATGTATCAGCATTCATTTTATATGTACATTAAAAGCATAATCCTCATCTAATTCTCTAGGTAATTGACGAACCATCATATTTACATTAACTGGTACATTTATTACTTGTCCAATGATCCCATATTATCCATGTTCATAACGTAAATGACAAATTTGCATAAAGGGTAATCATAGTGATATCAAATGCTCAGTTACAACATCCAGTGGAAGCAAATGAGTAGGAGTTGGATGTATAAGTCCATTTGATGTGGCCACAGTTGGTATCCGTGCCTCTTTTAATGAAATACGACATGTAATACACGTTGTGAAAGTACTCACTTCTTGTAAATGAAATTCATTTTGAAGTAATTCATAGGAAGTTGTTGTAAATGGTTTCAAATCTAACTGAAACCATAAAAGATCACAAACATTACAACCAAATCCAAACTGGTTTTTTTACTCTAGTTTTTTAAACTCACTATCAGCTCATGTAGACGCTATAGGGATGCAATCAGGAATCTCATTATTAGCCATTTCTAATTTTGCTTTTTTTTCATGCATGATATACCTTCATTCATTCTGCTGGAGTTTTAGATTCCTGATAAGTATCAGTCATAGTAGAACTCTATAGTTGAATTTCATTATGATTCGGAATAGTTTGAAATTCTAATTTCCTTTTCTTCTGGTCACGATATTCCTTCATTATTTCAGCTCGAGTTTTTTTGTGTGCAGTCTGAGAACTCCCAGGTTAACAAAACACTTATTGAATTTCATCTGGATTCACATTTATGTCCAACTTCCTTATACAAGGAAATAATCATCTCCTTATCCCTACTAGAAAAATTCCTGTATATCATTGACAAGACACCATGAGCTACTCTTGCAGCCGTCTGCACTGATCAGAGAACGTCATATCTGCCTGCACAATTACCCCCAGTTCATTTTCATTCTCTACCACTGTCAGTGTAGTACCACAGAGTTGATACGTTGCTCTGGGGTTGTTGTTTCCCATATGTAGTACTTTACATTTGTCAAGGTTAAACTTCATTTGCCACATCTCAGCCCATCTGCTCAACCTTTCCAGATACTGTTGCAGCAGCATAGCTTCAGTAGCGTCCTTAACAACCCTGCCAACCTTTGGATCGTCTGCAAACTTAAACATTAAGCTTGATATACCATCATAAATATTATTTATAAATACAGAAAACAACAATGGACCCTGAGGAATTCCATTAATAATAGTCCACAATGAGCAGTGTCCATTAATTACCACTCTCTGTCTTCTGCCACTCAACCATCCCTTTATCCAAAAGCAACAATTTGCCACCAATGCCACACTGCTCTAATTTCTGCAGCAGTCTTCCATGTGCAACAGTATCAAAAGCCTTTCTAAGATCCAAATATATAACATCAAAGTTATTCCCTGCATCCAATTCTTTTGTGACTACATCATAGTATCCAATCAAATTGGTCAGGCAAGACCTTCCCTTAACAAAACCATGCTGTGTCTGAGCTATAACTGAATTCTTGTCAAGATGATCCTGCAGTGCTTCTTTAACCAGTGCTTCCATTAATTTTCCTGGAACAGAAGTTAAACTCACAAGCCTATAATTACTTGCATTAGCCTTTGATCCTCCTTTGTGAATTGGGGTTACATTTGCACAACTCCAGTCTGTGGGTACCTCCCCTGAGTCCAAGGAAGCTCTCATAATTATGGCTAATGGATTGCTTACTTCCTTTGCTGCCTCCTTTAATATAACTGGATAGATCCCATCCATCCCAGGTGCCTTTCTTGTATTTTTCTTCAAAAATTTCTCCTCATTTTACTCTCAATTATTACAAGATCATCTAGCTCACTGCCAGTGTTTAATTCATCCACGGCATTCGCCTTCCTGAATAACTCCTCATGTGTGAATGTAGATGCAAAATATTGATTTAGTTTGTTAGCTACCTGAGCAGGATCATCAACAGTTGAACCATCGATATCAGAGATGAATTTGAAGGGTTGAACTTGAAAGTGTCTGTAATTCTCCCTCCTATCGTAACCCAGACACGATAGGAGGGAGTATGTGATGAGAGCCTTGTCGATCAATTTGGCCCTGGAAAGATTGTGCAAGGCTCAAGCGGTAGAATTTTTTTCAGCCTCGTCTGTACTTGTTAACAGGAGAGACTGCTTCTACAGGGATGAGATACACTTAAATAGAAAGGGTGCAAGAATATTTGCTATCGAGGCAGTGTTAGGTGGGTCAGAAAACTGCTAGCTTGGGGGGGGGATACAAGGACTAATAGATTAACAGTAGCCACTGGCAGAGGTGAAAGTGATTCTTGCACTGCTTCTATTGGAATGAGCAGAAGCCTGCAAAACAAGATACAGGATATTTCAGAGATTTCTGGGTGTCACTGCGGTACAATTAAACACATGGGTTGTGTTAGGGTAGCTAAGAATAAGAACAGGTGCATGTATACTTGTGTGTACACCAATGCTAGGAGTTTGGTTAATAAATTTGATATATTTGAGGTATTGCTCAAAACATCAAAGGCAGATATTGTTGGGATATCAAAGACGTCGTGTCACACAGATATAAGGAATGCAGAACTGGAATTTGGGGAGTACAATATGTACAGAAAGGATAGATAGGATAGGAGGGAAGGAGGGATTATGCTATTAGTTAAGAAAATCATAAAATCCAAGGAAGTGAAGCTAGTCAACATCGCTGGACAGTGCAGTGTCGAGTCAGTTTGGTGTGACATAAGCATTGGGAGATCAAAATTGAGAGTAGGCGTGTGCTATAGGCCTAATGTCTTTAATAAGTATAATAACTCACTGAACAGGGATGTGGAGTGGGACAGTACATCAGAGAGTCTTATAATGGGGGATTTTAATTTCCCAGATATTGACTGGAATTTGTTGGTTGGTCACTCTCACATTATCAAGGCTTTTGTTGATTTATTGGATGATTGTTTTCTACATCAGCATGTTCGGGAGACAACTAGAGGGAGTAATACTCGTGATTTGATTATCAGTAGTGATTCTTCATGCATTAAGAATCTGCAGATAAAGGAACCACCAGGTGGCAGTGATCACATTGTGCTAAATGGGATTTACTCAAAGAGGTAACTACCATCAGGGGTAAAGGGAAGGGTTTTTGCTTTCATGAAGGCAACTACGATGGTCTTAGACAGTATTTAAATTCTATACAGTGGGACCAACTGATGATGTTACCAACAGTACATTCAAAATGGGAAGCATTCAAAGAACTTATCTTGGAAGCTACTAGGTTTTACATACCAACTAAGAAATATTGTTCAAGGTTTAGGCCTAAATGGATGTCAGATGAACTAATGAGACATATGGCAGAGAAGAAAAATGCATGGGATACATATAAATTAACATGTGACACAGAAGCCTATGACAGATATAAGTTGATCTGTAACCAAGTTACAAAGGAGGTTAGGCAGGCGAAGGCAGATTACGAGAAATCTTTGGCAAAGGATGCAAAGAAAAACAGCAGAGTTCTTTACTTTTGTAAACTCTAGAAGGAAGGGGATGAATCAGATTGGTCCACTTCATGTCGATGGTTGAATTGTTGATGATCCTCCTCATATAGTTAACAAACTAAATGAATATTTTGCATCGACATTCACACACGAGGAGTTATTCAGGGAGGTGAATGGCAGAGGTGTATTCAACTCTGGCAGTAAGCTAGGTGATTTTGTAATAACTGAGAGGAAAGTGGAGGAGAAATTGTTGAAGATAAACACAAGAAAGACACCTGGTGTGGATGGGATCTATCCAGTTATATTAAAGGAGGCAGCAAAGGAAGTAAGCAAACCCTTATTCATAATTATGAGAGCTTCCTTGGACTCAGGCGAGGTACACATAGATTGGAGATGTGCAAATGTGACCCCAATTCACAAAGGAGGATCAAAGGCTGACACAAGTAATTATAGACCTGTGAGTTTAACTTCTGTTCCAAGCAAATTAATGGAGGCACTGGTTAAAGAAGCACCACAGGATCATCTAGACAAGACTTCAGTTATAGCTCGGACACAGCATGGTTTTGTTAAGGGAAAGTCTTGCCTGACCAATTTGATTGGATACTATGATGCAGTCACAAAAGAACTGGACGCAGGGAATAACTTTGATATTATATACTTGGATCTTAGAAAGGCTTTTGGTACTGTTGCACATGGAAGACTGCTGCACAAATTGGAACAGTGTGGCATTGGAGGCAAATTGCTGCTATCGATAAAGGGATGGTTAAGGGGGAGAAGACAGAGAGTGGTAATCAATGGACACTGCTCATCGGGGACTAATGTTATTAGTGGAGTCCCTCAGGGTTCAGTGTTGGGTCCATTATTGTTTTCTGTATTTAAAAATAATATTGATGATGGTATATCAAGCTTAATATCCAAGTTTGCAGATGGTACAAAGGTTAGCAGGGTTGTTAAGGACACCAGTGACGCTATGCTGCTGTAACAGGTGGGCTGAGAGGTGGCAAATGAAGTTTAACCTTGACAAATGTAAAGTACTACATATGGGAAACAACAACCCCAGAGCAACGTATCAACTCTGTGGTACTACACTGACAGTGGTAGAGAATGAAAAGGAACTGGGGGTAATTGTGCAGGCAGATATGAAGTTCTCTGGGCAATGCCGACGAGCTGCAAGTGTAGCTCATGGTGTCTTGTCAATGATATACCGGAATTTTTCTAGCAGGGATAAGGAGGTGATTATTACCTTGTATAAGGCAATGGTCAGGCCACATCTTGAGTACTGTATACAGGTCAGGAGTCCTCATTTCAAGAAGGATGTAGAGCTGCTGGAAAAAGTACAGAGAAGGGCAACAAGATTAGTGAATGGAACAAAGGGTTGCTTTTACGAAGAAAGGCTTAAGTTTTGTAAATTACAGTGTCTGGAGACTAGGGACCGGCGAGGTGATCTGATAGAGGTGTATAAAGCCTTGAATGGTTTCAGCATACTCAATGCCGATGGGATTCTTCCTTTTGCTCAGAATAATCACCTGAGAGGGCATAAATTCAGATTGAGGAAAGACAGATGTAGGATAGATGTGCGGAAATTTGCCTTTAGACATCGGGTAGTTTGTTGGTGGAAAAGACTTCCATGCCTTATTGTGGAAGTTGATAGCCTAAATAAATTTAAGGCTCAGCTGGACATGTATTTCGAACGAACGGAGGGGTGAAGTGGAAGTGGGTTTTTTTTTTGGGTGATGCTGCATAAGCTTGCTTTCTTGCATCATATGCCTCCACTAATGCTAATGTGTTTGGTTGTGGCATTGAATTATCCATTGCCCCCTTACATATTTTCCATATATGATATTTGTAGTCAAGATATAATATAGAACATAGTACCGTGATAATTCTCTGTTGGATAGATGTCCGCACATTCATTTCCTGGTATCCCAGCATGGCCTGCTATCTAGCAGAAGATGACCACTTGCTGGAGATCTTTGATATGCATCAGAGTGGATTTTATGAACTTTATTGAAGGATGTGTATGAGAAGAGATATTTTGCAAAGCGTACTCTGAGAATCAGTATATATCATGATCTTTTGGATGGATAGAGGGAGAATATTTTTTGCTGGAAATCTGATGGCACATAATTCAGCTGCATTCAGTCGGAAGTGATATAGTGAAGGTTTTATGAGGGAAGATGACTGCGGCACCTACTCTACTTTCAGATTTTGATCCATCAGTATATATTTTTGTAAAATGCAGATAATTTTGTGTGTAGGCAGTATGGAGTTGTTGTACGTTGACATTTGTCAACGTACAACAGCTCCATTTGTAAGAAAGTGCTCACCCCAGTTTTGGAAATAACTGTCACAGGATGGTGTAATAGAGGATCATTGGGGATCCACATAATTTGGATCTAGGAAGAACTTTGTGAGGAAGAATAGTCCAAGTTTGTGATAATGTCTGAACTCTGGTGGTAGTAGCCTGAACTGCTCTGGATTTATTTCTGCTGTACGTTGCGAACTGAGAATCATTAAGTATCAGTCTAATAGGGGTGGGTAGGTAGACTGAGTTTTAGTTGTATAGTTCAGAAGTAACATCTTTGTTGTGAAATTTATGGGAAGTTCATTGGCTTCAATGTAAAGACTTTGAACTGGCGAAGTTCTATAAGCACCTAAAGCAATCTTCAGGGAAGAATGTTGCATTGGGTCAAGTCACGTTAGCATACTTTCCCTAACAGTGTCATACACCGGGGAACCGTGATCAAGGCGAGATTTGATTAGAGCTCTATACAAATGAAGTAACGTGCATCGATCTGCACCCCACAATGTTGAAGAAATGGCTCTAAGTTGTTCATTTTTTACTGGGAAGATGTCCGTAGATGTTTACCGTATTTCACGAAGTTCAATTTACTGTTGAAAATCAGGCCAAGGAGACGAATGCTGTTCGCAACTGAGATAGGATGATTTGTTAAGTGTAGTTCTTGATTCATCTTCCGTTTGTTACAATAGTCAACTACTTTAGATTTTGAACTAGAGAGGCAATACCCATTCTGTGCCATCCGTAGCTGAATGTTATTAATTGAAATTTGGAGCTGCTGCTCAATGAAGGTCATGTTTTGCAAACTGCAAAAAACAGTGATATCATCAGCATAGAGGTACTAATTCAGTGTTGTGAATATTTTTAGTCATGTGATTTATTCTTATTGCGAATAAGGTGGCACTGAGCATAGAGCCCTGTGGGACCCCTCCTTCTTGTATATATGTTTGGGAGAGTACCTATCGGTATCGAACTTGAAAGGACCTGTGCTGAAGGAAGTTCTGTATGAAATATGGTAAGTAGCCTCTCAGGTAAAGGGAATGCAGATCTCTAAGGATACCAAAACACCATGTGGTGTTGAAGGCTTTCTCTACATCAAAGCATACCATGATAAGATGCTCATTTTGGATGAAGGCATTCTTGATGTTCGTTTCGGCATTGACCATGAGATCCAGGACTGATCGAATTTTCCTGAAACCAAACTGATTATCAGAGATTAGATTTTTTGAGTCAAGATGACATGTGGGTTGACAGTGAATTATTTTTTCCAGGGTTTTACTTAAGCAACTGGTGAGAGAAGTGAGTCTATAGTTTTGAGGAATAGAATGATGTTTCCCTGTTTTGGGAATTGCTATTATATAGCAGTGATGCTAGGAACTGCAGAAAGAATGTTCAAGGAAGATGCGATTGAAAAAGATCAGCAGTGAACATACAGATTTTTTATCTAAGTTTTGGAGTATTATGTAATATATTTTGTTGGGGACTGCAGCACTGTTTTTTTGAGGTAGATATGGCTCTTTGAAATTCAAGCATTGTATGCAGTTCATTGTAGGGTAAAGAACATGTTGGTCAGTAGCTCAGTTTGGACTTTTCGGCTAATACTTTGATCTTCTAGAATGATGAATCATATGCTGTTGAAGCAGACAACTGAAAATTCAGTCCCCAAGGCATTTGCTATATCTGTGTGAGAAGAAAGCACCTGCCCATTCCAGTTGAGAAATGGGGAGGATAATTGGTGAATTTTGCCATTTATCTGTTTTATTTTTCTCCCTATTATTCTTGTATCTGTATTTTTATTAATCAAGCTTGCAAATCAAATCCATGAGTCACTTTTAGCTTTCTTTGTAATGTGATGGGCCTTGACTCTAAGTCCTTGCAGTTTATAAGATTGGTGGTGGTAGAATGTTTTTGAAACAGATTTTATGCTTGGGTTTTTTTTTTTTTTTTTTTGCACCCTTGCACTTTTCGTTCCACCAATAATTTATAGTTCTATGGATGGTTGACTGTGATTGTGGAATCACAGTACATGCAGGCAGCCAGTATTTGTCTCGCAATGTGATGGGTAACTGTGTTGATAGAAGAGGTTTCATTGATCCGATCATCAAAGGACACTCAGGAAGTGAATTTTGCCCAATCTGCTTTGGGAACTTTATATTTATTTTTCTGAAATTATGGAATGTGATGTTTGAATTTTACATATTAATGGGAAGTGATATAAACCTCCCAAGCACTTCTTAATTCATTTCACAAATATACGTGGTCTCAATTCTAACCTCAACGATGTCCATTTCCACTTTCAATCTGCCAAACCCCATGTACTTTTCCTGACAGAATCTCAGTTATTGGTTGATTCACTACTGCTCATTTCAGATGCCCAAATAATACGCTATATTATTTCTTTCACCTCAAAGGTGGTACTTGCATATGTCCATTCTGATATTATCTGTCAGAGGCTTGGCAATTTGGAATCTCCTCTCTCTGATCTTTTCTGGCTTAAAATCTCTCTACCTCATTGTGTCAAATTCATCTGTTGTCTCTACCATTCTCCCAACTCCACTAATCACTTGGAGCTCTTTGACTTCCTCTCTTTGCAACTTGACTTTCTCCAGTTCAACTTTCCTAACAGTGAGGTAATTTTCCTTGGTTATTTTAATGTTCACAACTCCAGCTGGCTTCTGTTTTCTACTCAAACCGACCCAGCTGATCGAGATGCTGAGGTTTTTTCAATTACTAATGACCTTGCACAGATTGTTCATTTACCTACTAGAATACTGGGCAATCCCAATTATACAGTCAATAGGCTTGATCTTTTTCTCACAAACAACCCTTTTAAGTACATGGTCGAAGTGAGAGATCCTTTAGGCACTTCAGATCACAACTTGGTGATTGTCTCTTCTCCAATGGAACCTTTATCTCATGGCTATTCCCAACCTTGTGTTGTTTGGCATTACATGAATGCAAAATGGGATGACCTGCGAGACATCTTTACTTCTTTTCCTTAGTCGGATTACTGTTTCAAAACTTCTGATGCCGTTTGCTCAGATCACGTCAGTGAAATTATTCTTGCAGGAATGGAATCCTTTATCCCACACTCCACTTTAAAATCTCCTCCTTTATCTAAACCTTCATTTTCCAATAAATGTCCTAAGGCTGTTCAAGAGAAGAATGTTGCATATCATAATTGGCTTGTTTCTAATTCTTCAGTTTCATTTTCTGCCTACACCAAAGCTCGCAACAATTGTAAAGCAGTTATTAATCAGTCCCAACTAGAGTTTGAACAGGCTAAAAGTAGAAAACTTGCTTCTTGCCCTAATGGTAGCCGAGCATTCTGGTCTCTTGCCAAAACTATTGGCCGCAACTTTTGCCCATCTCTGCTGCCACCTCTGTCAAAATCAGATGGTTCTGTTGTCACTTCATTCAAGGATAAAGCTGACCTGCTAGCATCCCATTTTTCTTCCAACTCATGTATTAATGATCTTGGTAAAACAACTCTCACCATTCTCATCATGCTCCATTCAATGCCTCCTGTGGTCTTCCGTCTAAAGGATGTCAGAAGGATTTTGACGAATCTTGGTGCTAAGAAAGCTCCAGGTCCTGATGATATTTCTCCACTTGTTCTCAAAATCTGTGCTCCTGAACTTACTCCTATTCTTTGCCGCCTTTTTTCACTTTCTTATTCCAAAGATGTTTTTCCTTCTGCTTGGAAATTTGCTCATATCCAGCCAGTTCCTAAAAAGGATGACAAATCTCTCCCATCCAATTATCGTCCCATTGCAATTACTTCTACTCTTTCTAAAGTAATGGAGAATTCAATTAACCGCCAACTCTTAAACTACCTAGAAACCTTCCATCCGATCAACTATCGCCAGTATGGATTCCGTCAGTGTCGATCCACCGGTGATATTCTGGCTTATGTTACCCATTTGTGGACTAATTCAATGGAAAGGTTCGGTGAAACACAAGTAGTTGCTCTTGACATCTCAAAGGCTTTCGATCGTGTTTTGCATAAAGGTCTTCTAAACAAGCTTCCATCTTATGGTTTGCCAACTGTTTTTAGTAATTGGTTATCCAGTTTTCTCTCTGATCGCTCACTGAGGGTGTTGGTAGATGGCTCTCTGTCTTCTAACTTCTCCACTAATGCCGGTGTCCCCCAAGGTTCAGTTCTTTCCCCCACTCTTTTCCTCTTGTATATTAATGACCTTCTTCGATTGACTGGAAATTCTATCCACAGTTTTGCTGATGACAGCACATTGCATTCCACTTTCCATTTTGAGAAACCTTGCTTTGTTCAATCAGCTTCAACTTCTCGAAAATCTGCTACCAATTCCTTAAATGCCGATCTTCAGGTAATTCTCCACTGGGGCAAAGACACCTTAGTTGATTTCAACCCTTCTAAAACTCAGTCTTGTCTTGTATCTCGGAAAAAGAATTTTTCTGCTTCTATGCTTATCTTTAGTGACACTCCGATTTCTAGGGAAAATGATATATCTCTTTTGGGGATTACCCTGACTTCTAATCTCTCATGGTACAAGCACATTACAAATATTGCTTCTTCTGCATCTAAAAAACTTGGTTTTCTCTTTCGCTCTCAGCGTTACTTTTCTTCCAAACAGCTGCTCACTCTGTATAAATCGCAAATCCGTGCTACCATGGAATATTGTTCACACATCTGAGGTGGTGCCCCCAAAGCCTCTATCAGGCTTCTTTATTCCATTCAGAAGAGGGCAATTAGGTTAATTAATGATTCATCTCTAACAGAATCTCTCCACTCGCTGTCTCCGACGTACTGTTTCTGCTGCATGCCTCTTCTACAGATACTTCCATGGGCACTGAATTGGCTTCTATAATTCTCGCTCTCTCTCTTCGCATGTCTGAACACATGCCACAACCAGCCAACATCCATTTACCGTCCAACTTCAAACTCACAGAACCAACTTTTCATCTTCCTCGTTTATTCATTGAACTGCCATTTTCTGGAACAACCTTCCTTCATATGTATTTCCTGAAAATTACAGTCTACAGAAGTTCAAGTCCAATGTCAACAAATATCTTTCGCCTTCTCAACCTCCAACCCAAGCTTGGTACTAAGTACTATACATTCTAATACCTCTCGTGTTTTGGGTTTACATAAAAAAAAAAAAAAAGTGATCACTATTGAGCAAGTTGTCAAGGATCGTCCACTAAATGTTGCAACTGCTTCGATGGAAGTTTGTAAAGAAATGTGTCTGCAAAGTACTCATGAGTCTAGGAGTATGGCTACCTCTTCTTGAGCATTATTTGTGGCAGTTCTGTCTTTCCTGAAGGTGCATAATTCTTAACTGAGAGAGAGACATATGCGATGTTTAATTTGCCTCTTGTAGGTAGATGCCTACAGGATGATAACGATGGATTAACTCGTGGATATTATCAATGTTACCGCGAATTCCTCTATAGTTCCATTGTACGATTTGGTGCATTATTTGTTTTTTTCACATGAGGATGATTCTGATTCTTTTTTATTCCCAGGCTGTTTATGGAGATTGAGCTTCACCTTCTCTCTTTTTGGAAAGATTGGGCATTCGGTGTCCATGTCATCTTCTGTGTGAAGGTCTATGATAGGTTCATTTGGGTCGGCATTATTATCGGTATCCATGTTTACTAATGTGACATTGTCTTCCTATTTGGAGCTGAGTCGGTTTTTGATTTTGAAATATCTGATGGTCTATGTGATGTAGTTGGTGGGACTGTGACTGGGGTGTTGTTGGCTCTATCTACTATCTTTTGCTCCTTAGGAGTCCGTTTCATCGATGGTGACAGTATAGATCAGGCCCAATCTGCAATCGATATGGCTGGGGGAACTGATACTTCAGTTTGTGTTGCCGTTATTTGGTCCTTTTGCTTTGCTACTGCATATGTGTTCTTGGGTGCATTGGGCATAATTTGCTTTTTTGGTATGTAACTTTTCATTCTACTCCGTACTTCTGGATTTTTTTCTCTGTATTCAAGAGGTTGCATGATTTGGAGTAGGCTGGATGCGCTCCTTTGCAATTTGGACAGCATGGTGTTTTGGCATCACAGTCTGTTTATGAATGTTCTTTTGACCTATAGTTTGGACAGACTGGATTTCCTCGATAAACCATTTAAGCACGACCAAATTTTTGACACTTGTAACATCTTATAGGATTCAGAATAAATGGTTGTACTCGGCAGTTGAGATAGCCGTCTTTTACACTAGATGGTAAGACAAGCGTTCCGAATGTCAGGATGATGTTGTGGGTGGGAATAAGAGCCCCATCTTTCCTGAATGTCATGTGTTGGCTTGTATCACTTTTTTGATGTTTAAGTTCTCAGACCAGTTCAGGCCATACTCTGCAATGACTCCCTTGGAAATATTTAACGTTGTGTGTGGGGTGACTTGAATGGGTAGCCCTCCAAATATGTTAATTTCAGCCAAGTCTCAGAATATGTATGACTCGCTGTTTCTACCAAGAAGTCTCCAGTTCTCAGTCTTCTCACCATTTTGGGTGAACCCATCACATTTTCTAAACATTTCTGTATAATAAATGGTGTGAGAGTGCTCATAGATTTGTCCAAGATAGAATGTAAAATAAAGAAAGGGGCTCACATCTGGTGAGTATGGGCTTGGCACACCCAAGGTCCTCAGCTGGTTATCAACATTCTTCTTCTTTATACTTCTGACACTCTCTCTCTCTCTCTCTCTCTCTCTCTCTCTCTCTCAGGGTAACTTAGGAATTTTTTTGGCTGGTGCAGCATAAGCCTCAGGCTTCCTTGCACCATATGGCTAATAATAATAAAAGGAATGGTGGGCATTCCTGTTGTTCTGTCTTTACGCAGTCTTTTAGACTTTGTTGCACCATGTGTAATTTCATGGTCAGCATCGCTGACAGTACTGAATGAGCACCTACGCTGCTCAAGTGCAGGATAATCATCATAAACCATGGTTAGCTCTTTTTTGCCTGGGGGTTAACTTTCCCTTCCAGGTTTTCGGCCCCACCATGGGGAGGTAGGAGCAGTTAGACATTAGTTGGTTAGTAATAAAAGTAATATATGTAATAAAACAGAATGGTGAATTTCCTTTCTCTGTTCTTACTTGCGGCTTTCCAAGTGTAGAATTGATTTATGAATGAACTGCTGATAGAGAACGGTATAACTTAAAATGAACTTTTAACGCCGAGAAGATTGCTATATAAATCACACTATGAATGCTTGACCTCGAATTCACTTGGCACATGGGGCCAGCCGGGAATTGTTCTGATGACTTGGTGTGTAATTTGGTCCTGCATATTGTCATATTGGTCTCCATCTTGGTTACTTCGTATGATGAATGTATTAGTTTTGGTGCCACTTCATGCAGTGACATTTCTTCACTGACATACATTTGTCGCTAGTGTAATTATGCTGGAAGCACTTCCACTAGGCTGGGCTGGATGGTTTCACCCTTTTCTTGTGGTAGTCATATGGGGGACAGCACCACTTGCTTCACTGTTTTCCCCAGAAAATCATTACTGACCTCCCTGATGTTCAACTTCCATTCGAATCAAATGGATTATTATTATAATTTTTATTATTATAACATAAACCTGCATGTACACACACAACCCCTACTAACAATGGAATAAGCTGAATATTTTGATGAGAAAGTGAATTATGTTAATTAAAAGAACTAAACATACATCTACACCTTATTTACTGATGTAAAACAGCTGTTTACTGATGGAAATGAAGAAATAACGGCTAAAATTTTGAAAGCAAACAATACTTTTAAAGAAAGCTATAATAAAAAGAAATTGTAAGGAAATAAATTTAAAAAAATATGCTAAATCATTCAAAGGGAATAGAACAGAATAGGATAGATTCAAATGCATGATCAGATACAACAATCAATTTTCAAATATATGAAATATTGCCTTCATAATTATAAAATCTCATTTCTAGAAAGTATTCCTACCACTTACAGTCTTCCTCTTTTCTGTTTACTTCCATCTGCCCCAAAACCCTGTAGTGGCCATATGGCTCAGGTAATGTAATAGCCATTCTAAAAACAAAAAAAGAAAAATAAAAAAGGTATTAAATGCTTTAGAAACAGCATTGGTATTGACAACAAATGCAAGGAATTTGCCCCATTCCTTTTGATAACTTGTCCAATTTTTTAAAAAATTTATTCAATCTTTCTGGTTCCAATTGGTGAAATTTTTATCACATATTCAATTATGGAAAGTTGCTTCTGGCTGGAGACAAATTTGCATAAAATAAGTTACTACATCAGATTGCAAAAATAGTAACAATCAAGTAAATCAAGATAAAAACAAATAAATAAACAGAAGTATACATGATGATTATTAAAAAGCATTAAAATATGAGTGTAAAGATTTATAGTTTTTAAAAATTGAAAACTTTTGGACACATCGTCTTTGTCTGGTAAAATCTGACTGTTTATAAGTGTTTTGACTGTATTTTAATCATCATCTGACTGCATCTTAGTCAGAGGGTTAAAAGTACAATAACATAAAAGGCATGCATTTAAAAAAAAAAAAAATCAGGGCACTCAGTACAATATGTTTGATGACTAAAATGGTGTAAAAATGCATGCATATAGGAGGGTCATCAGTCCTCAGCAGGAAAGCATGTGGCAGATGATTGTGTCTTATGTGGAGCATCTGAGAAAGAGTAAGGATGCTAATTGCAAGAAGTATACTCAAATGCTAAATCCTAAAACATTTCAGTAGTGATTATTTGGAAGAAATGTTTCCAGATACAGCGTTACAGAACTTTCATGGCAAGAACATTTTTATCCCCATGACAATCTAAATATGTATATAATATGCCAGATGTGATCTAGCCATTGTTTATGGGATAATCATCACTTTGTCATTGCTTTGTTAAGTTCTAATTTATCACTAATGAAACTCCAAAAGCTGTTCTAGTATCTGTCTTTACTGTTCAGAGAAATTCATGTTGGAATGTACAATTCTCCCACTCCCAGATATTTTTCTTTAACAACTTTAACCTTGAGTTCAGTGCTACTCAATTGATAGGTTATTTGGGATTACTGTTACCCAAATTCAATCCATGATATTTATCAGTGTTAAACTTCAACTGCCATTTTTTTAGTTCATTGTATTTGAAGTTGCATACCTTAATTAATGTCACTAACACTGCACATAATTGTACTGTTGAAAGTTAAAATTTCATTTAAGTTGTTTTTGTTCCTAGTCTTATTACTTCATTCATAAAAATAAATTACTTTATTCAAGTAATTTATATATTTTTTTGAACTCTCTCTCTCTCTCTCTTCAAAAGGATTGAAAGATTAAAATGTTTATAAAAGTTTTGAGTACTATAAAACTGTATATATATATATATATATATATATATATATATATACAGTTATATATATATATATATATATATATATATTCAAGTGGTTTGTTATCTATCATTTTATATTTATTAAAATTGTAATTGTTCGAGGGCAGGAATGTCTATTACTGTCCTAAGTACTTTCCTAACTTCACCTCCCACTAGCTTTATAGCCCGACACATGGACAGAGGGTGGAAACTACCTATACTGAGAAATGTCGATATGTACAAAAAAAAAAATATATATATATATATATATATATATATATATATTTTTTTTTTATTATTTTTTTTTTTTATTAAAACCCCAAACACGAGAAGTATTAAAACCTATAGTACTTAGCATCATGTTTGGGTTGGAGGCTGAGAAGACGAAAAAAAATATTTGTTGACATTATACTTGAACTTCTGTAGACTGTATTTTTCAGTAAATACGTATAACGGAAGATTGTTCCAGAAAACAGCAGATAAATGAATAAACGAGGAAGATGAAAAGTTGGTTCTGTGAGTTTGAAGTTGGACAGTAAATGGATGTCGGCTGGTGGCAGCACATGTTCGGACTGTTTTGAAAGAGAGAGAGAGCAGGAATTATAGATGTGATTCAGAAGAACAGTGCCCATGGAAGTATCTATAGAAAAGGCATGCAGAAGAAACAGTTCGTCTATGAGACAGCGAGTGGAGAGTCTCTGTTAGAGAGGAGTCATTAATTAACCTAACTACGCTCTTCTGAATGGAAGCTAGAAGCCTGAGAGAGGTTTTGGGGGCACCGCCCTAGATGTGGAAACAATATTCCATACTAGGGCGGATTTGTGAATTGTACAGAGTGAACAGCTGTTTGGAAGAAAAGTAATGCCGAGAGTGAAAGAGAAAACCAAGATTTTTGGATGCAGAGGAAGCAATATTTGTAATGTGTTTGTGCCAAGAGAGATTAGAAGTCACGGTAATCCCCAAAAGAGATATATCATTTTGCCTAGAAATTGAAGTGTCATTAAAGATAAGCATAGGAGCAGAAGAATCCTTTTTTGGAGATATAAGACAAGACTCAGTTTTAGAAGGGTTGAAATCAACTAAGTTGTCTTTGCCCCACTGGAGAATTACTTGAAGATTGGCATTTAAGGAATTGGTAGCAGATTTTCGAGAAGTTGAAGCTGATCGAGCAGGGCAAGATTTCTCAAAATGGAAAGTGGAATGTAATGTGCTATCATTGGCAAAACTATGGTTAGGATTTCCAGTCAATGGAAGAAGGTCATTAATATACAAGAGGAAAAGAGTGGGGGAAAGAACTGAACCTTGGGGGACACCAGCATTAGTGGAGAAGTTAGAATACACAGAGCCATCTACCATCACCTTCAGTGAGCAATCAGAGCAAAAACTGGATAACCAATTACAAAAAACAGTTGGCAAACCATAAGATGGAAGCTTGTTTAGAAGACCTTTGTGCCAAACATGATTGAAAGTCTTTGAGATGTCAAGAGCAACTTCATGTGTTTCACTGAACTTTTCCATTGAATTTGAACATAAATGGGTAATATAAGCCAGAATATCACCGGTGGATCGACACTGACGGAATCCATACTGGCGATCGTTGATCAGATGGAAGGTTTCTAGATAGTTTAAGAGTTGGCAGTTAATTGATTTCTCCATTACTTTAGAAAGAGTAGAAGTAATTGCAATGGGATGGTAATTGGATGGGAGAGATATGTCACCCTAGGAACTGGCTAGATATGAGAAAATTTCCAAACAGAAGGAAAAACACTTTTGGAATAAGAAAGTGAAAAAAGGCAGCAAAGAACAGGAAAAAGTTCAAGAGCACAGGTTTTGAGAACAAGTGGAGAAATACCATCAGGACCTGGAGCTTTCTTAGCATCAAGATTCGTCAAAATCCTTCTGACATCCTTTTGACAGAAGACCACAGGAGGCATTGAATGGAGCATGATGAGAATGGTGGGAGGTGTTTTACCAAGATCATTAATACATGAGTTGGAAGAAAAATGGGATGCTAGCAGGTCAGCTTTATCCTTGAATGAAGTGACAACAGAACCATCTGATTTTGACAGAGGTGGCAGCAGAGATGGGCAAAAGTTGCGGCCAATAGTTTTAGCAAGAGACCAGAATGATCGGCTACCATTAAGGCAAGAAGCAAGTTTTCTACTCTTAGCCTGTTCAAACTCTATTTTGCACTGATTAATAACTGCTTTACAATTGTTGCGAGCTTTGGTGTAGGCAGAAAATGAAACTGAAGAATTGGAAACAAGCCAATTACGATATGCAACATTCTTCTCAGGAACAGACTTACCACATTCATTGAAAAACCTAGATTTAGATAAAGGACGAGATTTTAAAGTGGAGTGTGCAATAAAGGATTCCATTCCTATAAGAATAATTTCACTGACATAATCTGAGCAAACATTAACATCAGAAGTTTTTAAACTAATTCTACCAAGGAAAAGAAGAAATCTTGCAGGTCAACCCATTTTGCATTCATGTACTGCCAAACAACAGGAGGTTGGGAATAGCGATGAGATAAAGATTCCATTGGAGAAGAGGCAATCACCAAGTTGTGATCTGAGGAGCATAAAGGTCCACTCACTTCGACTGTATACTTAAAAAGGGTTGTTTGTGAGAAAAAGATCAAGCGTGTTGGCTGTATGGTTAGAATTGTCCAGCATTATTGTAGGTAAATGAAGAATCTGTGCAAGGTCATTAGTAATTGCAAAAGCCTCAGCATCTGAAACAGCTGGGTCGGTGTGACTAGAAAATGGAAGCCAGCTGGAGTTGTGAACATTAAAATCACCAAGGAAAATTAGTCACTGTTAGGAAAGTTGGACTGGAGAAAGTCAAGTTGCAAAGAGAGGAAGTCAAAGAGCTCCCAAGTGATTAGTGGAGTTGGGAGAAAGGTAGAGACGACAGTTGGATTTGACACAATGAGGTAGAGAGAGATTTTAAGCCAGAGAAGATCAAAGAGAGGAGATTCCAAATTACCAAGTCTCTGACAGGGAATATCTGAACAGAGAGATGCACAAGTACCACCTTTGAGGTGAAAGGAATCATAGAGTAAATAATATGGGCAACTGAGATGAGCAGTAGTTGAATCAACCGATAATTGAGATTCTGTCAGAAAAAGTACATGGGATTTAGTAGACTCCAAGTGGAAATTGACATCATTGAGATTAGAATTGTGACCATGTATATTTGTGAAATGAACTAGGAAGTGTTTGGGAGATTTAGATCTTTTCGCAGAAAAGCTTACTCTCTTACTATTGAATACACCAGGTTTGACAATACATGGTGTATTCAATAGTAAGAAAAAGAGGGGGGGACATGTTATATGAAATAATGAAATTTTTGGATATGGCATAAATATGGTAAGAATATACCCGGATCCTTGACGCAACGTGGCCTCGAAATTCCCCCCCCCTCCGTATACACACCTGCTCGGTCTCCCACCAGTCACTATCTGGCAGAGTAGAGGTAGAAAGATTATACACTAGCTGATCCAGAAGCCTCCTAAAGAGTTACCATTAGGTTCAGTCCAGTGTACTAACTAGTGGCTCGCCTGCGAACACTGTTTTAGAACTGTATCCTCGAAATGTAAGGAAGTTTTGATCTTTCCATGATGTCCATCATAACCACAAAAGACATCAGTCATACTGCATGATGGAAGAGGTGGGGAATAGTTGACCGTATTTTTTTTGTAACCAAACTGGTTATCAGAGATTAGATGTTTTGAATCCAGGTACCATGTTAATCAGTGGCGTGTAATTTTTTCTAAAGTTTTATTCAAGCAACTGGTAAGAGAAATGGGTCTACAGTTGTGAGGGTTAGAATGTTCTTTCCCTCATTTGGAAATTGCCAGCACATAAGTGTGATGCTAGCAAGTGGGAAATGAATGTTCAATAAATATAAAGTTGTAGAGGGTCACCAGCAAGGATAATGATTTGTTATTGTGGTGTTGAAGCATTATATAATACACTCCGTCAGGTCAAGCAGCACTGTTCTTTGACGTATATATAAGTTCTTGAAATTCAATCATAATAAGTATCTGATTGTATGGTAGAGAAGTGGTTGTTTTGAAGTTTAATTTTGATTTTTCAAGTGAAGCTTTGATCTTCTGAAATGACGGATCTTATGAGGTCGAGGCAGACAAATGGGTGAATACAGACTCTAGGGTATTCGTAATCTCTACAGGAGTAGAGAGCTCCTGTCCATTCCAGTTGAAAATTGGCACAGATAATGGAGAAAATCTGCCATTTAGTTGCCTTATTTTTTCTATATTATTCTTACATCAGTATTTTTATTAATTGAAGTTGCAAATGAGATCCAAGAGTCTCTTTTAGCTTTCTTTCTGATGTGTTGGGCCTTGGCTCTGAATTTCTTATAATTTATAAGATTATTTGTGGAAGGATATTTACGGAATATATTCCGTGCATGGTTTCTTTCTTTTTTGGCATTCTTACAATCCTCATTCCACCAATAATTTATGGGTCTACAGATGTCTGACTGTGATTGTGGGATGGCAATAAATGCAGCCGCTAGAATTTGTTTGGTAATATGATCAGTGACTGTGTCAACTGGAAGAGATTTGACGATCTGTTTTTCAAACGAAACACGAGAGGTGTACGTCGCCAATCTGCCTTGGAAAATTTCCATTTTATGTGTTTTTTTTGCAGTTGAAGAGTTTGATGTTTGAATTTTACATATTAATGAGTAGAGGTCGCTGTTTAGTTTATCATCAAGGGCTGTCCACTCAATACTAGGAAAGAGGATCGGAGAACAGATAGATAGATCTATTGCAGATGCTGTTCCTGTTGGGAAATGGATGTAAGTTGGAGAACCAGTATTTAGGATGGTTAAATTTTGTCTGTCAGTGAGCATTTCAATGAATTGTCCTTGTCCATCTGTATTGGGAGACTCCACAATTGATGGTGTCCATTGAAGTGGCCCAATAAACAGAAAGGATTGGACAACTGAAGGATAAGATCTTCCAGTTTGTGAATAGTACAAGGATGATTGGGTGGAAGGTAGATCGAAACAAATGTCAGAGTGATGTCAATTGCTATTCGGGTAGCAATGGCTTCTATAGAGGTTTGTAAAGAAATGTGTCTGGAAGGGACTCGCAAATCTATGAAAATGGCTACTCCACCACAAGCATTATTTGCAACAGGTTTATCTTCTCTGAAAAGGGTATAATTTTTTATCAAGGGATTAGCTTCATATGTCCTGAGGCATCATATGTTCCTGTAAGCAGATGCCTATTGGATTATGCTGCTAATTATGTCTTATGTGTCATCAATATTCCTCTTAAGCCACTAACAATTCCATTGGACAACGTTGTTCATTGTTTCAATTTAGATGAAGGAACTGAATCTGACTGCTTTTTGGAAGTCTATTTGACATGGTCAATTTTAATCATCTCTTTTTTGAGAAAATAGGTCTTGGGTCTATTTCATCCTCTGGATGGATCTCCAGAATGGTTTTGGTATCATCTTGACTGGAAATTTCATTAGTATCCATAAGGGAGGAGTCAAATGTCTGTTTTCGATTAGAAGCTGCATTCTCTGCTTAGACGGATCTTACAGGAGCTGCATTGGCAGTAGGTGGTATTGTGACTGGCGTGTTGTTAGTTCTGCTTGAAATCTGTTGCTTTGAAGGTTGAGGGACAGAGCTGAGCAGGGAACGAGCCCATTCCGAAATAGAGATTTTTGGAGGAATTGATGTATCAGTTTCGACTGATACCGATTAAAACTTTTTAGAGGCTTCAGCATACGTGCATCTTGGAATCATTAGTTGTATTTGCTTTCTTGTTTCTGGGAATGAAACTTTCTTTTCTATTTTATATTTCTGGATTTTTTTTGCTCCTTGTTATTTCCATTGTTCACAATTTTTAGGAAAGGCTGGATGGTTGCCTTTGCAATTGGGGCAGAGCGGCGACTCGGCATTACAGTCAGCTTGGGAATGATCTTTTGACATACAGGGTCACCACAAGAGACTGTTTGTGAGTGTCCAAATTTCTGACATTTGTATCATCTTTTTGGGTTCGGAATATGTGGACAAATGCGACAATGCAAATACCCTGCTTTTATTAATGAAGGTAAGATGGGTGAGCTGAATGTCAGTATTATGATTATCAGTAGTGATTCTTCATGCATTAAGAATCTGCAGATAAAGGAACCACTAGGTGGAAGTGATCACAGTGTGCTGAAGTGGGATTTACTCAAAGAGGTAACTACCATCAGGTAAAGGGAAGGGTTATTGCTTTCGTAAAGGCGACTACAATAATCTGAGACAGTATTTAAATTCTAAACAGTGGGACCAACTGAAGATGTTACCAACAGCAAATTCAAAATGGAGGTAATTGTGCAGTCAGATATTAAGTTCTCTGAGCAGTGCAGACAGGCTGCAAGAGTAGCTCATGGTGTCTTGTCAATGATAAACAGGAATTTTTCTAGCAGGGATAAGGAGGTGATTATTCCCTTGTATAAGGCAATGGCCAGGCCACACCTTGAGTACTGTATATAGGTATGGAGACCTCATTCCAAGAAGGATGTAGAGCTGCTGGAACGAGTACAGAGAAGGGCAACAAGATTAGTGAATGGAACAAAGGGGTGCTCTTATGAAGAAAGGCTCAAGTTTGCAAATTACAGTGTCTGGAGACTAGGCACCAGCGAGGTGATCTGATAGAGGTGTGATCTGATAGTGCCTTGAATGGTTTGAGCACGCTCAATGCTGATGGGATTCTTCCTCTTTCTCAGAATAATCACCTGAGTGGGCATAAATTCAAATTGAGGACAGACAGATGTAGCATAGACGTGTGGAAATTTGCGTTTAGCCAGCGGGTAGTTGGTTGGTGGAACAGACTTCCATCCCTTGTCGTGGAAGTTAATAGGATAAATAAATTTAAGGCTCAGCTGGACACGTATTTCGAACAAACGGAGGGGCGAAGTGGAAGTGGTTTTTTTTTTTTTTTATTTTTGGCTGATGCTGCATAAGCTTTCTTTCTTGCATCACATGCCTCTACTAATGCTATGCTGCGAGTCAGAAGGAATTAATCTTTTTTTCATCATAATTCGTTTTGCCTGTGTGACTTTCTGAACTTGCAGTTCCTGAACAATTTCTTCTTCTGAGACATTCATTAGGTGCCATTCAGAAATAATGCCTTTGGATGAATTAAGTGTGGCATGCGAGGAAACCTTAACTGGAACTCCACCAAATGAGGTGAGTCTGAGTAGAGACTCAGAGTGTTTGGAGTTGGTGGTCTCAACAAGCAGGTTGCCAGATTTCAGTTGTCATACTATTTTCGGGGAACCAGCTATGCTCTCAAGAGATTTTTTGAATGAGAAATGGCAATAGATTACCTAAGGACTGATTAGTTAGTGAATGCAGAATGAGAAAACTTGGGTTTTTCCATATGGGGAGCATCTGTCCTCAGTCTCTTTGGATTGGATGAGTCATTATTGGGTATGTGCAAATCCAATGGATTTGCAGTCCTATTCAGTGAAAAATTGTCACAGTTCATGTTTCACTCCTTTTGACCCTGGGGATTGGTTTTACCACCCAGGTTTCCAGCCCGGCGATGGGGATGCAGGAGCAGTGCCATAAGGTAACCAAGTGGCTAAGTTAGTTAGTTAGTTAATACTATTATAAATAGAAACAGAAATGTATGTTTCCTTTATTATTATTATTATTAGCCATATGGTGCAAGGAAGCCTGAGGAAGAGAAGAATGATGATATCCATCTCAGGACCCTGGATGTTCACACATGAGGAGTTATTTAGCGAGGGGAAAGCCAGAGGTGTATTCAACTCTAGCAGTAAGCTAGAGAATCTTGTAATAACTGAGAGTAAAGTGGAGGAGAAATTGTTGAAGATAAACACAAGAAAGGCACCCGGGGTGGATGGGATCTATCCAGTTATATTAAAGGAGGCAGCAAAGGAAGTAAGCAAACCCTTAAGCCATAATTATGAGAGCTTCCTTGGACTCAGGGGAGGTACCCACAGACTGTGGGTACCTCCCCACAAAAAAAATGTCACCCCAATTCACAAGGGAGGATCAAAGGCTGACACAAGTAATTATAGACCTGTGAGTTTAACTTCTGTTCCAGGAAAATTAATGGAGGCACTAGTTAAAGAAGCACTGCAGGATCATTTAGACAAGTCTTCAGCTATAGCTCGGACACAGCATGGTTTTGTTAAGGGGAAGTCTTGCCTGACTAATTTGATTGGATACTATGATGCAGTCACAAAGGAACTGGATGCAGGGAATAACTTGGATATTATATACTTGGATCTTAGAAAGGCTTTTGATACTGTTGCACATGGAAGACTGCTGCACAAATTGGAGCAGCGTGGCATTGGAGGCAAATTGCTGCTGTGGATAAAGGGGTGGCTGAGGGGGAGAAGACAGAGAGTGGTAATCAATGGACACTACTCGTTGTGGACTAATGTTATTAGTGGAGTCCCTCAGGGCTCAGTGTTGGGTCCATTATTGTTTTCTGTATTCATAAATGATATTGATGAAGGTATATCAAGCTTAATGTCGAAGTTTGCAGATGATACAAAGGTAGGCAGGGTTGTCAAGGACACTACTGACACTATGCTGCTGCAACAGGATCTGGAAAGGTTGAGCAGATGGGCTGAGAGGTGGCAAATGAAGTTTAACGTTGACAAATGTAAAGTACTACACATGGGAAACAGCAACTCCAGAGCAACGTATCAACTCTGTGGTACTACACTGACAGTGGTAGAAAATGAAAGGGACCTGGGGGTGGTTGTGCAGGCAGATATGAAGTTCTCTGAGCAGTGCAGATGGGCTGCAAGAGTAGCTCATGGTGTATTGTCAATGATATATAGGAATTTTTCTAGCAGGGATAAGGAGGTGATTATTCCCTTGTATAAGGCAATGGTCAGGCCACACCTAGAGTACTGTATACAGGTCTGGAGGCCTCATTTCAAGAAGGATGTAGAGCTGCTGGAATGAGTACAGAGAAGGGCAACAAGATTAGTGAATGGAACAATGGGGTGCTCTTACGAAGAAAGGCTTAAGTTTTGCAAATTACAGTGTCTGGAGACTAGGCACCAGCGAGGTGATCTGATAGAGGTGTATAAAGCCTTGAATGGTTTGAGCATGCTCAATGCTGATGGGATTCTTCCTCTCGCTCAGAATAATCACCTGAGAGGGCATAAATTCAAATTGAGGAAAGACAGATATAGGATAGATGTGCGGAAATTTGCCTTTAGCCAGCGGGTGGTTGGTTGGTGGAACAGACTTCCATCCCTTGTCGTGGAAGTTGATAGCCTAAATAAGTTTAAGGCTCAGCTGGACAGGTATTTTGAATGAACAGAGGGGTGAAGTAGAAGTGTTTTTTTTTTTTTTTGGCTGATGCTGCATAAGCTTGCTTTCTTGCATCAAATGCCTCTACTAATGCTAATGTGCCAAGCCCATACTCACCAGATGTGAGCCCCTCTGGCTTTTGCCTATTTCTTGTAGTGCAAAAGAGCTACACTAATTAATGAATAAAGAAAACGGTTGTTGAAACAAAATACAGGCTGGCCTCGATTAATGCGATTAATTCATCCCATGAGCGCATCGCACAAAATGGAAATGGGTTAATCGAATATAATAATCAATAGGAAATTATAATTGGTCCTTGACCCGCTGGAATGTCCATAATGAATTTTAAAAATACCTTTTAAATAACTTTTTTCTGTATACAATGTAAAACATAATGAAAATAATTATGGAATTAAATGTTTATTGCATAAAACAGTGGTTCCCAAACCGTGCACTGCGGAATATTAAATTTTCTAGGGAAACACAGTGATACTTGACATTTGTCGGACACCGCGCGAACTACTAGCTCGAGGTAGTTCACAGTTTCAACATTTCTTATTAAGTTGTTTGGACCTAACTACTAAATGGAACTGTTAGGTAATTCTTTTGGTCTGGGTGCGCCGTGAAAAAATTACTGTGACACTACGGGTGCTGTGAACCGAGAAAGTTTGGGAACCTCTCACATAAAATACACAATGAAGAAATGACTGTTGTGGAAATATTTGAACAGTGTTGACTTTCTCTTTTCATCAATCAATTTCCGATAGCCGACAACAATCTTCTCTGGGCATTGGAGAAATAAATATCGCAGAGAACTTCAAACCTTTTGTTTGAGGTTCTCTGCGATACGAAAGATTTCAACTATTTCTTTTACTGTTATCTCCTTCGCAGTAACATTTTTATCTGGCTCATTTAAAAATTTGAATTTTTAAATGCGAGTCTGCATTGACTTTATTAGTGGGAGACAAACAAGTAACACGTCTTCTTCTGATGGTTGATGGAACACACCGAGGTGGGCAGCAGGAAAACATTTGTTTATTGCCCGTCCAACGCATGGTAAGCTTAACACACAATTCAAATCTTTTTCAACTATCGCATAAAAAAAAAAAAAAAAAAAATTGCGTTAAGTGGAAATTTGCATCATGTAAAGTGAAAAGTGGTATAATTTTTTCAAATAGCGGTAACTGAAAAAACACATTAATTGAACTCGTGTTATGCGAGGCCTGGCTGTATAATCTATCACTTGAAGGCTCTTTGGAGATAACTCTTTGAGGAATGCACAGAAATCACTTGGTCACAGAACGCTTGGCACCCGGAGCCTAGAATAAGGAAGGAATTCTTCTTATATCTTATCGTCAAAACATAACAAACCCAGGCAGCTACAGTATTTATTTTGCTTTTACAAATGCAACTTTGTATAGTGATCAGACATCTGTTTGTTACTGTATGTGTATGCATCATATCGTATGGTGTTCGGTATTCCTCAAATTGACAGGACAGTTTGGATAGGCTGCATGTATGCAAACATATGGCCATATATGGTGGTCAAAAGTTGTTAGTTGATTAATTTCAATTCAAGTTTGTTCAAGTTCACGTCATTATCAAAACAGCAATCGACATTCAAAAATGTATTTGTTTATTATTGCTATTTGTATTTAAAATATAAAATTAAAAATTCAATTAATAAAATTTTTAGTTAAAATAGATGAAAAGAAAAAGGGAAAGAGCGGAGTCCAAAAAAGAACAATGAAGAAAGCAAAGGAACAAGCAGTCAATAAATTATCTAAATTAGATCATTGCTTTACAAAACACAGTAATGAATTATGTCCAGAGGAAGGTAAAGAAAAGACCAGTACTGAATCAAAAAATGTGGAAAAGAATGCTGCTGGTGTAAATATATCTGCAGATCATTTAAATCAAGCAGGATCATCAAACAAAAACAATTCAACAATTATAGACATGCCTTCATCGGAAGTTAGTGTTGAATGCACTCTCATTTCCGATGAACCAAAAAGTAACATTACGAGTGTGTCACCTCAGAGAACTAACTCCTATTTTGTGTCGTTTTGCTTCACTTTCTTATTTCAAAGGTGTTTCTACTTCTGCTTAGAAATTTGCTCATATCCTGCCAGTTCAAAAAAAGGGTAACAAAACCCTTCCATCCAATTATTGTCCCATTGCAATTACTTCTACTTTTTTCAAAGTAATGGAGAAATAAATTAACTGCCAACTCTTAAACTATCTTAAAATCTTTCATCTGGTCAATGATCACCAGCATGGATTCTGTCAGTGTCGTTCCATTGGTGATATTCTGGCTTATGCACATCTATGCAAGAACTTCTAGAAGAGACAGAAAACGGAATGAAGACATAAGAGAGAAAATGGAAATGAAAAAGAATATTAACACTATCAAAGAAAAGAATTTCACATGGTATGACATGTAAAATGGATGCAAGAAACCAAATATCCAAAGGTTATCCTGGAATGGATACCTCCTGGAAGAAGGAGAAGAGACCTAGGAGGACATGGATGGATGGAGAATGGGAGTGCATGACAGCCTGAGGTTTAACTGACCAAGACACTCGAGTATCCATTGCCAAATCCTTAAATGGCGATCTCCAGGAGTTCTCCAGTGGGGCAAAGAAAAACTTAATTTCAATCCTTCTAAAACTCATTCCTGTATTATATCTTGCAAAATGGATTCTTCTGCTCCTATGCTTATCTTTGAAGACACTCCGATTTCTAGGCAATATCTTGGGATTTACTGTGACTTCTAATCTCTCTTGGCACAAGCACATTACAAATACAGGCATACCTCGGTTAACGTTACCTCTGATAACGAAGCTTCGATATAACGAAGTCGGCAATTTCAAGCCCCATTTAACATAAAAAAAATATATTCCAGTTTAATCACCTGAAATCTAAACAAACTGAAGAAATTACGGAAACCTTTGGGGCTTCTCGTGGTTGGTTCGAGAAATTTAAAAAACGGGCCAGGATTCATAGTGTAAAATTAACAGGAGAAGCTGCAAATAAGTTTCCAAAAAAACTAAAGGAAATAATTGAACGTGAAAATTTTCCAAATTTGGTGTTCAATGTTGACGAAAGCGGTTTGTTCTGGAAACGGCTACCAACAAAAAGCTTCATATCTATTGAAGAAAAATCAGCTGCTGGGTTCAAAGCAGCTAAAGACCGTTTAACGTTACTCTTTGGATCAAATGCCTCTGGCGATTATAAATTAAAATTGTTATTAGTTTACCATTCAGAAAATCCGAGGGCGTTAAAAGGTAACATAAAAATGAATTCACCTGTAATATGGAAAGCAAATAGAAAAGCGTGGGTTACCAAGGAGTTAATTACTGATTGGTTTGTTAACCACTTTTGTCCTGAAGTAAAACGGTATTGTCAAAAAAACAACTTTGAAGAAAAAGCTCTTTTGTTGTTAGACAATGCTCCGGGACATCCTACTGATCTTAACACGTTGCATCCCTGTCAAAGTTGTGTTTCTTCCAGCAAACACAACTTCCCTGATTCAACCATTGGGTCAGGGAGGAAAAGCATCATTTAAAGCTTATTATCTGCATCGAACATTAAGCAGTTTAACTGAACTAGAGGATAAAGAGGAAATGACAGTTAAAGCTTTTTGGAAAAACTACACCATTAAAAACGCAATTGAAAACGTTGATAGTTCTTGGAAAGAAGTCACTAAGAAATGCTTAAATGGAGTTTGGCGCAAAATATGGCCAGAAGTTGTACTAGAAGAAGAAAATAACATCCAAGAAATTGGAAATGAAGTTATCCAGATGGCTCAATCAATAGGTTTTGAAAATGTCAATGAAGAGGATGTTAGAAATTTATTGAATGCAGAAGGTAATGGTTTTTCAGTGGAAGATTTAGAAAACCTTGTTAGTAATGAAGACGAAGTTAAAGAAGTTCCTGCCGAAAAAGTGTTAACAACCAAAGATTTAAAAAGGTGCTTAAATGACATTGAAAACGTTAAATTTTTTTAGTGAAAATGATCCTGATTTAGGAAGAAGTATTATTGTTAAGCGATCAGTGTTAAATGCAATAACTCCGTATAGGCAATTGTTAAATGAAAGAGAAAAAGAGCATAAACAATCAACTTTAGACTCGTATTTTAAAATGTGATTTCACTTTGTATGTAAGTTGACTGTTTATTTAATAAAACTTTTCTTTGTCCGAAAAAAAAGCTTTTCATTTTCTTTACGTAAGAACGTATCCCTATTCTGGCCATAGTATTTTTACCTCTGAAAACGAAGTTTCGCTTAACGAAGTAATTTCGGGGAACGCATCCTATTCGTTATTCGAGGTATGCCTGTATTGCTTCCTCTGCATCTAAAAAACTTGCTTTTCTCTTCTGCTCTTGGTGTTACTTTTCTTCCAAGCAGCTGTTCACTTTGTACAAATTGCAAATCCGCCCTACCGTGGAATATTGTTCCCACATTGTCCCCAAAACCTCTCGCAGGCTTCTAGATTCCATTCAAAAGAGGGCAGTTAGGTTAATTAATGCCTCATTTCTAACAGTCTCTCTCCAGTCTGTCTCTTACGAGCTCTGTTTCTGCTGCATGCCTTTTCTACAGTTACTTCAATGGGCACCGTTCTTCTGAATTGGCTTCCCTAATTCTCACTCTCTCATTTAAAGCAGTCCGAACACGTTATGCGACCAGTGAACGTCCTTTTACTGTCCAACTTCAAACTCACAAAACCAACTTTTCTTCTTCCTCATTTATTCATTCAACTTCTGTTTTCCAGAACAACCTTCCTTTATATGCATTTCCTGAAAATTACAATCTACAGAAGTTTGTCTAATGTCAACAAATATCTTCTTTCATCTTTTCAACCTATGCATGGTATCCAGAAAAAAAAAGAAAAAAAAAAGTACCTATAAGTAACAATGATCCTTGAGAATGAAAAAAAATATATAGTATGGAAAACATTTATTTAAAAATAAGGTTGCTTAGGCATGAGTAATGCCCTTCCATCATTTCTACTACCCAGCAATGCATCGTTTATTCATATCTCATTTTGTGAATAAACATTCAGAACGAGTGGCCGAGGTATTGCACTGCTGTGAATAAGTAATATCCCCAGACTAATGTTACTTATTCTCAGCGGTTACCACCACCCAGATTGCACCATTTCAATGAGTAAGCTTGTTGGCTTAATCATCGGTGGGTGGGCAAGTACCCTGTTGAAGGACAGGGTGCAAGCCCTTGAACGATTTAAATTGAGGGGCCCATCAAACTGTCGGCTGCCCACATCAATGCCAGAGCTTGCACTTGAACATCACGCGACAAAGTGGCAACCCCCAAGGCAGAATGCGCTGGTCCCAAAGGAACTGCTTGTTGTAGGTGACTCTATTGTCAAGGAAACGGGGAACATATTGTGCAAAAAAGAATAGATGGAACAGGACCAGGGTATGTCTGCCAGGGGCAAAGGTTGATGATGTTGTAGGGCAGATATCATCCTTTAAGGGCACTAAGGGTGATATTGTTGTACACGTTGGCACTAATAATATTAAGAGCAGGAGACCGGCAGAATTACTTAACAAGTACAAGACAATGCTGAAAAAAGCCGTGAGTTGGGGTTGAATTTAAAAGTGTCTGCAATTCTGCCCAGACACGATAGGAGGGAGTATATGATGAGAGCCTTGTCGACCAATTCGGCCCTGGAGAGATTGTGCAAGGCTCAAGGAGTAGAATTTTTCTCAGCCTGGTCTATGCTTGTTAACAGGAGAGACTGCTTCTGCAGGGATGGGATACACTTAAATAGAAAGGGTGCAAGAATATTTGCTGATGCTATCGAGGCAGAGTTAGGTGGGTAGGAAAACTGCTAGCTTCGGGGGATACATGGACTAATAGATTAACAGTAGCTGCTGGCAAAGGTAAAAGTGATTCTTGCACTACTTCTATTGAAATGCAATTGAGCAGTATAGTGGGAAGCAAGGCAATGGGAATTTCCACAACTGCTGGGAGTCATAGTGGAACAAGTAAATACATGGGCCATTTTAGGGTAACAAAGAGTAGACACAGGTGCATGTATACTTGCATGTACACCAATGCTAGGAGTATAGTTAATAAATTCGATGAGATTGAAGTGCTAGTGAAGACAGGCAGATATTGTTGGGATATCAACGACATGGGGTCACAGAGACATAAGCAGTGCAGAACTGGAATTTGGGAAGAACAATGTGTACAGAAAGGTTAGACAGGACAGGAAGGGAGGAGGGATTATGCTGTTAGTTAAGAAACAAAATCTAAGGAAGTGCATTCAATTGATGTGGTTGGACAATGCAATATTGAATCTGTTTGGTGTGACATATGCACTGGGAAAGAAAAAATGAGTGGGTGTGTGTTATAGTCCTAATGAAACTGATGAGTATAATGAGCAACCGTGCAGAGAAATAAAGTGGGCCAGTAAATTGGAGTCTCTTATAATGGGCGATTTTTAATTTCCCGATTACTGACTGGAATTTGTGGGTTGGTCACACACACACTAGTAAGGCTTTTGTGGATTTATTGGATGATTGTTTTCTACATCAGCATGTTCGGAAATCAAATAGAGGGAGTAATACTCTTGATTTGATTATCAGTAGTGATTCGTCATGAATTAAGAATACAGATAAAGGAACCACTAGGTGGCAGTGATCACAGTGTGCTGAAGTGGGATTTACTCAAAGAGGTAACTACCATTAGGGGTAAAAGGAAGGGTTATTGCTTTAGTAAAGGTGATTACGATGGACTGAGACAGTATTTAAATTCTATACAGTGGGACCAACTGATGATGTTACCAACAGCAAATTCAAAATGGGAAGCATTCAAAGAACTTATCTTGGAAGCTACTAGGCTTTACATACCAACTAAGAAATATTGTTCAAGGTTTAGGCCTAAATGGATGTCAGATGAACTAATGAGACATATGGCAGAGAAGAAAAATGCATGGATTCCATACAAATTAACATGTGACACAGAAGGCTATGATAGATATAAGTTGATCTGTAACCAAGTTACAAAGGAGGTTAGGCAGGCGAAGGCAGATTACGAGAAATCTTTGGCAAGGAACACAAAGAAAATCAGCAAAGAGTTCTTTACTTAAGTAAACTCTAGAAGGAAGGGGATGAATCAGATTGGTCCACTTGATATCGATGGGTCAACTGTTGATGATCCTGCTCAGGTAGCTAACAGACTAAATGCATATTTTGCATCGGCATTCACTTGAGGAGTTATTCAGGGAGGGGAATGGTAGAGGTGTATTCAACTCTGGAAGTAAGTTAGAGAATCTTGTAATAACAGCGAGTAAAGTGCAGGAGAAATTGTTGAAGATAAACACAAGAAAGGCACCTGGGGTAGTAGTAGTAGTAGTGGCATTTGATGCAAGAAAGCAAGTGTATCAGCTTATGCAACATCAGCCAAAAAAAAAAAAAAAAAAAAAATCACACCATTCCCTCCAAATGCCTGTCCAGTTCCTCCTTAAATTTATTCAACCTATCAACTTCCACAACGACAGATGGAAGTTTTTTCCAGCAATTAACCACCCGCTGGCTAAAGGCAAATTTCCGCACATCTAATCTACATCTGTCTTTTCTTAATTTGAATTTATGCCCCCTTAGGTTCGTAATCTGAACAAGTGGAAGGATCCCATCAGAATTCAGCGTACTCAAACCATTCAAGGCCTTATATACCTCAATCAGATCACCGCGCAGGTGCCTAGTCTCCAGCCACTGCAATTTGTAGAACTTAAGCCTCTCTTGGTAAGAGGATCCCTTCATTCCCCTCACCAATCTTGTTGCCCTTGTCTGTACACGCTCAAGTAAATCTACATCCTTCCTAAAATGAGGCCTCCAGACCTGTACTCAGTACTCAAGGCGTGGCCTGACCATTGCCTTATACAGAGGGATGAATAGGGTGGATGGGATCTATCCAGTTATATTAAAGGAGGCAGCAAAGGAAGTAAGCAAACCCTTAGCCATAATTATGAGAGCTTCCTTGGACTCAGGGAAGGTACCCACAGACTTGAGATATGCAAATGTGACCCCAATTCACAAAGGAGGATCAAAGGGTGACACAAGTAATTATAGACCTGTGAGTTTAACTTCTGTTCCAGGAAAATTAATGGAGGCACTGGTTAAAGAAGCACTGCAGGATCATCTAGACAAGACTTCAGTTATAGCTCGGACACAGCATGGTTTTGTTAAGGTGATGTCTTGCCTGACCAATTTGATTGGATACTATGATGTTGTCACAAAAGAACTGGATGCAGGAAATAACTTTGATATTATATACTTGGATCTTAGAAAGGCTTTTGATACTGTTGCACATGGAAGACTGCTGTACAAATTGGAGCAGTGTGGCATTGAAGGCAAATTGCTGCTATGGATAAAGGGGCAGCTGAGGGGGAGAAGACAGAGAGTTGTAATCATTGGACAATGCTCATCGTGGACTAATGTTATTAATGGAGTCTCTCAGGGTTCAGTTTTGGATCCATTATTGTTTTCTGTATTTATAAATGATATTGATGATGGTATATCAAGCTTAATGTCCAAGTTTGCAGATGATACGAAGGTTGGCAGGGTTGTCAAGGACACTACTGACACTATGCTGCTGCAACATGATTTATCTGGAAAGGTTGAGCAGATGGGCTGAGAGGTGGCAAATGAAGTTAAACATTGACAAATGTAAAGTACTACATATGGGAAACAGCAACCCAAGAGAAACTTATCAACTCTGTGGTACTACACTGACAGTGGTAGAGAATGAAAGGGACCTGGGGGGGGTTGTGCAGGCAGATACGAAGTTCTCGGAGCAGTGCAGTTGGGCTGCAAGAGTATCTCTCATGGTGCATTTTCAATGATATATAGAAATTTTTCTAGCAGGAATAAGGAGGTGATTATTCCCTTGTATTAGACAATGGTCAGGTCAGACCTAGAGTACTGTATACAGGTCTAGAAGCCTCATTTCAAGAAGGATGTAGAGCTGCTGGAATTAGTACAGAGAAGGGCAACAAGATTAGTGAATGGAACAAAGGGGTGCTCTTACGAAGAAAGGCTTACGTTTTGCAAATTACAGTGTCTGGAGACTACGCACTAGTGACGTGATCTGATAAGCCTTGAATGATTTGAGCATTCTCAATTCTGATGGGATTCTTCCTCTTGCTGAGAATAATCACCTGAAAGGGCATAAATTCAAATTGAGGAAAGACAGATGTAGGATAGAAGTTCTTAAATTTGCCTTTAGCCAGTGGGTGGTTGGTTAGTGGAACAGACTTCCATCCCTTGTCGTGGAAGTTGATAGCCTAAATAAGTTTAAGGCTCAGCTGGACAGGTATCTCGAACGAACAGATGGGTGAAGTGGAAGTGGTTTTTTTTTTTTTTTTTTTTTGCTGATGCTGCATAAGCTTGCTTTCTTGCATCAAATGCCTCTACTAATGCTAATGCTAAGATTTCGTAAAAAATACCATTTTTTACATCAAATGCACCACCTTAGATTTAGACTTAAAAAAGACATGTCACCCCAAACATGGTCAGAGTTCATTGGCTTTAACAATACACGCATCAACGCAACACTCAATGTCGTGGAACAAAGACATTTAAAAAAATTTGAACACACTCGCACAAAAAACGCTAACCCCTCCACAACCTTTCACCATTAAAATTTCATCACACTCATTCTCTGCAGCCGAATTATCAGGGTTAGAATATGGGTTCAACTTTGCATTAAGCGACCATCATTATCCCATTAAAGACTGCATCATTGAGTTGCAAACCAAATTGGAAAATCACCCAGACAAATGGCAGATTATAAATGAAACCAACATCATTAATAATTCACGACTGGTACCACAATCCAATATGACCAAACAACAACTATCAAACATATATAAATTACGAAAAAACCCAAACGTTGTCATACAAAAAGCCGACAAAGGAGATACTATCACAATTTTAGATAAAATTGCTTATATCAATAAAATGCAACAAATCCTCTCTGAACGAGATACCTACAAAGTTGACAATACATATAACATTTCCAGATTAAAGAACAAACTTGATGGTATTTTGAGAAGATTAAAACTGATAAAGAAATTGATCTGCAGACACTACAACAAATTGGCATACGCAGTAACGTCCTTCCACACATGTTCGGCATTACTAAATTACACAAACCTGGCCACCCCCTATAGCCAATAGTTTCTTTCAGCAAATCTGCTTTTGCCAACCTATCCACCTTTTTAGTTAAAATTATATCACCCCTTACGAGATTTTCAAAATTTGCAGTTAGCAGCACCAATCAAGCTTTTGAATATATAAACACCACCATAATTTCCAGGGAAGACATCCTAAGCCTCCTTCGATGTCATTTCTTTATACACCAACATACATTTACTCTTTACATTACAATCCTTATGTGAACTCCTAACGACAGACAACACTTTAGCTAAACGCATTTCCCTTAACATCAACAGCATTTTAGAACTTGCCTCAATATTACTTGAGGCTAGACACTTCTGTTTTCAAGACCAAATATTTGGATATTTGGTCTCCCCATGGGATTAGGAATTTCAGCTCCCTTATTATAAATCTACTTAGCAACAATCGAAAACGAAGTACTCCAACCTTTTCCCTCAGGTATTAAGCTCTATATGCGGTATGCGGACGACGTGTTATTAATAGGAAACAGAGCCACCATTGATAACCTTTTTATTAAATTCAATACAATACACGAAAATTAAAATATACCTTTGAAATAGAAACTGACAAAATCAACTTCCTTAACCTCACAATATATAAAATGGGCACCAGGCTAGGAACCGAAATCTATAGAAAAGACACACACACACACACACACACAGGAAAATATTTGCATTTTCAATCGCATCACCCACTCAGTACAAAAAATTCCATTCTCTACAATCAAATTTACAATGCCATTAAGTTTAGTTCTTCACAGGACGATTTATCCACCGAATTACAATATCTAACAAAGAAATTCATAGCTAGGAAATACCCTTCATATGTAATCCAACACACAATTTCTGTTGCAAGAAATAATGTCAATAACCCACATAATCAGAGCACCAAACAGAACAACAAACAGAACACACGCATTGTCTTCCCCTACAACATCAGACTTGCCAGACAGCTTCGTCAAGTGTTTGCCAATACAGAAATAATGCTAATATTTTCTTCGTACAATAAATTAGGGACAGTGTTTAATACATATAAAGAGACACACGAATATCCAATAAGTGACATCAAAAATGTTATATATTTAATTAAATGTCAATCCAGTTGTAATGCATGCTACATCTACTGCTCATCTCAGATGCCCAAATTATTCACTGTATGATTCCTTTCGCCTCAAAGGTGGTACTTGTGCATATGTCTGATCTGATATTCCATGTCAGAGACTTGGCAATTTGGAATCTCCTCTCTTTGATCTTCTCTGGCTTAAAATCTCTCTACCTCATTGTGTCAAATTCATCTGTTGTCTCTACCATTCTCCCAACTCCACTAATCACTTGGAGCTCTTTGACTTCCTCTCTTTGCAACTTGACTTTCTCCAGTCCAGCTTTCCTAACAGTGAGGTAATTTTCCTTGGTGATTTTAATGTTCACAACTCCAGCTGGCTTCCGTTTTCTAGTCACACCGACCCAGCAGGTCGAGATGCTGAGGCTTTTGCAATTACTAATGACCTAGCACAGATTGTTCATTTACCTACAAGAATACCGGACAATCCTAATCATACAGCCAATACGCTTGATCTTTTTCTCACAAACAACCCTTCTAAGTACACGGTCGAAGTGAGAGGTCTTTTAGGCACTTCAGATCACAACTTGGTGATTGTCTCTTCTCCAATGGAATCTTTATCTCATGGCTATTCCCAACCTCGTGTTGTTTGGCATTACAAGAATGCAAAATGGGATGACCTGCGAGACTTTTTTTCTTCTTTTCCTTGGTCGGATTACTGTTTCAAAACTTCTGATGTCAACGTTTGCTCAGATCGTGTCAGTGAAATTATTCTTGCAGGAATGGAATCCTTTATCCCACACTCCACTTTAAAATCTCGTCCTTTATCTAAACCTTGGTTTTCCAATAAATATGCTAAGGCTGTCCAAGAGAAGAATGTTGCATATCGTAATTGGCTTGTTTCTAATTCTTCACTTTCATTTTCTGCCTACACCAAAGCTCGCAACAATTGTAAAGCAGTTATTAATCAGTCCAAACTAGAGTTTGGACAGGCTAAGAGTAGAAAACTTGCTTCTTGCCCTAATGGTAGCCGAGCATTCTGGTCTCTTGTCAAAGCTATTGGCCGCAACTTTTGCCCATCTCTGCTCCCACCTCTGTCCAAACTAGATGGTTCTGTTGCCACTTCATTCAAGGATAAAGCTGACCTGCTAGCATCCCATTTTTCTTCCAGCTCACGTATTAATGATCTTGGTAAAACACCTCCCACCATTCCCAACACGCTCCATTCAATGCCTCCTGTGGTCTTCCGTCAAAAGGATATCAGAAGGATTTTGATGAATCTTGATGCTAAGAAAGCTCCAGGTCCTGATGGTATTTCTTCACTTGTTCTCAAAACCTGTGCTCCTGAACTTACTCCTATTCTTTGCTGCCTTTTTTCACTTTCTTATTCCACAGGTGTTTTTCCTTCTGCTTGGAAATTTGGTCATATCCAGCCAGTTCCTAAAAAAGGGTGACAAATCCCTCCCATCCAATTATCGTCCCATTGCAATTACTTCTACTCTTTCTAAAGTAATGGAGAAATCAATTAACCGCCAACTCTTAAAGTACCTAGAAACCTTCCATCTGATCAACGAATGCCAGTATCGATTCCGTCAGTGTCGATCCACTGGTGATATTCTGGCTTATGTTACCCATTTATGGACTAATTCAATGGAAAGGTTCGGTGAAACACAAGTAGTTGCTCTTGACATCTCAAAGGCTTTTGATCGTGTTTGGCAAAAAGGTCTTCTAAACAAGCTTCCATCTAATGGTTTGCCAACTGTTTTTAGTAATTGGTTATCCAGTTTTCTCTCTTATCGCTCACTGAGGGTGATGGTAGATGGCTCTCTGTCTTCTGACTTCTCCACTAATGCCGGTTTCCCCCAAGGTTCAGTTCTTTCCCCCACTCTTTTCCTCTTGTATATCAATGACCTTCTTCCATTGACTGGAAATCCTATCCATAGTTTTGCCGATGATAGCACATTGCATTCAACTTTCCATTTTGAGAAACCTTGTCCTGCTCAATCAGCTTCAACTTCTCGAAAATCTGCTACCAATTCCTTAAATGCCGATCTTCAGGTAATTCTCCAGTGGGACAAAGACAACTTAATTGATTTCAACTCTTCTAAAACTCAGTCTTGTCTTATATCTCGCAAAAAGGATTCTTCTTCTTCTGCTCCTATGCTTATCTTTAGTGACACTCCGATTTCTAGGCAAAATGATATCTCTTTTGGGGATTATCCTGACTTCTAATCTCTCTTGGCACAAGCACATTACTAATATTGCTTCCTCTGCATCTAAAAAACTTGGTTTTCTCTTTCACTCTCGGCATTACTTTTCTTCCACACAGCTGCTCACTCTGTATAAATTGCAAATCCACCCTGCCATGGAATATTGTTCCCACATCTGGGGTGGTGCCCCCAAAACCTCTCTCAGGCTTCTTGATTCCATTCAGAAGAGGGCAGTTAGGTTAATTAATGATTCATCTCTAACAGAGTCTCTGCACTCACTTTCTCATAGACGCACTGTTTCTGCTGCATGCCTCTTCTACAGATACTTCCATGGGCACTGTTCTTCTGAATTGGCTTCTATAATTCCTGCTCTCTCTTTCAAAACAGTCCGAACACGTGCCGCTACCAGCCAACATCCATTTACTGTCCAACTTCAAACCCACAGAACCAACTTTTCATCTTCCTCATTTATTCATTCAACTGCCGTTTTCTGGAACAACCTTCCTTCATACGTATTTCCTGAAAATTACAATCTACAGAAGTTCAAGTCCAATGTCAACAAATATCTTCTTTCGTCTTCTCAACCTCCAACCCAAGCATGGTAATAAGTACTATAGGTTCTAATACCTCTCGTGTTTGGGATTCACATAAAAAAAAAAAAAAAAAAAAAAAACACACATCGGGAGCACTACCGCAAAATATGGCATGACAAAAATTTCCAATACACGTGCTTATTAGCACCATTATAGCTTCAGAACTAATCAAGCCGGCACCAAACTTAGACAACACTACACTCTCACAACCACAATCCCCTAATCGATTCAGCCATCGCAATTATTAAATTAGGATCTAGTTACAAAATCTTCCAACACGAGGCACTTATCATAGAATGGTGTCGCCATAACACTAAATTTAATGTTCTAAGAACGAAACTTCCAACCAACTTTTCACCAGTCTGGAACCTTACGCGCACAAAGTTCCCACATGTCTCAAAATGCATTATGGGAACACAGGAATTCTTTAAATACATAATTCCTTTTCTCCTATCATTGCCAACCGAAGACGTTTTTCATGAAAGTCGCTTGTTGTGACTATTGACTTCACCTTGTTCTCATATTAATATTTTATAAATGACAACCAGGGACAAAGTAGTGCACTTCTTCCTTGAGCAAATTTTAATTACAGGTTTTAACAATTCCTGTCTTTATTTATTTTAACTTAATTTAAACTTCATTTCCGCTTCAATACCATATAACTAAGCAGATCAATTGAGGTGAGTACCGTTAATTAAGTTCTTATTGCTATTATTAGCATTAGCATTAGTAGAGGCATATGATGCAAGAAAGCAAGCTTATGCAGCATCAGCCAAAAAAAAAAAAAAAAACATCTTCCACTTCACCCCTCCGTTCGTTCGAAATACCTGTCTAGCTGAGCCTTAAACTTATTTAGGCTATCAACTTCCATAACAAGGGATGGAAATCTGTTCCACCAACCAACTACCCACTGGCTAAAGGCAAATTTCTGCACATCTATTCTATATCTGTCTTTCCTGAATTTGAATTTATGCCCTCTCAGGTGATTATTCTGAGCAAGAGGAAGAATCCCATCGGCATTGAGCATGCTCAAACCATTCAAGGCTTTATACACCTCTATCAGATCATCTCGCCGGCGCCTAGTCTCCAGACACTGTAATTTGCAAAACGTAAGCCTTTCTTCGTAAGAGCAACCCTTTGTTCCATTCACTAATCTTGTTGCCCTTCTCTGTACCCGTTCCAGCAGCAGTACATCCTTCTTGAAATGAAGCCTCCAGACCTGTATACAGTACTCAAGGTGTGGCCTGACCATTGCCTTATACAAGGGAATAATCGCCTCCTTATCCCTGCTAGAAAAATTCCTGTATATCGTTAAGTATATTATTAAGTAGAATGTTTAGGTAACAAATTGACAAAAGAATTAACAATACCATGTAACTTCAATACCATGTAACTAAGCAGATCAATTGAGGTGAGTACCATCAATTAAGCTCTTATTGCTATTATTATTATTAAGTAGAATGTTTAGGTAACAAATTGACAAAAGAATTAACACTCAAAATTAATTCAGCACCATTCTATTCACTAATTTTAGATACTAATCAAGATCTCACAAAAAAGGTCAATTAAGTGTTATTGAATGACATGTTCACATAATTCATGATGAAAATGAAAAATCCAAAGATTTTGAAATTTGTGAAACGTTTTTAGGATTCTATGATATGAATGATCATTTTGTAGAAATGATGATGGATAATATAATGCAAATATTACACAAACTAGATATTCCCACTGAAAAATGTTATGGTCAGGGATATGATGAGGCTAATGCCATGAGTGGGGTTTATAATGATGTGCAGTCATGCATTAAAGGATCCAATCAAATGCACAGTACATTCATTGTGTGTCACAATTTAAATTTAGTTATTAATGATAGCGTAAATTGTTGTAATAACGTTTCATCATTTTTCAACATTCTTCAAAATTTGTATAATTTTTTTGGAAATAGTACAAAAAGATGCAATCTTCTTTCTAAATTCACTGGGGAATCTGAAGTTACATTAAAAAAAAACTCGACCCTACTTGCTGGTCTGGTAGCTTACAATCTATAACAGCTGTGAAAGTTTGTTTTGTGGATATTATAAAAGCTTTGACAGAAATTAATCAACTAAAAAAGCAGACTGAGAACGAAGAGGTTAGAATAATGAAGCAAATGATGACATTTGATTTTATTTTCATTTGTATATTTTTGAATAACGTGAAGTGAAAAATTAATTATGCATCAAAAACTCTACAGAAGCATTATGTAGACCTTGATGAATGAATGTACTTCTGTATTGGACTGAGTCAGTAAAATTTTACAAAATATTCAAAATTCATACGAATGTGAGAAAATTGCCAAGGAGTTTGTGGTAGGCCAAATTTGAATACAAACGACAATGTAGAACTAAAAGACAAGTACAATGAATGAGCTTCAGATTTTTTGTTTGATAATAGAGATCAGTTTTTTTAAAATCAGTGTATTTTTATACTATGTTTTAGACAAAATTATAATATAAATTAAAAATCTGATTAAAGATGCCTGTGTGCTCTGGATTCATTATTATTATTGTGGATTACTGCGTGACACAGAGCAAAATGGAGACAGAAAAAATAATGACATGTTTAATATTAATTGGAAAACACATTAAATTAAATACATACAAAAGCTTTCAGTTAGTTTGTTAACCTTCATCAGTCAAACTAACAGTTAAGAGCGTGGAACATGAGGGCTGTTTGTTATTTGGTTTTTAGGAGCATTAGCAACTAAGGCCATATTGCTCCGGGATATGCGGTGGTCATTCCCTGACCTTTCCGCATCCTCCATATTTGGTGGTGACGGGCTCGAACCCCGGTCTAATCAAGAAGCGTGTGCTATGCACTGCTGCTCCTTCCCACCTGGCTACGGAGGCGCCTGAACATGAGGGCATGTACTGCCAGTCATGCATATGAACTGTGTGATGTAATGGTTAATTGTTGGATGTTGAAGCCTGTGACTGTGACACATGTGAACATTGCCAACGTTTGCTTCAATGTAGGGTGGACACGACATCCACTGCTCCTGTTGACTGCGGTATTAGAGCATGTGATGTTCAATAACTCCAACCAGGTGTGTCGCCGGCAGTGGCGGGACCTATCTACAATCACAATATCGCGGTGTTGCTGTTGTTGTCATTTGGTTTTTAGGAGCATTAGCAACTTAGGCCATATTGCTCCGGGGATATGCGGTGGTCATTCCCCGACCTTTCCGCATCCTCCACATTTGGTGGTCACGGGCTCGAACCCCGGTCTAATCAAGAAGCGTGTGCTACACACTGCTGCTCCTGCCCACCTGGCTACGGAGGTGCCAATATCGCAGTGTGGGTCAATGTTATGGTGGGTTGACCAGAAGTGTTTGGCATTGGCCAAGCATTCTATGTCCACTAAGGGGATGGCTCTTTTGTGTTCCAAAAGACGTTTTTCAAGCCATCTCCCAGTTTCCCCAATGTAGGATCTAGTGCAGTCACGGCAAGAGATGCAATAGACTAGACCACTTTGTAGTAAGTTGGGAATCGGTGTTTTCACTTTAGAGATGAGGGATCGTAACTTTCTGCCTGTATGCATTTTATCCCATGTGATTTTAGAACCCTAGAAACCTGTTGTGATAGGTTTGGGATAAAGGTGCTCGTGGTTGAGTCTTTTTTTTTTTTTTTTTTCTTTATGAAAACCACAAACACGAAAGGTATCGAAACCTATAGTACTTAGTACCGTGCATCGGTTGAAGGAGAAGTATGGGGGGATGGGGATGCCGGAAACTTTGCTCTAGAGACTAAACATGGGTTTTGCCACTTCAAGCCTCCAATAAGCAAAGTGGTGGTATTTCACCGGTTGATGAAAGTCATCTACCACCTTACATAACCTTGGATGTTCCTGTTGGTTGCTAAGTGGTCATGTGTCTGTAGGTCACACCTGTCAAGGGTACTGGTGGGATAGCCACACCTCGCAAGATTTGCCTTGACTTCAGCAATCTCAGTGCACCTCTCATCTACAGAACTAGAGTGGGTCCAGGCACGGGTTAACAAGGTTCGTGCAGTGGCAAGAAGATGGCTGCACATGTGTGTTGACCAGGTTGGTAAATTGGCCAGCACACATTGGTTTACGATAGACAGTTGTCTTCAAGCACGTGCCCTCGCATCGGACAAGGGTATCTAAGTATGGTATGGTATTTTCCAATTCTAGCTCAATGGAGAATTTTATGAAAGGTGACAGAGAATTGAGGTGGTCTAAGAGTCAGTCACCCGAATTTCTGGGGATGTAGCAACACCAAAAGGTAATGGGATCTGGTACATTCGTAAATGCATGACCCTCTAATTCTTCCATCGTGATATTTTCCATGACTGATCTAACTGGGGAACCCATGCAGAACACTTCTGTTTACTAACCCATAACTGTTCCTTCCATCGAAGCTTTGGAACGATGGGAGTCAAAAGCAAACATCCTTGTCAACAGTTGGTTTAAACAGAAGAAAATAACAGAATCCACACGTAATCGCCTCCATGCTTCCGGCTGCCAGATTCCACAATTCTACAGCCTACCAAAGGTTCACAAAAAAGGTATACCATTAAGACCCATTGTCTCCTGTTGTGGCTCACCGAGTTACGAATTAGCAAAGTTTATCTTGGGGCTCCTTTCTCCCCTAGTAGGCAAGACCACCAACACCGTCTCCAAAAGTAGTGAATTTATAGAACAGATCTGAACCCTATCCATCTCAGAAAATCAAATCATGCCATCATTTGATCTAGTGTCCCTCTTCACCTCCATCCCAGTGGAACTTGCCATCACACGTGCAAAGGAACTCTTGGATAATGACCAAACCCTTGGCATCAGGACTGAACTAACACCAGATGATATTTCTACCACCCTCAGATTGTGCTTAACAGGTGGTGCAATTATGTTCAACGACTCCATTTACCAACAGGTGCACGGAACAGCCATGGGTTCCCCAGTTAGTTCAGTCACGGCAAATAATGCAATGGAAGAATTAGAGGGTCATGCATTTACAAATGTACCAGATCCCATTACCTTTTGGTGTTGCTACGTGGATGATGTGTTTGTGGTTATCCCCAGAAATTCGGGTGACCAACTCTTAGACCACCTCAATTCTTTGTCGCCTTTCATAAAATTCACCATCAAGCTAGAATTGGACAGTACCATACCATACTTAGACACCCTTGTCCGACGCGAGGTCACATGCTTGAAGACAACTGTCTATCGTAAACCAATGTGTGTTGGTCAATTTGCCAACTTCCGGTCAATACACACATGCAGCCATCTTCTTGTCACTACATGAACCTTGTTAACCCATGCCTGGACCCACTCTAGTTCTGTAGATGAGAGGTACACCCAGATTTCTAAAGTCAAGGTAGATCTTGCGAGGTGTGGCTATCCCACAGGTACCCTTGACAGGTGTGACCTACAGACACATGACCACGTAGCGACCAACAGGAACATCCAAGGTAATGACTCAACTGTGAGTGCCTTTATCCCATACTACCCAAACCTATCACAACAGGTTTCTAGGGTCCTAAAATCACATGGGATAAAATGCATACAACTCCCAGGCAGAAAATTACGATCCCTCATCTCTAAAGTGAAAACACCAGTTCCCACCTTACTACAAAGTTGTCTAATCTACCGCATCTCTTGCCATGACTGCTACATTGGGTAAACTGGGAGACGGCTAGAAAAATGAGAGCCATGCGTTTAGTGGACATAGAACACTCGGCCATTGCCAAACACTTCTGGTCAACTCACCAGAACATTGACCCACACCGCAATGTAGTGATTGTAGATAGGTCCCGCCACTACCGGCGATGTGTCTGGTTGGAGTCGTTGAACATCACATGCTCTAATATCTCAGTCAACAGGAGCAGTGGATGTCATGTCCACCCTACCATTGAAGCAACCATTTTGATGAACGACAAACATTGGCAACGTTCACATGCGTCACAGCCACAGGTTTCAACATTCAACAATTAACCATCACATCACGCAGTTCATATACATGACTGGCAGTACATGCCCTCATGTTTCACACTCTTAACTGCCAGTTTGATCGATGAAGGATAACAAACTAACCGAAAGCTTTTGTATGTATTTAATTTAATATGTCTTCCAATTAATATTAAACTTGTCATAATTTATTCTGTCTCCATTTTGCTGTGCATCACGCAATAATCCACAATAATAATTAATTAAAAATCGTTTGAAAAGTATGAAGTTAGTAAAAAATTATTTTGCAATACTAGAACTGAAAAATATAATTAATATGTCAAATGCTGATATATTAAGTGAGTGTGAAAATCTCATAAAAAAGTATTCATCTGTACTCTCCCCAACTGCCGATTCAATATTGTAATTTAATCACACTTATTAAACAAGATTTATCAGCAGACATGTTTATCAGACAATTTTTTTATTTGTTAATTTCAAAATATAGTGCCCTAGAAAGTGACTTTTCAGAAATATTTACTTTGTTATTTTAACTTGCCCGTGTCAGCTGCCTCTGCCGAAATATCATTTAGTAAATTACGAATAATAAAAGATTATAAAAGAAATACTATTGTTCAAAGTAGACTGTGAAATCTTGCAATGTTGGCTATTGAGCATAAATATGCCAGTAAAATGTATTTAAAAGATATTATTAATGCTTTCACAAATGTAAAAGCGTGAAAAGTAACATTTTAACTTTTTTCGTAAATTTGTCAGTTATAGTATAATTTTTTATGTTTGCCAAAATGTATTTAATAAGCAGTATCATATTGTAATATTAATTTTCATGTTTTTGATGTTTGTAAAATTATAAAGAAATTGTAAATAAAATACATATTTATGTTATTAAAACAATTCAACTTTTTTTTGTTATATCTAATTAAAATTTATTTTAATAAAAATAAGGGGCCCAAAATGATTTCTTGCCTAAGGGCCCAAAAAACTTAGTACACCACTGGTACTGTGATTCAATCAGCAGCAGCCAGTTGTCGTATAGCACTATGCTGGCTTTGTAGAAACTTTAATGGTGAATAGGATGGATAAAGAAATCTTATTTCACCTTGATGAAGTTCCTGTTACCAGTCCATGAACAAAATAAAGGAAATAATGCAGCATCTGAGAAACAGGCAGGATCAGTTTTTTTCTCTTCCATGGATGCATTCCCCAGGATAATCCCAGACAAAAGAATATCCATAGATCAACCAGTCCTAAATCCACATTTCAGTTTAAAGTATAGATGTGCTCAACTTACAGTAAATACGCAGAATACATCTGCATATTTGGTGTAAGTATGCACATCTATAAGAATAACTTAACTCATTCTTATAGAATAAGTTAATATCTTATAAAATAACTTAATTATTCTGTAAAGTGCAACCAGTCCTAAATCACAAAAAAGTACCTTTTCCTCTTTGTCTCTAAGAAAAATGTATTGCCAAAGAGAAATTTTTTTCCAATTCATTATTCCAACCTATATCAATATTCATCAAGGGGTATAGCTTCTTAAATGTTTTCTGAAGAAATAAAATATTTAAATAATAAAGCAAAATGCACTTTTCACAAAATTATTAATCATACTTACGAAAATGGGGTATCTTCAACTGGGCCATAATGGTAAGAATTGTTCCTTGTAACTACACGTTTCTACAAAAAAAAAAAAAAACCCAGTGAAGAGAATACATAAAATGAATTAAAATTTTTCTCTGTTTCATGATCAATACTCCAGCAGTTTATATAATGCCTTTATAACCCAGTGGTTTATGGACTGCAATTTGAAAGTCTCAAACTGAGGTCCACAAACCACTGGCTTGGGCTGACACAGCAAATCTAAAGCTTGTTTGAACTGCTGAGGACAGAAGCATCGTATAATTATGGTGGTCAAACAAGCCTTCCTGGTAACATTTCAAAATGTTTTATTACTAACAACAGGCAATAATATCACTTTATTCAGTTGATGGATGGTATACATGTAAAAATATAGCAAGTTATTAAAAAAAAAAAAAAGCCTCTAATCTTATTTAGTTTTTTTGCTATCTTCCTTGGATATAAATCAAAACGTAAAGCCTCCTATGTGAACTACATTTAAGTTATTCATTCAAAATTTACCAAAGCACTGTCGAGGCCACATTATGTCAAGGAGCTAGATATATTCTTGCCATGTGCATGTGCCATATCCAAAAATTTAATTACTTCATACAACATGGCCTCCCCACTTTTTCTTACTACTGAATACATTATGAATTGTTAAATTAACAGAACAAATTTATCTGAAAAAAGATCTAAACCTCCCAAACACTTTCTTATTCATTTCACAAATATGTGGTCTCAGTTCCAATCTTAATGGTGTCTAGTTTGCCAAACCCCATGTATTTTTTCTGACAGTATCCCAGTTATTGATTAATTCAACCACTGCTCATCTCAGTTGTTCAAATTATTCAATGAATGATTCCTTTCACTTCAAAGGTGGTACTTGTGCATATGTCCATTCTGATATTCCTGTCAGAGGAATATCAGAAAGAGGAATCAAAAAGAGGAATCTCCTCTTTTTGATCTTCTCTGCTTTAAAATCTCTCTCTACTACATTCTGTGAAATCCATCTGTTGTCTTATTGTTCTCCCAACTCTACTAATCACTTGGAACTCTTTGACTTCCTCTAGTCACACTTTCCTAACAGTAAGGTAATTTTTCTTTGTGATTTTAAGGTTCACAAATCTGGGTGGTTTCTGTAGTGGTTGTTGTTTGATAGCTATTGGTGCAAGAGCAGCATAGGCTATAATGTGCCTAGCATAGGCACATTATAGCCTTAATTACAATTGAATCTAAAATTATCAATTAAAAAAAAAAATTTGGTGGCAACAATAATAAGACTTTTAAAATCAAAACAATGTACAGTCAAAATTACAAGATAAGCAAGTTCAAAAGAATTGTTGCATTTCCCATGAACTGAACTAATGTGACTGCATTGCACATCTTACTGAGGTGCCATGAGTGAAACCTTGGAACAAAAAATAGCATTCTAACCACATGATACATTCATAAGATATATGTAACAATAAAGTAAGGGGATTACCCTGGTACAGTCGAGCAAGGAAGGGGGGAAATTAGGCTATAAACCTATAAACATAGGCTATATATCTATTAAGATCTACCAAAAAATTGTTTCATGCTTTAAAATAATTTGTCAAAACACACTGTTTCAATGGTAGGCAAGTTTTAAAAGAGATTTATGAAGGTGTGCAATATCAGACATTTCACTTTTGCGGTTAGGCTGCACTTGAGAAGGAGGAAGGAAAAAAAAAAAAAAAAAAAAAAAAAATCGATGTACAAGTCCTAATCTTTGATGAGCATCTTTCAGATTAGGTGCCTACTGTGATTGAAACTTCTTGTTCAACCACAGTAAGTACCTCATCTTCATCACTACAAATTTCAGAAGGTTCCATTATACCTGCAATGAGTTCCTCTTCATTTGTGCTTATCTTGAACCATTCACTGTTTCCAAGGAAGGATGTAGAGCTGTTGGAACATGTACAGAGAAGGGCAACAAGATTAGTGAATGGAAAAAGGAGTTTCCCATACAAAGAAAGGTTTGGAGTGAATGGATTGGTGAAATTGGGTGTTTTTTTTTTTTTTCTGTGGCTGATGCTGTATAAGCTCGCTTTTTTTGCATCATATGACTACTAATGTTAATGGCAAAAATTAAGTCATAACAATAACATATTAAATAAACGAGTGTGGCTTTAACAAAGGAATAAAATAAAAATGTAAAAAGCTCAATGAAATTAGAGATGAAAAATTTGCAAAAATTAAAAATTTAATATGGGCTAATTGAAACTTTTTTCTGAACATCTTTTTTATGAATTCAGACATCAGAATGAAGATTGAAGTAGGGGGCCAGCTTGACAAAGCTCTTAGCATTAGTAGAGGCATATGATGCAAGAAGGCAAGCTTATATAGCATCAGCCAAAAAAAAAACCCTACTCATTTCACCCATCCATTTGCTCCAAATATGTGTCTAGTTCTGCCTTTAATTTATTTAAGCTGTCAACTTCTACGAGAGATGGAAGTTCCAGAAATCAACCACCTGCTGGCTAAAGGCAAATTTCCGCACATCTATTTAAATTTATGTCCCCTCAGTTTGAATTTATGTCTCCTCAGGTGATTAATATGGGCAAGAGGAAAAATCCCATCAGCATTGAGCTTGCCCAAACCATTTGAGGCCTTATACACCTCAATCAGATCATCTCGCAGGTGCCTAGTCTCCAGACACTAATTTGGATAACTTAAGCTTTTCTTCGTAAGAGCAACCCTTTGTTCCCACTATTATTATTGCCCTTCTCTGTACTCATTCCAGGAGTACTCATTCTATATCCTCCCTAAAATGAGGCCTCCAGATCTGTAGACAGTATTCAAGGCATGACCTGACAATTGCCTTATATGAGGAGATAATCACCTTCCTTTCCCTGCTACAAAAATTCCTGTATATCATTTATAAGACACCATGAGCTACTCTTGCAGGCGTCTGCACTGCTCAGAAAACTTCATATCTGACTTCACAATTACCCCCAGTTCCTTTTCATTCTCTACCACCCAAGTTGATATGTTACTCTCAGCTTACTGCTACCCATATACAGTACTTTGCATTTGTCAATATTAAACTTCAGTTTCCACCTCTCAGCTCATATGATCAACTTTTCTAGATCCTCTTGCAGTAGTGTACCCTCCTTACTGTCATTAACAACTCTACCAACCTTCATATTGTCGGCAAATTTAGACATTAAGCCTGATATACCTTCATCAATATCATTAATAAAAACAGAAAACAACAATAATAAAAACTAAATGCAACTAGGCATAATATCATAAGAGCTTCAAATTATCTATGTAGACACTTTGGGTATTTTTGGTGGGTACCATCACTCAGATGATGCCATCTGGGAGATGGTATCTGTCTGTCTATCTATCTATCTAAGTTTGTCACGGATCGGACACATGCTTTTGAGCTCCCGCCCTTTTGCTCTTTTTTGACATTTGTCTGCGAGAACCCTCAGTCAAGACTTATATTGTTCGATTCCTCTTCGGAAGAGCTTTCGAGTAATAATAATTTTGTGTGTGTAGATTTAGCGGAGTTTGAGTTAGGTTAGAATTTAATTTTTTAACTTTAGCCATGAAAAGCTGGACATTCTAGTAATGGCTTATTCCATACCCCCCACCCATCCCATCTATTGCCTCCAGCTATGGCCAGCGAAGGTCAAAACAACCACAGCAACGGAACCTACAGCTACTGCCAGCAGTGACCAAGACACCGGAAGCCACACCCTGTGACAACAGGCGAATACCTCAAGGTCCAAAAGGTCAGTAACTGTTAATACTTATGCTACTGCCGTATCTAATGGATTATGCTTGATGCCAGCAAAAACTCCTCTCTCGCGACCAACAATAGTACACACGCGGTCGAACAACACTCTTACAAATGAAGCAACCGCTATTACTTCCTGGGAAAATGGAATAGTAATTTTTGCTACCAAGGAAAACACCCCTTTAGAGCAGTACCTTACAGCAATCGCGGAGAAAGTACCACCGAAAAATATTACCCACGCATCCCGTGTGGCGAGAACTGTGCAGGTGTATTTCAGCCACCCCTCATGTGCAAACTATCCTGCAAAATGGAATAGACATCGGTCTTCATCACCTAGAAGCGGCACCAATTGCCTTAGCACCAACGAAAGTTACAATTTCAAACGTGCCACCTGAAATCCCTCATCAATTTCTGAGAGGAATTTTATCCAAATACGGATCAGTTACCAGGAAAATACGCACAGTCTCTGCAGCAACCACGAAACCGGAATTTTCGCATATAAAAAGCTTCCGCAGGCAAGCACTTATGCACTTTGCCAACAATGATGCAGCAAACATCCCAAAGCTCATCAACGCCGATCTAAACGGAATCGTTTACACCTTCTATACCTCCATTTCCTCACAATGTTTCTTCTGCCACGAAGAGGGTCACATCAGGAAAAACTGCCCGCATATCTCTAACTCTTCTGAAAGTAATACCGAAATTCAGGTAGCACCAACCTGGGTCAGGCCAGATGCACAAAGCGAGCTGACTGTTGGAGATAATGGGGATGCTGAAGAAACTGTCAAACAGTGTGAGATGCTTCCCACAACATACTCTTCAGAAAAAGAAAATTCAAAGACCACAGAAGACCAGGACGCAATCTCTTCAGGAGACCGACCAACCAAAACAAGAGTTTTATCTCGGAATAACCCCCAAGGCAGACCACGTCCAAAGTCACAAAACAGAAGAAGACAATGCACACAGCGGCAGGAAAAGAGCAAACTGCTAACAAAAACAACAGGGGCAACGAAAATAAATACAGAACACCACAGAAGACAAACAGTCAGATCTCAAATAAGTCCATCATACCACCAAGTATGGAAATAAATAAACAGCTACAAACCACTCACGATCCAAATGAAGAAGAACCCGAATTTCTGGGCACTGAAGAAGAGACCAACTGTGATTCTCACGATTCGGGTGCTTCAGAGGACGAGGAAAGCGATTTTCCCTACACTAAAGGTCCTTTAACTGTGGAAAAACTACGCTCCTTTCTACAGGAAGTATGCGGCTCCCCACAGAAGCTGATGACAGCTCTGAAGTTCACCTCTAACATACCCAAGCTGATCTCACAACTTACGGATCTGCGTTCCAAACCCTTACCTTTATTCCTGCAGATAATGCTGACTCTTGGCATGCTATCACTTAATACAAGAGGATGCACCTCTGCATTACAAAATAAGCTGATCCTTCACCAGGTCCAACGACATCATGCCGACCTACTCTTCCTACAAGAAACAAATATTAAAACAGACACAAGGCCATCCTTGAAATGGACAGATTGGCCATATGTATTTCATCATTCTCCAACACAACAACATCATGGAGCAGGAGTGAGTGTCGGCCTTCATCAAAAGTCCACCTGCAAGCTCAATGTGATAGCAGAGATCGCTGGCTATGCAATTTACACCCGCCTGGATACACCCCAGAAGGAAACCCTGCACCTTTTTAACATCTACATGTCACAGCAGGATAGACTCGCTATTCAAATAACCAACTTCATACAAAGCCACCTCTCTACTATAGATCAAGAACACATCATTCTTGCTGGCAACTTCAACTGCACTCTTGACCCAGAAATGAACAGAGCACAATGCATTGAGCACTGCACATCATTAATCAACAACCTGCAGGCCTTGATAAACAACAATGAACTGGTCGACGTATTTAGACACCAGCATCCAGAAGAATAAGTCCTACACCTGGAGATCAGCAAATACAGCATCTGAAAGACTACCTTACCAAGCCCGACTGGACAGATACTACATCCCAAAACACACCATCCCCCCTAGTCAGAAGCATCACACATTTGCCATCTTATATCTCAGATCACTCCTTTATCAAATTCAGCTCTCCTTCTCACCCAATCACTACAAAGGTGGAGGTGCTTATTGGATGTTCAACAATAGCCTTCTTCAAGACAAGGAATACATCTCTAAGCTGCAAGACCTGATATCCAACCTTGCCCAATCCAAAGACAGATTGGAGCCCATGAACACATGGTGGCCTAGATTTAAAAGTAAACTGAAATCATTTTTGCAAACCTACAGCCATCAGAAAAGTCAACAAAAGCGTAATAACCTCTATCAACTGGAGCAAAGGCTGAAAAATCTAACATCTGATAGTCAGACCTATCAGTCAACACTACAAGCCATACAAACCCACTTAGAACACTCTGCAAAAGGCGCTCTACTCAGATTGAGATACACCCACATAAATCTATCTGATGCCCTGACCAAATACTTTTTCTCATTAGAAAGCAGACATCAGAAATCAACCACTATCACTGCCGTTCAGCTGCAAAACGGAAACATCACTGAAGACCCAGAGGAAATCTTCTCTGAAGTAACAAGATTTTCTAGAGAAATTTACAGTTCTCAAGAAACCTCTACAAAGGCAACGGAGGAAATCCTTTCAGGACTTAAAAAAATCTCAAATATGGCCCAATGCAGTACGGAGAAACAAATCACCCTACAAGAACTAACAGCAGCATGCAAAGCCCTTACCAAAAATAAATCACCAGGTCTGGACGGACTGACTTCTGAATTCTTCCAAACATTTGGGGTTCAACTCAGAGTGCTACTCTTTCGAATGCTTGAAGAAGCTCAGTCCCATGGACTACCAGCTTCGGTCACCACCTCTGTCGCTCGACTGATTCCCAAGAAAGGGGATCGCACCAAATTACAAAACTGGTGCCCGATTTCCTTAATGAATACGGACTGTAAAATCATTTCCAAAGCCATCGCCAATAAATTAAAAGCCACTCTCCTTGATATCATCGATCACCAACAAACATACTCTGTATGTGGAAGATCGATTCACGACAATCTACATCTGATCCGAGACCTCTCCACTGCAAACAGCCAAAGAGAATTCCTAGCACTAATTAGCCTTGACCAGAAAAAGGCATTCGACAGCGTTCAACACAGCTACCTATTTCAAATCTTGAAAGCCTTTGGATATGGACCTTACATCATCAGAACAATCCATCTGCTATACAAGGAAGCCAAATTCTGCCTCAAACTCAACAACCGGCTCACCTGCCACTTTCCGTATTCTAGAGGGATAAAACAAGGCTGCCCACTCTCTGGACAACTTTGCGCAATTGCCATAGAACCATTCCTTAATAAAATTGCCACCAGTATACAATCCCGACGAACGCTGCTACCAGAAACCCACCTAAATATAACCTACTCAGCATACGCAGATGATGTCACAATTGCAATACGCCATGAGAGCGAATTTGAAGTCATTCAAAAGGCTCGTGATCTCTATGCTCAAGCATCAGGCGCAAAACTCAACCACTGTAAGACCAGCGGCCTGTGGGCTGGCAACTGGAAAACTAGAACCGACTCCCCCATCCAATGCACATGGTCCAGCGAGGGACAGAAATACCTAGGTGTGTACCTTGGCAATACCCTCCTTTTCTCCCAGAAGAACTGGCCCAAATTTCTGAGTCGTTTCAACAAAGTACTCGGGAAATGGAGAAGCGTGTGTGCCACATCTACACTGAGAGGGAGAGTGCTTGTGGTCAATCATATGGTGGCAAGCGTTCTCTGGCACACCTTCAAAATTCTCACTCCAACTGTTGACTTCCTCCACCAAATCCAGGAATCTGTCCGCAGCTTCCTTTGGAACAAAACCAACTGGATGTCCTGCTCCAAACTTAGCCAGCCATTTACTCACGGGGCTCAAGGGTTGGTCTCTCTTGACGACAAAATCACAGCATTCTGGATCACCTTTCTTCTTAAGATGTTGCAAACAAAATACCCACATTCCGACATTACGGATAAACTACTAGCAACAGCCACTAGAGGATTATCTCTTTCAACAATATTGAGAATGGATATGGCACCAGCACCACTCAAACTACCGCCGTTTTATAAAGACGCACTATACCGCTGGAAAAAGCTAAATCTTCACCATAATCTTGAGAGAACATCCCTTCCCGGAATACTTTCAGAACCGCTCTTCGACAATAAAAGAATAATAGACCCTGAAAATGATGATATTCTCTTCTTCCCTACGTGGAACTGGGCAGGAATAAGAACCATAGGCGACCTCCTGACACCAAGCCTTGAATGGAAAGGATCAGATTTGCCCATTAAAACCATAAATGCAAAGCAGCAACACGGACATCTAAAATCAGTGATCACACAAGCTCTTCCAGACATCACTACAACTAAAGGGATTGGAAATGTCACTGGATCCTTGCCTACACCAACCTTCATCATCACATCACCAGAAGACACAGTACCTCTGTCTCCTGCACCCTCCAAAAAAGTCTATCAGCTAATCATGTCTCACCATACAACCACGATTTTCCCATCATCCACCTGCCAAGCTGTCCCTACACTCCTCGCCACAAGCCACCAAACTTTCAGTGGAACCTTCCGTACAGGACGAAATGTTTCAAATCGGATGCAGACATCCAGTGGAGACTGTGGCACAACATCCTTCCTACCCCAGTCAAGCTACAAATCTTCGGGTTACGCTCCTCAAACTACTGCCTCTTCTGCGCCACTCCAGGTACCCTGGAACACATATACCTGGCATGCCCTGTGAACAAGGAACTCGTCAAATACGCTTTGGATGCAGCAAAGCTAGCCTGCAACCACGCCCACACTCCGGAGGACTACTGGTACCTACTTCACTCTGAGCAGACAGCACACACCACCTGCAACTTCCTATTCATTGCAGCCAAGGCCTTCATTTACAACTTCTACTTGAAGCAGTGACGACGTGCCTCCTGTCGACACATTGGTGCAACATCTGAAGTGGAGCCTACGGAGGAAGTTGCAGAGCAGACTTCTACTTGAATTCCACAGAAAAAGACCAGAAACTGTGGATCATCTTAACAGCAAATGGAACAGTGGCGGTCACCTCTTCACCATCACTGAACAGTCCATCACCTTCAACGTATGACACTTAATATGAGAATGATCCAACGCCAAGAAACTGTTTTCTTAATTCCTGAAATTGAAATGTTGAAACGTTTGTATTTCATTCTAAAAAGCTTTCTTTATCTTTCCTTTTTTGCTTTGTACATAGAATGTAAATAGTTGTTGTTGAAAATGTATCTACTGTTCATGTTTTATTAAAAAAAAAAATATCCAATTACATTAAGGAAGGCAGAAAATGAGCTAAGCTTTAGCCAAAATGATAAGATTATCATTGGATTAGGAGGAGGTCTCTATGGATTGGAGATGTGTAAATATGTCTCTAATTCACAAAGGAGGATAAAAGTGTGAAATGAGTAAATACAGACATGTTAAGCTTGACTTCTGTTCCAGGGAAAATAATGGCATCACTGGTTAAAGAATTAATGCGGAGGATCACAAACTGAAAAATGCAGTTACACAGTACAGCATGGATTAAGGGGCAATTCTGTCTGACTAATTGGTTGGATATTATGATGCAGTAACAAAGGAATTAGATGAAAAAAAAAAAAAAAAAAAAAACACCTCTGGACATCAAATACTTCTGCATATCATATACATAGAAATGGATATAGAATTAGTAGACGCATATGATGCAAGAAAGCAAGCTTATGCAGCATCAGCCAAAAAAAAAAAAAAAAAACCTCCCATTTCACCCCTCCATTCATTCCAAATGCTTGTCTAGCTCAGTCTTAAATTTATTAGGCTATCAACTTCCACAACAAAAGATGGAAGTCTGTTCCACCAATCAACTACTCACTGGCTAAAGGCAAATTTCCACACATCTATTCTACAACTGTCTATCCTCAATTTGAATCTGTGCCTCCTCAGGTTCTTAATCTGAGCAAGAGAAAGAATCCCATCAGCATTCAGCTTGCTCAACCCAATCAAAGCCTTATACACCTCAATCAGATCACCTTGCAGGTGCCTACTCTCCAGGTGCTGCAATTTGCAGAACTTAATCCTTTCTTGGTAAGAGCAACCCCTTTGTTCCCCTCACCAATCTTGTTGCCCTTTGTATTCATTCTAGCAACTCTACATCATTCTTAAATTGAGGCCTCCAGACCTGTACACAGTACTCTAGGTGTGGCCTGACCATTGCCTTATATAACGGGATAATCACCTCCCTGTCCCTTCTAGCAAAATTCCTATATATCATTGACAACACTCCATGACCTGTCTTGGCAACCTATCTGCACTGCTCAGTGAACTTCATATTTGACTGCACAATTACCCCCCAGGTCTTTTTCACTTTCCACTTTCCACTTCAATGAGTGTAGTACCACATAGTTTATAAGTTTCTCTTTAGTTATTGCTACCCATATGCAGTATTTTGCATTTGTCAACGTTAAACTTCAGTTGCCATTTCTCAGCCCATTTGCCTGACTTATCTAGATCCAGTTGGAGTAGCATACTGTCTTTACTGTCATTAACAACCCTACCAACCTTTGTATTATCTGCAAACTTGGCCTTAAACCTGATACACCCTCATCAGGTTTTATGTCCAATTGATAAATATACAAAACAACAATGGGTCCAACACCAAACCCTGGGGAACTCCACTAATAACATTTGTCCATTTATTTGCCCATAAGAGCAGTGTTCTTTTATTACCACTCTCTGTCATCTCCCATTCAACTATCCTTTATCCATTGTAGCAACTTACCTTTAATGCCATACCTTTCCAATTTGTACAGCAGTCTTCCATGTGAAACAGTATCAAAAGCTTTCCTGAAATCCAAGTATATGATATCAAAATTATTTTTGGAATTCAGTTCCTTTGTGATGACATCATAGTATCCAATTAAATTGGATAGACAAGACCTCCCTTTAACAAACCCATGCTGTGTCTTAACTATTACTGCAGTCTTGTCTAGATGATCCTACAATGCTTCTTTAACCAGTGATTCGATTATCTTCCCCGGAACACAAGTTAAACTAACAGGTATAACATATCTTGAAGATATATCTGATGCGGGCGAGGGAAGGGATTTTTGTTTCAGAAAAGCAGCTACAATGGTTTTAGACAGTTTTTAAATTACTTTCAGTGGAACCAAATGATGATGATACAAATGGCAAATTCCAACTGGGGATCATTCAGGGTAGTAATGTTCAGTTCCTTTGTTCAGTGGTGGTCCAGTGCGGGTTGGCAGATCAACCATATTCAGAAGTCAGGGGCTTGAACCCCGGTCTACTCAAAGAGCGTGTGCTACTGCACTCCCGCTCCTGACCACTCGGCTACAGAGGCCCCCCCTTTTTTTTTTTTTTTTTTTACCAGGGTAGTAATTGTAAAAACTACTAGGCTTTTTTAAAGACTAAGAGATACTTCTGTTGAAGGCTTAGACCTAAATGGTTGTCTGATGAACCGATGAGACTTGTGGCACAGGAGAAAACCTGTTCATGTTGCTGACAATTGAATAAATATTTTGCATCTACATTCACCAGAAAGAAGTTTTTAAGAAATGGAAACATTGGAAGCACACAATGTTATAAATGGGAGCTAAATGGTTTCCTTGTATTTGAGAAGAAAGTGAAGAGCAATTGCTGAAGCTAAAAGAATATAAGGCATATAGGGCTAATAGGATCTATCCAGTGATATTAAAATAAACATGAAAACTGAGGAGCTTGGCCATAATTATGAGCTCAATCTTAGATTCAGGGGAACCCCTACAGTTTTGAGTTGTGTAAATCAGTCTCTTATTCACAAAGAGGGTGGGGGAACAAAGGGCAATGTGAGCAAATAAGTAAAATGGTCCTATAAGTAAAATTGAATTCTGTTCCAGAAAAAACAATAAAGTAAATGGTTAAAAAAGTAAAGTAGGAATCTTAACAATAATGGAATTATATGGATATCACAAATTAGCTTGTTAAGGGAGGTTCCTGTCTGAACGTTGAAGTTGATAGCCTAAACAAATTTAAAGCTCAACTGGACAGGTATTTCGAACGAACGGAGGGGTGAAATGGGAGAGGGTTTTTTTTTTTTGGGCTGATGCTGAATAAGCTTGCTTTCTTGCATCGTATGCCTCTACTAATGCTAATGCTAACAATCTGATTAGCTGCTATGACAGAGAAACAGAGAGAACTGGAAGCAAATAATTTTGACATCATATTAGATATTCAGAAAGCTTTTCACACTGTCCTCACAAAATATTGCTGTACAAATTGGAGTAGTATGGCATTAGGTTAGTTAATGTTTTGGATAAATGGATGGTTGAGTGAGAGAAGGCAGAGGTTGATTATAATGGGCACTGGTCTTCTTGAATTAATGTTATTAGCAGAGCCAGTCTCCCTCTCTCTCAGATTTCAGTGCTGGGCTCCTTACTGTTTACAACATTTATTAACAATAATGATGAAAGCATATCACGCTTATTATCTTAAGTTTGCAGATGATACAAAGGTAGGCATGTTTGTTTATGACAGCAGTCAGAGGCATACTACTGCAGCAAGACCTAGAAAAATTAAACAGATAGCTGAGAAGTGGCTATTAAGGTTCAACATTGATAAAAGCAAAGTACTGCATGGGGGTAACAGTAATCCCAGAATAACACACCAACTATTTGGTATTACCAATCAGGTAATATCAAATACCCAACAGGTAGTGGAGAATGAAGAAGACCTGTGAATAGTTGTTGATGATTATATGATGTTTAACGACATACAGGCCTGAGGCCAAATTGTATCTATCAAAGTTTATGTAATACATTATAGCTATTTAATTATACTGATACGTAGAAGCCAATATGCCTCAAGTATATTAAGAGTTTTCCAACGCTGGCATGATTTCCAAGGAAATTGGATAGAATCTAAGCGTCATTCAATTTTTCAAATAACTGGAAAGTGCTCGAGTGGATGGATGAGCAAAGTGGACACTCTAGCAGAAAGTTATGGACTGTGAGTGTGACAGGATGTGCACCAGGATGGATTTTCTACCAATAATTAAAACAGGTCTGTATAAGATGTATGCACCCAATTCTCAGTCTTGCCAATCATCTGAACACGGCAGCCCCAACTTTGGATCTTGTTTTATCTTGTAAAGTTTGTTGATGCTATTACTTTACCAGATCTGTGACTAGTTAAGGTATTGGCATGGGTTTTTAAGGACCCAAGGGCAGCTGAGGCTCAAATGTGCCCGTTCTTATATTATTTTTCTACAATAATATAATAATTTGGTCCAATATGGCATCAGAGGAATTCATATATGTGTATTCGTTTAAAGAAGATATACAGTTCGGCTAGATTAGCACTATTTCCAATGATGTGTAGTTGTTGTTGATATAATGCTTATCGACACAAGGGCAACTAAGGCCTACTTGTGTCTATCATAGTTTATTAAATACATTATATCTATTTAATTATACTGATTTGTAGAGGCCAATATGCTACAAGTATTTCAAGAATTCTTCTATATTGGCTAGATTTCCAAGGAAATTGAATAACACTGGAGCTACATTCGGTCTGCAGAATGACTTGAAGTAGCAGATGGATGAATACCAGAAAGTGACAGACTGTGAGTTGAGTGTGACAGGATGAGCACTGTGGTGGATTTTCTCTCAATAATAAAAACACATGTATAAGATGAGCATACCCAATTCTCAATCTTGCCAATACCATTTTTTCTCACCTGCTCTGCCTCAACCCGGAAAGCCACAACTTTAGATCTTGTTTTATCTTGTAAAGCTGTTGGTGGTATTACTTTGCCAGATCTGTGACAGGTTATGATAATGTCTTGTGAATTATAGTTGTTGTTATATAGGTTTCAAGACACAAGGGCAACTATGGCCAAGATGTACCTGTCAGAGTCACTTTATTCATTTTACTGAATTATGGATATATTATCAAAGTTTATATATTATTCTAAGATGTTTAATATACATAAAGAGTTCACTAAGGTTTGCCTTGTCACCAAATATATGGATATCAGAGGAGCTTGCAAGTTTACTAATGATAAGAAAGATGGTACGGATAGCTGAATAGGATGGGCAATCAATCAGAATGTGCCTTACTATGAGTTGTATCTGGCAGACAGAACAAAATGGGGGATCTTCTCCTAGAAGCAGATATTTGTGTGTGCAGAAGGAATGCCCAATACACAGTCTTGTCAATATAACTTCTTTCTGTCTACTCATATGTGAACTAGAATGCAATAAACACAGATCTTTTTTATTCTGCAAAGTTTATTGCACAGCTGTTCTCTCCAAAGTTGTGTCCAAGTGGAAATATATTTTGCACAAAAGATGTCTCTATAATCTGTATAAGGTAAAAACTGATAGTTGTGTATAAAGATCTGGATTTTTTGCAACTTGGTCTGCATGTTTATTTCCTGGGATTCCAACATGGCGGCTGGGGGTCCAATAGATAGAAACTTGTCTTCTTGCTCTTTGTAAATCTCCAATTTGTTTTTTTGAGATGTTTAATCAAGTTGTTTAAGGAATGGTTGCTATTTTATAGCGATACTATTGCACTATGGGAGTCAAGTATATATATTAGGGCAGGAAGAAGCAGATGCTTAATGATACCATCAAATGATAGTTTAATAGCATAGAGTTCTGCTGTGAAAATACTGCACGGATGAGGCAAGGAGACAGATGTAGTGTACTGCAGAAAACTACTGCAGCACCTACAGAGTTGTTCAATTTTGATCCATCCGTGTAAATCTGATGTTTTCTTCTGTTTTCAAAACTAGGCAGCACGTGGAGTTTTTGCAGAAAGACTGGAGATATTTCCTTTTTTCTTCCAGTTTGTAAGATATAATATGGACAAAGGTATAGTCAGGCAGCAAAGGCGGTTCTGAATTTGTATCTACTGTAGAAATATGATGGAAATGTATTTCCAAAACTGGATGCTGTAGAAGTCCTGAAAGCTCCCAGGGCTGTCCTCAGAGCACTGAACTGGATGGCATTTAGCCATTCTAATGTACTTCTCCTAGCTCAGTCATATACTGGAGAACCATAATCTAAGTGTGAACAGATCAGTGACTTGTAAAGGAGAAGTAAGCAGTACCAATCAGCTCCCTGTGGCATGGATCAGACTGACCAAAGTATATTCAACTGTTGTAGATAGACAGTGTGCAGATGAATGACATGTGCTTGGAAATTTAGCTTGCTATCTGACATCAGGCCCAGAAATCAGATGCTATTTTCTAGTGGTATCAGACTATTGTTTAGCTGTAGTTCAGGATGGGGATGGAGACCACGTCGCTTACA